>NC_091433.1:187260629-187571254 GCF_964237555.1 Oryctolagus cuniculus | reverse complement strand
AACGCCTAAAAAGCTGTCAGTAGTGTTTAATGAACAGTGAAATAATAATGCTATCAGTGACCAAGTGGGGGCATCTCCCACCTGATCTGCACACAGTGCAGGAGAACTGCTACCAAAGGAGTCCCTGTGCCACATGTTTTTGGTTTTGTTTTTTTTGTCAACATTAACAGAACTTGCAGTCAATGATTAATAAGGGGAAAACTGAAGTTATGAATAAACTGAATCCCCCTACCAGTGGAAAAACAGGAAAATAAAATAAAAAACCAAACTTTTCCTATTTTTCACTGCAATATCAAAGATGACTTAAAAATAACTAGACAGGAGTCCTGCAAAAATTCCCACTGAAACTCTTCCTTTAGAAAAGTGCCACTCGGCCCTTCAATGGTGTTGGGAGAAGAATGATGAATTATAGTAATTTCACAGTTCATTTATATAGCGTTTCTGAGATAACAAAATTACAGATATAAAGAGCAGATTAGTGGTTTCCAGGGGCTCTGTGAGAGGTGGAGAGGGAGAAGGTGACTAGGACTATAAAGGACAGTATGAGGGAATCCTTGCGAGGCAATCATGCTGCACTTCAACTGTGGTGGTAGTCACACACATCTATATGGGACAGCATCCCACAGAACTGGACAGACATGCACACAAATGAATGCACGTATTACTGGTCATATCGGAATCAAGTCAGTAGATTTTATCAATGCCAACATCCTGGTTGTTTTACTACACATCATGTGAGATGTTACCATTGGTGGAAGCTAGAAAAAGAATATCAAAAAAATAAAACCACACATTATTTGCTAAAACTGAATGTGAATTTAAAACTATCTAAATATGAAAAAGTTAAAAAGTATCTGAAAATGGAAAATCCTGAAAAATATCAGCTTTTTGTTGGATGCAAACGGTGCAAAGATACTACACATTTTTGTGCAATACACTTTAAGGATACAGATGGAATGGCCTAATGTGAGCACTCAATTTAGAGAAATTACCATTCAATCTCATTTTTGAATTCCTAAAAGTAAGAAACTCAGTGGTAGGTAAGTGATGTATCAGAGTAATTTATTTCTATGGCATTGATTTTGGCATCTCAAGGGCATAGAGGTTTTGTGTGTTATCATCACAACCACAGCCTGCAGAGTAGCTCAAAGTCACGGAGAATTAACACAATGGAGACATCAAATGTGTGAAATTGTTATGGGGCAAATTAGTGCCATAAACAAGAGTGTCAATTTGTTAAATCAACAACAGGAGTCACTGTGCAATTACTCCTCATGTAGGATCTCTGTCCTTAATGTGCTGTACTATGTGAATTAACAGTATAACTAGTACTCAAACAGTACTTTATACTTTGTGTATCTGTGTGGGTGCAAACTGTTGAAATCTTTACTCAGTAAATACCAAGTTGATCCTCTGCATATAAAGCTAATGGAAAATGAATCTTGATGAAGAATGGGATGGGAGAGGGAGTGAGAGATGGGATGGTTGCGGGTGGGAAGGAGGTTATGGAGGGAAAGATGCTATAATCCAAAAGTTGTACTTTGGAAATTTATATTTATTAAATAAAGTTTTTAAAAAAAGAAATAATGTTTGTAATGTTCCCTAATTGAAGATAGATGTCAACCAACACCCAGGTGCAGGCTGCAAGATGCTCTAGTGAAATTCAACCCCAAAAGTATACCACAACGTATAATAATTCAACTATGAAAAAAATTCAGAGATCAGAAAGAAGCATGTCTCATACAAAGGAGTGTCAATGTGACTATGAGTAGATTTCTTATCAGAAACCCTGCAGACCAGGAGAGAGTGGGGTGATACATTCGAAGTACAAAAGGGGGAAAAAAACCTGCCAATCAAGAATAATTTGTCCAGCAAACCTCTTTTAGAAATTAAGAAGAAATAAAAATTTTCCCATAAAGACAAAAACTAAGGGAGTTCATCATTACTAGACCAGATTTATAGGAATTGCTATAGGGAGTTTTAAAAATAGAAACAAAGGGACCGGCACTGTGGTACAGCGGATTAAAGCCCTGGCCTCAAGTGCTGGCATCCCATACGGGCACCGGTTCTAGTCCAAGGTGCTCCTCTTTCGATCCAGCTCTCTGCTATGGCCTGGGAAAGCAGTAGAAGATGGCCCAAGTCCTTGGGCCCCTGCACCCATGTGGGAGACCTGGAAGAAGCTCCTGGCTTCTGGCTTCGGATTAGCACAGCTCCAGCCATTGCACCCATCTGGGAGTGAACCAGTGGACGGAAGACTTCTGTCTCTACCTGTCTCTTTAACTCTTTCAAATAAATAAAATAAATCTTTTTAAAAAATAGGAACAAAAGGCTACTAATTAATAACATTAGGCATAAAAATCTCAAACGTATAAGTAAAACAGAATCATATTCAGAATGCTCAAAGATTGTCATGATGATATGTAATGCAATTTTATTCCTAGTAATGAGAGTTACAGTATAACAACTACAGCTAAGATAAATTTCTCAAGGGATACACATTATAAAATGATGTTAATTGCACCCTCCAATGGCCGCTGCGACCAGCGTGCTGCTGCCGGCGCACCATGCTGATCCAAAGCCAGGAGCCAGGTGCTTCTCCTGGTCTCCCATGTGGGTGCAGGGCCCGAGGACTTGGGCCATCCTCCACTGCACCCCCAGGCCACAGCAAAGAGCTGGACTGGAAGAGGAGCAACCAGGACAGAATCCGGTGCCCTGACCAGAACCAGAACCCGGTATACCGGTGCCGCAGGCAGAGGATTAGCCTATTGAGCTGCGGCGCCAGCCAAAATGATGTTAATTTTATAATAAAAAATAGCCAATGATTCCCCTTTTATTTTTATAAAAAGTTTTGTGTTTTTTTTTTTTTAATTACTTGAAAGATGCAGTACCAGAGAGGGGTGTCAGAGGGAGACACACACATACATATAGTCCTTCCAGTGGTTCACTCAAAAAATGGCCACAATAGCCAGGGCCGGTCCATTTTGAAGCCAGGAGTTAAGATCTCCATCTGGGTCTCCCACACGGAAAGGGTAGAAGAGGTTGGGCCATCATCGGCTGCCTTGGCAGGTACACCAGCAAAGAGCTGTGTAGGAAGTGGAGCAGCTAGAATTCAAACTGGCACTCCCAACGTGGGATGCTGGTGTCAAAGCTGAGGCTTAACCTACTGTACCACAGGCTGGCCCCATGATATTAATTCTGACATAAAAATATAAAATATGAGAGGGATTGTAAAAGTGTACAGTTGTATACAATATTAAATTGCTATAAGCTTGAAATAGGATAAATCTAACATATTATATGTAAGCCTCATGGTAAGGATAAAGCAAAAATCTTTAATAGAACAAAACAAAAATCACTAAATTACAAAGGAAAACAGTAAAAAAGGAAAGAACAAAATATCTATAAAATAAACAAACAAAAAATGGCAATGTAAGACCTTATATACCAGTAACTACTCTAAACATTAATGGATTAAATTCTCCAATAAAAAGATAAAGAGTAAATGAGCTAAAAAGGAGTAGGATCTTACATTCTGCCCATAAGAAACTCACGACACTTTTAAGGAATCACAGACTGAAAGTGAAGGGACAAAAAATATATTCCATGAAAACAGAAACCAAGAGAGCAGGATGGCTATACTTATCATCAGGAAAATGAGACTTTCAGATGAAATTGTAAAAAGAGGACAAAGATGGTCAGTACCTAACATTAAAATGGTCACTTAATCAAGAGGATATCAAAATGTATATCCAATGTTATACCCAACATTGGAGCACCTAAATAAATAAAATGCATATTAAAGAATCTGAAGGAAGAGATAGATAACAACACAATAATTACAGAAATTTTCAATAACCCATCTTCAGCAATGAACACATCAAATAGAAAATCAAAAGGAAACATTGGACTCGAACTATACATCACAGGAATGTATAGTTGGCACAGCGCCGGCCATAACAGCCATTTGGGGAGTGAACCAATGGAAGGAAAACCTTTCTCTCTGCCTCTCTCTCACGGTCTAACTCTACCAGTCAAAAACAAACAAACAAACAAACAAAAAAACCAACAACAGAAAGAAAGAAAGAAAAGAAAACTAAGGCCAAAAAGTAGGCTTCCTGAGCCAAACCACACTGCAAAACAAAGAAAAGTTCTTGAAGGAAATTAAATGTGCTACTCCAGTGAACACATGAAAAACAGAAAAACTCTTATTGCCAATACATAGAAAGTTTCAGGGTTCAAGATAAATCAAACCAGTCACAACACTGTCTTAAGTCAAAGTCTTATCCATAGCAAGGGCCAAGCTCTCTTCAATTCTGTGAAGGTAGAGAGAGGTAAGAAAGCTGCAGGATAAAAGTTTCACAACAAAATTGGTCCGTAAGATTTATGAAAAGAAGCTCACTCCATAACACAAAAGTACAAGGTGAGGCAGCAAGTACTGATGTAGACGTTGCATCAAGTTACTCAGACATAGATAAGATCACTTATGATGCGGCCACATTAAACAAAAATATTTTCTAATGTAGATGAAATAGTTTTATTTTGGAAGGAGATGCCATCTCAGACTTTCACAGTTAGAGAGGAAAAGTCAATGTCTGGCTTCAAAGGGTCAAAGGAACAGGCGGACTCTCTGGATAGGAGCTAATGCAGCCATTAGCTTTCATCTGAAGACAATTTACCATTCCAAAAATCCATGGCCCCTAAGAGTGCTATTAAACCTATTCTTCCTGTATTCTCTGAATGAAACAACAAAGCCTGGATGACAGTACATCTGTTTACAACATGGTTTACTGAATACTTTGAGCTATTATTGAGATCCACGGCTCAGAAAAAGATTCCTTTCACTATATTACTGTTGCTCATTGACCACATACCTGGTCACCATGGCCTCTGATGTCGATGTACAACAAGGTCAATGTTTTCACACCTGCTAACATAACATCCATCCTGCATCCTATGGATCAAGATGTCATTTAAACTTTCAAGCTTTATTAAGGAATACTTGTACATCTCAAAAGGCTATAGATGCCATTAGATAATGATTCCTCTGATGGATCTAAGTGAAGCAAACTGAAAATCTAGAAAGGATTTACCATTTATGGTTTACCATTAATTATGATTTACCATTAATGTCCAACTAAGAACATTCATGATTCCTGGGAAGAAGTCCAAATGTCAACATTAACAAGAGTTTGGAAGAAACTGGCTCCATTCTTCATGGATGAGTTTGAGGGGTTCAAGATTTCAGTGAAGTAATCATAGCTGTGGTGGAAATACCAAACGTACTAGAATAGAAGTGAAGCCTGAAGACGTGACTGATGTGCTGTAACCTCATGGTAAGAATTTACCAAATGAGGAGCTATTACTTATGGGTGAGTAAAGTGATTTCTTGAGATGCAACTTAGTCCTGATGAAGATGCTGGGAACACTGTTGAAGGAGAATGCTAGATTTAGAATATTACATAAACTTAGTTGATGAGGCAATCACAGAATATGAGAGGGCTGACGCCAAGTGTGAAAGTTCTGCTATGAGCAAAATGCTCTCAAACAACACTGTATGCCATAGAGCAATCTTTCATGAAAGGAAGAGTCAACTGATGGGGCAATTTCATCACTGTCATCATCCAAACTTTAAGCAACCGCCACTCTGATCTGTCAGCAGCCATCAGCATCAAGGCAAGACCCTCCACCACAAGAAGACTACTAGTCAAGGAAGACTCAGGCGATCTTTAACATAAAGTATTTTCACTTAGGATATACACAATGTTTTCTTTTTTTTTTTTTTTTTTTTTTTTTTTTTTTTTGACAGGCAGAGTGGACAGTGAGAGAGAGAGACAGAGAGAGAAAGGTCTTCCTTTGCCGTTGGTTCACCCTCCAATGGCCGCCGCTGCAGCCGGCGCACCGCGCTGATCCTGGCAGGAGCCAGGAGCCAGGTGCTTTTCCTGGTCTCCCATGGGGTGCAGGGCCCAAGCACCTGGGCCATCCTCCACTGCACTCCCTGGCCATAGCAGAGAGCTGGCCTGGAAGAGGGGCAACCGGGACAGAATCCAGCGCCCCAACCGGGACTAGAACCCGGTGTGCCGGCGCCGCAAGGTGGAGGATTAGCCTATTGAGCCACGGCGCCGGCTCTACACAATGTTTTCTCAGATATGATGCAACTGCACATGTAATAAATTACAATATAGTATAAACATAACTGTTGGAAACCCAAAATATTCACATGCTCATTTTATTGAAATATTTGCTTTATTGCAGTGATCTGGAACCAAAGCTTTGTATCTTTGATGCATACTTACATACAGAAAGTACTGCAGATGCTACCAAAAGCCTGTTAGAACTGATTTTAAAAATGCAGTAAAGTCTCAGGATGCAAAATCAACAAACAAACAAAACAATCAGTATTATTTCCATATCCTGTAACAAACAACTGAACAAGAAATCAAGAGAATAATTTATAATAATGACAAAAATTTTGATATTTAGGAATACATTTCACTAAGGAAGTAAAAGACTTATACACTGAAATCTATAAAGTATTCAGGAAAGAAATTAAGACTCAGATAAATGGAGAGCGGCAAGATGGTGGAATAGGAAGGGAGCACACTGATAGTCTGGGAAGAGACAGTTTGATAAAAGTGGAGATACTGCAGGTTCAAGGAAGAGTAGGGGAAGAAACAGCAGAGGAAACTCTTATGGAACTAGTGATTCACAGTGGACCTGCGTGGAGAGCGTGGGAGCCCACAGTTCGGGACACCAGCAGCAGACTCAACACACCGGCACTGGAACGCAAGGTGAGCCAAACCTCAATAGCCCAAGACACCGGCAGGCAAGCAGAAAGAGGAGACTAGAGGGAATGAGGCTTGAAACCCCATGGGGAAAAGTTCACCAGGCTAACTAGGAGAGGAAAAAAAAAAGTGACTGATATGGGCACGAGTTTCTCTCTCTCCGCTCACCTCTCAAAGGCGAGCAACACAAAGAGCAAGCACCATTTTGGACATACGCCATAAGCAGGGCGACCTCAGGTCTGTACTGGCCCTCAGCCTAGCAGAAAAACCTGACTGGGGGGGGGGGGGGGTTAAATAACAGGAGATTAGGACCTAGTGAATGTGTGGTGCTAATGAACTGAGACTGTGAAAAAAGAGACAGTGGGGAAGAGAACCCACGGAATTAACGTGAGTACTCTCCAGAGATGCTGCAATTCGGTAACCTTGGCAACCCAGTGGGAGACTGCAGGAGAATTTGAGCCCACACTGAAGGCAGCACACCTGTGTGGTCCTTGGGACAGAGCTTCCGATCTCTGGCTCCTGTGGGTATATCATTCGCCTGCTAACTACCTCCAATTCCATTCAGCTGTGCAGAATTACTTCCCTTTTGAATCAAAAAAAGAAAGAAAAAGAGATTTACCACGCCTAACCTGGGAGTGTCACCTTTGGAACACCCTTAACCTTGAGGAACCAAACAGAGCTCTCTGGCCACAGCCATCTCAAGCCTCTAAGGCTCTATCAAAAGCAGACAGTCCACTTAATCTAGAGTCATAGTATAACGAGAAAAAACACCACAGCAAAGAAACCAAAGAGTAGCTCCACAATGCCCAACAAACGCAGAAACCGAGGTAACAAGAACAAGGAAAACACTACGACGCCCCGAAATTATAAAGACACCCCAATTCAAGATTATGAAGATGACGAGATAGAAGAAATGCAAGAAGCAGATCTCAAAAAATTGATAAGAACATTAAGAAGTTTTCAAACAAATTCTTGAACTACAGAAATCCTTAATGGACAAGATAGAAAATCTCTCTCATGAAAATGAAATATTAAGGAGGAATCAAAATGAAATGAAGCAACTAGTAGAACATGAAACTGGGATAGTGACGAGAAATCATAATGAAATGAAGAATTCAATAGATCAAATGACAAACACATTAGAGAGCCTTAAAAACAGAATGAGAGAAGCAGAAGAGAGAATATTGGACTTAGAAGACAGAGCACAGGAAGGTATACAGTCAAACCAATGAAAAGAAGAGGAAATTAGAAATCTAAAAAATATTGTCAGGAATCTACAGGATACTAATAAAAAAAAAAAAAATTCGGGTTCTAGGAGTTCCTGAAGGCATGGAGAGGGAGAAAGTATTAGAAGGCCTTTTTAGTGAGATACTAGCAGAAAATTTCGCAGGTTTGGAGGAGGACAGAGACATCCTAGTACAGGAAGCTCATAGAACCCCTAATAAACATGACCAAAGGAGAGCCTCACCATGACACGCTGTAATTAAACTCACCACAGTGTAACATAAAGAAAAGATCCTAAAATGTGCAAAAGAGAAACGTCAGATTATCTCAGAGGATCTCCAATTAGACTCACAGCAGACTTCTCATCAAAAACCCTACAAGCTAGGAGGGAATGCCGAGATATAGCCCAGGTACTAAGAGAGAAAAACTGCCAGCCCAGAATATTATATCCTGCAAAGCTCTCATTTGTGAATGAAGGTGAAATAAAGACCTTTCACAGCAAACAGAAATTGAAAGAATTTGTCTCCACTCGACCAGCCCTACAAAAGATGCTTAAAGATGTGTAACACACAGAAACATGGTCATCAATATGAAAGAAGGTGAAGGAAAGAAACCTCACAGCAAAAGATCACAGGGAATTCAAAGCATATATTAGAAAATACCTTTGGCAAATGGCAGGGCAAAGTTACTACTTATCAACAGTCACATTGAATGTTAATGGCCTGAACTGTCCAGTTAAAAGACACAGATTGACTGACTGGGTTGAGGAACAAAACCCATCTATTTGCTGCTTTCAAGAAACACATCTTTCCAACAAGATGCATACAGACTGAAAGTGAAAGGCTGGAAAAAGATACACCATGCCAACAGAAATGAAAAAAGAGTGGGTGTTGCCGTCTTAATATCAGACAACATAAACTTTAACACAAAAACTGTTAAGAGAGACAAAGAGGGGCACTATATAATGATTAAGGGATCAATTCAACAGGAAGATATAACAATTATCAATGTATATGCACCTGATTACAGGGACCGGTTTATTTAAAAGATTTGTTAAGGGACTTAAAGGGAGACTTAGACCCCAATACAATAGTACTGGGGGACTTCAATACTCCACTCTCAGAAACAGAAAGATCAACAGTGTGGGGAGCAACTGGGAGCAACTCGGACTAGACTAAGTTACTGGAATTAAGACTTATTCTATGCATCTGCTCGCCCACAATATGGCGCTGGGAGAGGAGGAAACAGCTTCTACCCAGCTGCCTCTCACCAACTTGACAAGCTGCAGCACCTGCTCCTGATTGGAGGAGAGCAGCGTACTCGGCGTGTGGGTAGCAGAGTTGGGATTGGTGGAAGAGGACTATAAAGGAGGAGAGAGACAACATGCACCAGGAACATCTAAGAGGAACATCTATCTGAAGGAACACCTGTGCAGCCCCCGAGAGAGCCGGCCGGCGGTGTGCCGCTCCCCTGCGGAAGTGGGGAAAGTGGCCAGGGGGAACCGCCCTTCCACGGAGGTGGAAGGGACGGCAGCCAACCCGGGAAGAACCAGCAGCAAACCCGGGAAGGGCCGAGCAGATGAAAGAACAGCGCAGGGTCCTGTGTCGTTCCTCCACGAAGACGGGGAGCGACATAATGGTGCCGTGACTCGGATATGAAGCCTAGGCAGGGTTTAGTGTCGTTCCTCCATGAAGAGGGGGAGCGACAAACAGGACAGAAGATCAACAAGGAAACAGTAGATTTAAACGACACTATAGCCCAAATGGATCTAACAGATATCTACAGAACTTTTCATCCTACACAGAAAGCATTTACATTCTTCTCAGTAGTACATGGAACCTTCTCTAGGATTGACCACATACTAGGCCATAAAGCAAGTCTCAGCAAATTTAAAAGCATTAGAATCATACCATGCAGCTTCTCAGGCCACAGCAGAATGAAGTTGGAAATTAGCAACTTAGGAATCCCTAGAGAGTATGCAAACACATGGAGATTGAACAACATGCTCCTGAATAAACAATGGATCATAGAAGAAATCAAAAGAGAAATCAAAGACTTTCTGGAAGTAAATGAGGATAACAGCACAACATATCAAAACTTATGGGATACAGCAAAAGCAGTGTTAAGAAGAAAGTTTAAAGCAATAGGTGCCTACATCAAAAAACTGGAAAGGCACCAAATAAATGAGCTTTCAACGATCTCAAGGATCTAGAAAACCTGCAGTAAACCAGAACCAAATCTAGTAGGAGAAGAGAAATAATTAAAATCAGAGAAGAAATCAACAGGATTGAACCCCAAAAAAATTACAAAAAATCAGCCAAATGAGGAGCTGGTTTTTTGAAAATATAAACAATATTGAAACGCCATTGCTCCAACTAACAAAAAAAGAAGAGAAAAGACCCAAATCAATAAAATCAGACATGAAAAGGGAAAAGTAACAACAGACACCACAGAAATAAAAAGAATCATCAGAAATTACTACAAGGACTTGTATGCCAGCAAACAGGGAAACCTATCAGAAATGGATAGATTCCTGGACACATGCAACCTAGCTTAATTGAACCAGGAAGACACAGAAAACCTAAACAGACCCATAACTGAGACAGAAATTGAAACAGTAATAAAGGCCCTCCCAACAAATAAAAGCCCAGGACCAGATGGCTTCACTGCTGAATTCTACCAGACATTTAAAGAGGAACTAACTCCAATTCTTCTCAAACTATTCAGAACAATCGAAGAAGAGGGAATCCTCCCAAATTATATGAAGCCAGCATCACCTTAATTCCTAAGCCGGAAAAAGATGCAGCATTGAAAGAGAATTACAGACCAATATCCCTGATGAACATAGATGCAAAAATCCTCAATAAAATTCTCGCCAATAGAATGCAACAACACATCAGAAAGATCATCCACCCAGACCAAGTGGGATTTATCCCTGGTATGCAGAGATGGTTCATGTGCGCAAAACAATCAATGTGATACACCACATTAACAGACTGCAGAAGAAAAACCATATGATTATCTCAGTAGATGCCGAGAAAGCATTTGATAAAATACAACACCCTTTCATTTTGAAAACTCTAAGCGAACTGGGTTTGGAGGGAACGTTCCTTAAAACAATCAAAGCAATTTATGAAAAACCCACAGCCAACATCCTATTGAATGGGGAAAAGTTGGAAGCATTTCCACTGAGATCTGGTACCGGACAGGGATGCCCAGTCTCACCACTGCTATTCAATATAGTTCTCGAAGATTTAGCCAGAGTTATTAGGCAAGAAAAAGAAATTAAAGGGATACAAATTGGGAAGGAGGAACTCAAAATATCCCTCTTTGCAGATGATATGATTCTTTATTTAGGGGACCCAAAGAACTCTACTAAGAGACTATTGGAACTCATAGAAGAGTTTGGCAAAGTAGCAGGATATAAAATCAATACACAAAAATCAACAGCCTTTGTATACACAGGCAATGCCAAGGCTGAGGAAGAACTTCTAAGATCAATCCCATTCACAATAGCTACAAAAACAATCAAATACCTTGGAATAAACTTAACCAAGGACGTTAAAGATCTCTACGATGAAAATTACAAAACCTTAAAGAAAGAAATAGAAGAGGATACCAAGAAATGGAAAAATCTTCCATGCTCATGGATTGGAAGAATCAACATCATCAAAATGTCCATTCTCCCAAAAGCAATTTATAGATTCAATGCAATACCAATCAAGATACCGAAGACCTTCTTCTCAGATCTGGAAAAAATGGTGCTGAAATTCATATGGAGGCACAAGAGACCTCGAATAGCTAAAGCAATCTTGTACAACAAAAACAAAGCTGGAGGCATCACAATACCAGATTTCAGGACATACTACAGGGCAGTTGTAATCAAAACAGCATGGTACTGGTACAGAAACAGATGGATAGACCAATGGAACAGAAGAGAAACACCAGAAATCAATTCAAACATCTACAGCCAACTTATATTTGATCAAGGATCCAAAACCAATCCCTGGAGTAAGGACAGTCTGTTCAATAAATGGTGCTGGGAAAACTGGATTTCCACGTGCAGAACCATGAAGCAAGACCCCTACCTTTCACCTTACACAAAAATTCTCTCAACATGGATTAAAGACTTAAATCTATGACCCGACACCATCAAATTATTAGAGAGCATTGGAAAAACCCTGCAAGATATAGGTACTGGCAAAGACTTTTTGGAAAAGACCCCAGAAGCACAGGCAGTCAAAGTCAAAATTAAATAATGGGATTGCATCAAATTGAGAAGTTTCTGTACTGCAAAAGAAACAGTCATGAGAGTGAAGAGACAACCGACAGAATGGGAAAAAATATTTGCAAACTATGCTACTGATAAAGGGTTGATAACCAGAATCTACAATGAGATCAAGAAACTCCACAACATCAAAACAAACAACCCACTTAAGAGATGGGCCAAGGACCTCAATAGACATTTTTCAAAAGAGGAAATCCAAATGGCCAACAGACACATGAAAAAATGTTCAAGATCACTAGCAGTCAGGGAAATGCAAATCAAAACCATAATGAGGTTTCACCTCACCCCAGTTAGAATGGCTCACATTCAGAAATCTACCAACAATAGATGCTGCAGAGAATGTGGGGGAAAAGCGACACTAACCCACTGTTGGTGGGAATGCAAACTGGTCAAGCCACTATGGAAGTCAGTCTGGAGATTCCTCAGAAACCTGGATATAACCCTACCATACAACCCAGCCATCCCACTCCTTGGAATTTACCCAAAGGAAATTAAATTGGCAAACACAAAAGCAGTCTGCACATTAATGTTTATTGCAGCTCAAGTCACAATAGCTAAGACCTGGAACCAACCCAAATGCCCATCAACAGTAGACTGGATAAAGAAATTATGGGACATGTACTCTATAGAATACTATACAGCAGTCAAAAACAATGAAATCCAGTCATTTGCAACAAGATGGAGTAATCTGGAAAACATTATGCTGAGTGAATTAAGCCAGTTCCAAAGGGACAAATATCATATGTTCTCCCTGAGCGGGGACAACTAACTGAGCACCAAAGGGGAAACCTGTTGAAGTGAAATGGACACTATGAGAAACAGTGACTTGATCAGCTCTTGTGCTGACGGTTGATGTACAATGTAATACTTTATCCATTTTAGTATTTTTTCTTTGTTTTGTTCTAGTACTATTGGTTGAACTCTGTAATTAACACACAATTATTCTTAGGTGTTTAAATTTTAACTGAAAAGTGATCCCTGTTAAATATAAGAGTGGGAATAAGAGAGGGAGGAGATGTACAATTTGGGACATGCTCAAGCTGACTTGCCCCAAATGGTGGAGTTAGAATCGTGCCAAGAGATTCCAATACAATCCCATCAAGGTGGCATGTACCAATGCCATCTCACTAGTCCAAGTGATCAATTTCAGTTCATAATTGATCATAATGAAAGGAATAAGAGTCAAAGGATCACATAAACAAGACTAGTGTCTGCTAATATTAACTGAAAGAATAAAAAGGGGGGAGAATGATCCAACATGGGAAGTGAGATACACAACAGACTCATAGAATGGCAGATGTCCTAAATAGCACTCTGGCCTCAGAATCAGCCCTTAAGGCATTCAGATCAGGCTGAAGAGCCCATGAGAGTATTTTAGGCATGGAAAGCCAAGACACTCTGGGGAAAAAAAAAAAAAAAGAAGAAGAAGACCTAAATGAAAGATTTCTGCAAGTGAGATCCCAGAGGAAAGAATGGGGCCATCAAAGAAGGAGGTACCTTTCTCTGAAGGGAGGAGAAAACTTCCACTTTGACTATGACCCTGTTGGAATAAGATCAAAGTCGGCCAATTCAACAGGCTTCCATAGCCCTGGCAACTCATGACTAGAGCCTAGGGCGATTTCTGACGTCATAAACATGAGTGTCAAATTGTTAAGTCAACAACAGGAGTCACTGTGTACTTACTTCTCATGTGGGATCTGTCCTTAATGTGTTGTCCAATGTGAAGTAATGCTATAACTAGTACTGAAACAGTATTTTACACTCTGTGTTTCTGTGTGGGTGCAAACTGATGAAATCTTTCCTTAATATATACTAAATCGATCTTCTGTATATAAAGGTAATTGAAAATGAATCTTGATGTGAACGGAATAGGAGAAGGAGTGGAAGATGGGAGGGGTGCAAGTGGGAGGGAAATTATGGGGGGGGAGAGCCATTGTATTCCATAAACTGTACTTTGGAAATTTATATTTACTAAATAAAAAAAAACTCAGATAAATGGAAATATATCCTATTTTCACAGATCGAAAGAATTAATATTGTTAAAATGCTCTTAGTACCCAAAGTGAACCACAGACTCAAAGAAATATCTGTAAAAATTTCAAATAACTTCTCACAAAACTAAAAAAAATCCTAAAATTCATATGAAATCACAAAAATTTTTGACTAGCCAAGGCAATCATTAGCAAAATGACCGAAGTGTCACACTATCTGATTTCAAACCATCCTACAAAGTTAAAATAACTAACACAGCATAGTACTAGCAAAAAAAACATACACCAATCAGTGAAAAAATGCAATTATGAGCTGTGTATGTTTTGACCAAAAGCTGAAATCAAATAGGATAGTATATACCACATAGGTGAGCATACAATAGGCCACACCATCCAGGTTTGTATAAGTACAGTACAATGTTTGCACAAAGATAAAATTGCCTAAAAACACATTTCTCACAATGAATCCCCCTCATTAAACACCAAAAATCAGAGGCTGGTGCCATGGCTTAGCAGGTAAAGCTGCTGCCTGCAGTGCTGGTATCCTACAAGGGTACCAGTTAGAGTCCCAGCTGCCCCACTTCCAATCCAGTTCCCTGCTAATGTGCCTGGGAAAGCAGCCAAAGATGGCTCAAGTCCTTGGGCCCATGTCTCCTAGTTTGGCCTGGCCCAGCCTTGGTCGTTGTGGCCATTTAGGGAGTAAACCAGTGGGTGGAACATTTCTGTTCCCTCTCCCTCCCCAGCCCTTCTTTTCTGTACTCCACATTTCACACACATCAATAAATCTTTAAAAAAATAAATGTACCAAAAACAGCTGACCATAGACAGCCTAGAAAGAAACCCAAGCATATATGATAAATTGATTTTCAACAAAGACACTAAGACCATGCAACGAGAAAGGGATAATCTACCTATAAATGGCGTGGAGAAAACTAGATCTCCACATGCAGAAGAATGAAGCTTAACTTTCAACTCATACCATATACAAGAAATCAACTCAAGACGGATCAACAACTTAAATATAAAGCCAAAAACTATTCAAAGAGAACCCGAAAGAAAATTACATGTCATTCTCCTAGCAAACAAGTTCTTGAATTTGACCACAAAAGCATAGGCAATAAAATAAAAATAGATAAATGGGATTACATCAGACTAAAAAGCTTCTGCATAGCAAAGAAAACAGTGTGTGGAGACAAGCTACCAACAAGGAGAAAATATCTGCAAGTTATACACTTGATAACGGGTTATTATAAAAGATACATAAGGCACTCAAACAATAAGAAAACTAAAAACCCAATTAATAGGCAAGGGACCTAAATAGAAATTTCTGAAAGATAATATACAATAGCTAAAGGCCTTATGAAAAAAATGCACAAAATTCCTAATCACTACAGAAATTTTGATGGCTGTTGTGTATGTGTATGGGGGCTTGTGTGGGCAGCTCGATTAGTTAGCAGGTAGGGAGCCCTTGTTCTAGTTGCAATTCTGACGGCTGCATTTGTGACAAAGAATCTTTAGCTTAAAATTGATATATATTTGCCTGTGGAATCCAGGAGTGAATCGAGACAGATCCATGCACAATGAATACAGAAAGGCAATGTATAAGACATCACTGTTTCATTCTCACAGCAAATTGTAGTGAGAATGCCTAAGCAGACAGAACACACCACATGATGAGGAGAGGGAAAACTGCAGGGAAAATATGCAGCCTGATTGTCTTCAGTTTCCATTTCTTCCTGACTTTGAGGATACTTAAGATAAAATAGGCTAAGAAAAAATGCACTGTAATTCTCAGTTTCGTATGAATTCTCAAGTTGTTAAACTTCTATTGTAGAGTGGAGAGAAGAGCCAGGTGGGCTCCCAGTATATGAGCCCTCTTGATCTCTACTTCAGCACAGTTCCCAAAGAGGCCTGTTACAGCCATCAGTGATAATGACATTAATTTGAAATACATGTTAAGTAGATAAAGCCATGAGATTTCTCATTTCCTTCCAATGACTGTTTCCAAATACAATTATGTTTTACTTTGTATTACCATTTACCTTTCTTTATCCTTTCTTTCTTTAAAAAGAGTTATTTATTTATTTGAAAGGCAGAGTTACAGAGAGGCAGAGAGCTAGAGAACGAGAGTATGTGAGAGAGAGGGAGGTCTTCCATCCACTGGTTCACACCCCAGATGGCCGCAATGGCCGGAGCCAGCAGCCAGGAGCCAGGAGCTTTTCTGTATCTCCCACACAAGTGCGCACAGGCCTGACCACTTGAGCCATCTTCTACTGCTTTCCCAGGCCATAGCAGAGAGCTGGATTGGAACTGAAGCAGCTGGGACTCGAACCAGTGCCCATACGGGATGCTGGCACTACAGGTGGCGGCTTTACCAGCTATGCCACAGTGCCGGCCCACAGATGTTTAAATTGCCTGCTATGCCACAGTGCTGGCCTCTATTCTTTGTTATTAACAGAACTGTGCACCAGTGATGTCTTCTCATCAATCTTTTCATTGTCTTGTGCATCAAACATACCTCTGCTCAAGGATTGCCTTCCCTTCTCTGGTCCCAAGAAGACATGCAGTCACACTTTGTTTAAAAAACGTGCATGCATTTGTGTGTGTAAAATTCTATTTATGTCTGTGGTATGTGCGTTATAAATAGAATTTATAATTCTATAAATTAAATTCTATTAAATAAATTTATAATTCAAATGAAAGTGTGATCTCCCTAAAAGGGAGTTTTATAAGGATCTTACAATGCAAGTTCATTAAAACACAGCTGTAAGTCACCTAATACCAAAGTGTAAAATTTTAAAAAGGAGGAGAAATTTCCTTCCTTCCTTCATAATAATAATAATGAGACAAAAGTCCTGCAGGGAGAAATCCTGACTTTGGCACAGATTCTTCAAGCCAGGAATCTATTTCAAGGGTGGGTTAGAATGCCAGAGGAAAAAAGAGCTTGGGACTTTCAGTGGGCTGGGAATACTACAAGAAGTCAGTTTTCCCCTCTAATTAGTGAATGACCAAACACATTACATCTGGGACTGGAAAATCCACCTGTTGCTATGTGGTCCCTAGTTTCAATGACAAGAGGACTAGTCAGCTGTCAGTGGCTGCACTCTCTTCCCTGAAGAGACTCACACATGGCTTTTCTAGAAAAGTTTTTGTTCTTTGCATTCAGCACTTAAGCATAGAGTCTGGTTCATAGGAGTAGCTCAGTAAAAGCTTGTAAAATACAAATACATAATGCTTGGACAAAACAAGCAGCTACTGTTGTCAGAGAAGAGTATACATACAGTAGTTTTAAATAAATCATGGCTATGATTTATAAGAAAGAAAAGAGCTAATTCATTTCTTCAAAACAATCAACAAAATGGATGCAACTGGAGATCATTATGCTTACTGAAACAAGCCAGACCTAGAGACAAATTTCACATGTTTTCTCTGATTTGTGATAGCTAATATCAGAGCATAAAATAATTTAATGTATATGAGTGAAACTGGAATCTTGGGATTTGTTCATTGTTTATAGCTCTTTGCTATATTCCTGAATGTGAGTTTTCTACATTTTTCCTTATTGAATTCTTTATTTAATGGAGCATTAAGCCTTTGAGTATAAAATAAATTAAAAATATTATTGCAAAATATTAAAAATGCTATTGCAAAAGTCAAAAAAACAAAGGGAAGTATCATTATATTCTTAGAGTTGTAACTATGAGCTACATAAAATCTGATCCCTTTACATGCATAAGAATGTGAATCACATAAGAAGCCACCACCGTCTGTGAATGCAGCTGGACGCACCTGAGCAACCGCTGTGATCTGCTCCAGCGCCGCGGCGTGCAGGGTCTCATCCCGGCTCTCCAGGAGCAGTTTCAGGGACGGCAGCAGCAGGGACTGGTGCAGCAGCAGCAGGCACAGCTCCTTCACACACTGAAACCACGTGAACACAGCATGAGTGGGGATGTGGGAGCACCCGGCATCGCTGTGCAGCCCTGGCTGCCTCTTTCCACCCAGTTCTAGAAATGTGCGTGACTCTGTATGTGTGTGCCTGTGTGTGTGTGTGCATGACAGTAAAGTCCACAAGGGACCATGCTGAATACGTGAGTAGGGCTTGGCACCTGCTTCATTCACTGCACAGCAGGTGTGAGCATCCTTCCAAGCTGTCAGGCATTCCTCATTGCTGGTAACGGTTACCTGGTACTCATTATGTGGACATAGGAGTGCAACTTATTTTCCTAGCCTTTCACAATTCCAGTTTCCTCATAAGTAAGATGGAGGTATTTATATCTACTTTGCAGTATCTATTTTGAATGTGAGAAGCAGTGAAAATGGATATGAAGTACAAAGCTCAGAATATAGTAGAGGCTGAATAATAAAATCTATTATCAAGTATTAATATTATTAACAATATATCATTATTATCCACTGAACAAAGGAAATCAGCAAATAAAATACTTTAAAGCCAGGTTATAATTTCAATGTCAGGAATTGAATTCCTGATATATTTAAGATATTCATCTTCACGAAGACCTCTGTGGTGCCAAAAAAATGAGAATGTGTTTGGGTTGCCACAGGTGTATGTGAATTTCATTCTCAGTTCTTTGTTATACCAGCTGAACCTGTTGTCAGAAAGTGGGATTTTATACAAGAATGATAGTTCTTTACAACAAAAGTATAGAAGAAAAAAAATTGAATTTGCAAGCTGTGTTGGCCTGCTGAGCTCCACTACCCCTGGTGTCCTGGTGTTAGCCATAACACAAAGGACAGGATGCTTGGACCAAGGACCAGACAATGAGCACTGCCCCACTATGTTCTGAAAGAAGAATTGAGGATCACCACCCTCTGTGTGACTGATCTTTCTCTTGTGCTAGTCATAGGCAGATCAGAAAAGAAAAATTCAAATTCATGATATTTCAAAATTCCACTTATATTATTGTAAAGCATAGATAAAATAAGGATGACACAAAGAGGCTCTCACTGGAAATACAGGATAAAATCTCTTTGGAATTCCTCTTACAGTTTTTTCAGCTTTCAACCAGCCATCTATTTTGGAAATCAGCAAGGCCTACAAAGTTCAGAGTGGAAGGTGGTTCATACACAAAGTTGGGTGACAATAAGCATTATCAGCAGGATGGCGGTTGGGAAAAATGTACACTTCAAGCATCATGAGTTCTAATTCAGAACAGTTCTAATGTGTCTTCAGGAACAGACACCTACAAAGTGTCCCATCAAGCATCTGGGCCAAAGAGAATAGATTTTTCCTCTGGGAAAATACCTTGAGAGAATACCCACAGAAAATACTTCGGGAGTCTGAAACATGAACTCCCAAGCACGGCCCTCAGGCCTGGCTGCTACATCCTGATTTGCTTCCTCAGACTTCTTCCTCCTTACAGGTAAAGCAGTTCCTGCCACATGCATATCCCCCAAACAGCGCTTCCAGGGAACTTCTCTGCCACAGTGGGAGCATCCTATGGCTCTGCAGTCCAATCCAACAGCCAGGCTGCATCTGAGACATGATTAGTGTACCGAAGGAGAGTATTTGCAATGCTACTTAAAGTTTTAATTTTACCAGTCAGCTGTGGCCAGTGGCTACTGCACTAGAAAGAGTAGCTGCTACTTGTAGGACTCTCATACCTCTAGGTTTTGCAAACAGTGCAACCTAGGCTCTTTCTCTGATTAACAACTGCTTGCTCTTTATATCTCCACTTACAAAGACCAAGAAAATCCCCACCTCCCCTGCCAAGGCACCTCTGAGGGTCCCAGGTTAGCACTCCAGGTTCTAACGGTATTCAGATTTCCTACATTATCTCTTTTCCTATATTACTATAAACAGTCATTTGTCTTTCTGCCTTCTATGTATTCCAAACTTGCTTGGTATACTTTGTACCAATACTTGAATGGGATTCCTTCTCTTGACACTCCCGTTGCTTACTCAGTAAGCTGTCAGTAATGGGTAAACAAGTATTTTTCAGCAATTTGTGAAATTTATACTAAGCATACCACATGGCCAACATTCCTGCTCATGGAAAACTGTATAAAACAACCTGGACCAGCTGCTGAACAGGTACTGTGGATGGATGGCGCACAGTCAGGCTGGGACATCCCAAATGAGGAGCTCAGTCTATGGCAGCTACTGAGTAAATCTGGATCTCTTAGCTAGCAGTCTCTGGCCTTTCAATAATGAATCCACTATATTTGTTAGGTACTTCCCTCCTATGCTGTGAGAACGTTCATTAGGAGATTTACAAAGGGAACTGCAAGACAGGTCAAGGGAGCAGAGAGAAGCACAAAGCACTTTGCTTGATACCTTCCCAGCTAAACCGTCAGACCATCAGGACACAGAACAAGGAGGGCAAGGCCTTAGATGAAGAGGTCCATGTGAGCCAGGGCTGGAGCAGGCTGCAGCACTGGGTGTCTGTTCTTCCTGTATTGTGACGCTGATTCCCTGGGTCCCCACACGAGCCTGTTCTCTGTCCACCAACATTCTGTCCATCCTCCCACGGACTTCCCGCTGGCCCAAGGGTGCCTAGCATTAAAAAGCTTTTGTTGCAGGGCCTGTAGCAGGACCATGGAACACAAGGTAAGAGGGATTGGTTTCTCATCCTGATCTATCAGCATTAGAATGTGTTATTCACATATCATTTACTCTGGTGGGGATAATAAGCTGTGCTCGGTCCCTATATTATGCAGTGTGCCAAATCCTGCCTTGGGAGACAAAGGTATGACACAGCCCATGTGGTTCCCACCCTCTCAGGGCTCACAATGCAGCGAAGTGGAACATAGGTGAAAGGGTGACTGACACAGGCAGAGCAGGGTACACAGTTCACATCAACCTGGAGTAAGGACAGGTTAAATTCAGTTTCAGGACTTTAAGTTCCATAAAACAACTTTGTCATTCTGGTGTTTGGGAGACTTCTTAAATGGAATAATATGTTAAAATCCAATCAAAAGATATTTATCCAGTTCCTCAATCAGAAAACAATCCATTACATGTGTATTCATGAAAATATTTTCCTTGAGTGTTTACAATGAGTATCCAAAGATCATATTTACAATTTTATTTTTGAGTTTATTTCTGATGGGGTAGGAACTCAAAACCAATTAATCAGTTTAATGTCATCACTTAAATGCTTGAATTTAAGATATGTAAACAGATCAACCAATGTATTTCTGGAGTGAAATTCATTAGGAGTCTGTAATTAATATGTGCTTATTTTAGAAAATGCAAAATTCACACACACACACAAGTATATATAAAATGAGTATGTGACAGTAAAGTATGGGATCAAATAGAGAACAAAGGTCAAAATGGAGATGGTGAGTTTTTACCATATTTTGCAGTATACATATATAGAGGTTATGTGATCTCATTACAGTGATATCAAAAAGCATATAAAAATTAGAGTGGTTGGTGTCCTGCTCAGAGGAGTGGTAGAACTTACTAAACTTTACAACTGCCCTAGCTCAAACAGATAACATCTGAGCTACCAAGATCTCGTGGGCTGTAAGTTTGAGTTACAAACTTAAACTGTAAGTTTTTATGGCTAAACTTTAAGTTTAGCCATAAAAGGGCAACAGAAGGGACTGAGAACATGTTTACACTCTGGGTTTAGCAAAAGGAATACTGCTTCAGAGTTCCAACAACAGCAACAGAAACTAGCTTAAACCAACCTCTCGTGTTGTTTTCTAAAAATTACAGGCCTTGGTCATTAATGACTTAAGCTCAGAGTTCCTCACGTACA
Source organism: Oryctolagus cuniculus (assembly GCF_964237555.1). Classification (NCBI taxonomy): domain Eukaryota; kingdom Metazoa; phylum Chordata; class Mammalia; order Lagomorpha; family Leporidae; genus Oryctolagus; species Oryctolagus cuniculus. Next base: position 187,549,239 of record NC_091433.1, on the reverse strand, counting down.
GTCCACTGGGCTGCTTATAATAAAGAGTTCTGATAAGGGCAGGCACACTCCCCAGGAAAGCCACGTGAAACATGTACTCACTCACCTCTGCAGGCAGCATATGCTTGGTGTCATACAAGGAGCGACAAATTTTCAGAACTTCCTTCCCCAATTCTTCTTTGTTCTCTGCTGTACATCTGGTTAGCATCACTGTGGCAAGCCTCACCCAGGGATTATTGGTTACGCTGTTTCAATAGAAGAGAAATGCAAGACATTGGAAATGACTAGCGATCTCACAACTGCGGTGTTAAAACAGAAGATATCCCACGTTGTGAAGTAAAATGCTTCTGCACAAGTAGAATCAGGATCCGGATGATGTGTTCCTTCCAGTATATCTTAAATAAAAGCCAAGTGAAGGAGAAAAATCAGCTAACTGTGGCACCCACAAGCAGTCGGGGAGCATGGGGACTGAGGGGAGTGGAGAGCGCACAGGCTTGGAAGCCAGAGAGGCTTGGTTCGATTTCTGGCTCCTGGATTCACTAACTGGGCTCAGGGAATTTATTTAAAACCTCCAGCCTCATTGTACAGATCTGAGTCCTCCAAATTTTATGGGCCCCGGTTGTTTTTGGTTGTGAAAAGGCAATCTAATATTTTCCACGCAGAGCTCCTTAATTTAACGAGTGATTGACATGACTGTGAAGTATCACTTGTAACAGCAGGCACGCCTTCTCTGAACCCAGGAGCCCAGAACTCCGCTGGGGTCTTCTACACGGGTGGCAGGGAACCCAGTATCTGGGCCATCACCTGATGCCTAGGAGGTACATTAGCAGGAAGTGAGACTGGAAGCAGAGGACTGGACCCCCAAGCACTCTGACATGGGATGCAGGCATTCCAAGAGGCAGCTTAACCTGCTATGCCAAAACAGCGGCCCCAAGAGCATGTTTTTAAAGTATCCCACCACACATTCGCTGCAGCGAACGGCAGTATGAGCAGGAGAGTGACAGAAAAGGACAACTTTATGTGACGAATCCTCTCTTGTCTCTTAGAGGAAACGTAAGTGGTAAAGGCAAGACTGCTAACTGCTTGGTTTTGAGTCTAATAACTTAATAGTCATTTTTTAAAACACAGGCTAGCAAGTTATAACTTTAATTTCATATGTGACCACAAGTAAAACTTTTGGGGGGATCTCCAAATGCACTAAATATTCTAGATACAATAAATGTTTAAAGTGAAAATGACTTTGGTTCTTATAGGTAAGTGAATGATTTTAAATAGCATTCTAAAAGGAAAATGAAATGTACAACCACTGCTGACTATCCATGGAAATGTCATATTTTGAATTCAGAAAGGAAGACATGAAGAACTCTTTATAATTTCCTAAAAAAGATAATCCATTACCGAATCACATTATCTCTACCCTGGCATCTGTCTAGAAACAGACTCCCGGTTCAGGCACCAGGAGTTGGGCTCAGAAAGGCTCAGGGCCCCACTCGTAGGAAGCATCCCCAGGTGCTGAGAAACGCAGTGTCACAGGTGAGACTGGAGGCTTCATGATGTGACAGCCTGCACTGTGAAGATTCAGACGGCAGAGGTCAGAATCCGTTCCTGAACATTACAAGTCAGCACGCCAGCTCTGCCACAAATGATGGAGAGCTAAGAAACACTTCATTTCCTTCTGAAAACAGTTGGTTAGAAAACAAAACAAAAGCTCCGTTTTCCTGGTTAGCTTCAGATATCACTAATAGTTTCACCCCAGGTTAAGGCAAAGAGCCTTTCCCACACGTTCCCTGGCAGTCTTACATGGCTCACAGAATCATTTACTTCCAGAAAAACATCCTTCATTAACTTCTGATGTGTAGGCAAGTTTAGCGGCCCGGATCAGAGTCCACCTGCCGAGTGCAGGAAGAACACGCTCGTTCCTGGAGCAAACGGCACTTGGAGGAGGGGCAAGAGGGCCCGCATGTTTTGCCAAGGAGAAGGAGCAGTTCATGACAGCCAGCATATGTGCTCAAAGGAAATCTGGCCACTTCCAAAAGAAAGGAAGTTCTGTGGCTGATAGCACGAGGACTAGATAAGCACCTCATGCAGATCTGAGTGGCAGCTGGAAGCTTCGTGTGAAACACAGAGGAAACACAGGCTGTACAAGTAGGCTACAATTCTGTTTCCACCACTTATTAGCTATCTGGTGCCTAAGAACTGTTTAACTTCTGAGCCTCAATTCCTTCCTCTATGAAACCTGATAACATCACCTGTACTTGTAGGTTTGCTAAGTGAATGACTGATAATGTATGTAAATTGCACTTTACATTGTGTGTTCTTAGTAAGAGGGCATTATTCATTTGCTCCATGTGGATTCTCCAGTTAGCACTGTTAAAAGATAATCATGATATTTTCTTTTGAAAATACTAGAGCAGAATTGCTTTGTTGACATCATAAATCAGATATTGTTATCACTCATTGACTGATACTTTTAAAGAAAATACTTGGGTTTAAAGGCAAGGAAAAATAGAAGGATATCACAATATTTCAAAGGGAATTTTAGTGTCCTTTAAAGACAATTATTGATTATGTGCATGTACACACACACACACACACACTCACACTCACCTACACTGTACCTCCTTACCATAGTTTCACTTTCCATGGTTTGTTGCCAATGGTCAACCACAGTTCACAAATATTAAATGAAAAGCTCTAGAAATAAGTCATTTGTAATTTTTCAATCATGCTATTCATCCTAAGCAGTATGATGAAATGACATGAATCATCTCTGTCCACAGTATCCATGCTGTGTAACTGTACCTGCCCATCACCATCTCAGTTATCAGATGCAAGGGCTTGTGTTCAAGTAACCACGATGTGATGTTTGTTATGTGATGTGATGTCATGTAATGTGATGTCATGTCATGTCATGTGATGTTATGTCACTGCCCCAATGTGCAAGAGTAGATGATGCTGGCAATCTGATTATACCAAAGAGAAGTGTGAGGTGCTTTCTTTCAAGTGAAAACATGGAAGTTCTCAACTAGTGAGAAAAAAATCATATACTGAGGGTGTTAAGATCTATGGTAAGAATGACTCTTCCACCTGTGAAACTCTGAAGAAAAGAAAAGAAATTATATTAGTTTTGATGTTGCACCATAACTACCAAAAGTTACAGCCACAGGCATGATAAGGGTTTAGTTTCCATGGAAAAGGTACCACATTTGTGCAGCTATGTATAGGAAAAAACACACTGTCTGCAGACAGTCTGCTACTATCTGCAATTGCAGGCACCCATAAGCATCTTGGAATGCATTTCCTATAAGATGTGTATAGTGGTGTTCAGAAGTATTCTTTCACTGGCTCTTTCGAAGGTGCTAGATTATTAGGATTAAAGTCCAGACAGGATTTCTAAGTAGGCTCATTTTATTTTAATACTTACACAGATTCACTCTTCATAGGTGGCCAAGCTTGCAAGAGCAAAGCCAAGTGCTGAAATTCAACTTCATGGTGACTGGATTCCAGAAGTTCCAAGAACAGAGAGTAGCGCTTCTCTTCATTCTCAATGTCAGCTAAATCTACCTGCAAGTAGAAGCACATACTTGAAATGGGTGGCAAAAGCTACTCAATTTATTTACAGAAGAAATCAAAGTTGATTTTGTTTGATTAAATCTATTTTGAAAATTTCTATCATGTGCTGAAAAATTTGACAATTAAAAAAAAACTTGAAAATCTCTATACCTTACTCAATTTCAACAATTATTTTAAAATTAGTTTAGAGGTGGGTGTTTGGCACATGGTTTCAGTTGCCAAATAGGATGCCTGCATGTCATATGAGGGGGCCTGGTTCCAGCCCCACCCGATCTATTTCCCCTGTACTTGTCACTGTCACCCACAGAGGAGGAGGCCCAGATTGATTCCAGTCTCCTGGGTTCACCTTGGCCCAGTCCTGCCTGTTGGGGACATTTAGCTAGTAAACTAGTGGTAGAAGATCCCTTTCCATCTTTCTCTCTGCCTTTTAAAGAAAATGAAAATAAATTTTAAAAGTACAAAATGAATAAGTACAAAATCATGGGAAGGAAACATTTTCTCTAACAATATAAACAATTTGATTTTCATGGTTCATTGGTATTGTTACATTATAATACTGAATTGTTATAACTGAAATTACAATATTTCACCATATTCAATACCAAGTGAATGTCTTAAAGTTTAAATTATCCATAACGAATTCTAACTTTTTTAACCTGTATATAATACTGTCTTCTTTTTTTTTTTTGGACAGGCACAGAGTGGACAGAGAGAGAGAGAGAGAGACAGCAGAGAGAAAGGTCTTCCTTTTCCGTTGGTTCACCCCGCTGCGGCCGGTGCAGCCGGCGCACCACCGTGCTGATCCGAAGCCAGGAGCCAGGTCCTTCTCCTGGTGTCCCATGCGGGTGCAGGCCCCAAGGACTTGGGCCATCCTCCACTGCACTCCCTGGCCACAGCAGAGAGCTGGCCTGGAAGAGGGGCAACCGGGACAGAATCTGGCGCCCTGACCGGGACTAGAACCTGGTGTGCCGGCGCCGCAAGGCGGAGGATTAGCCTATTGAGCCATGGTGCCGGCCATAATACTGTCTTTATTAATGGTTATACATCACCATAAACTATCTCATGTAGTAGTTTGATATTTTTCTTTTTCTTTTTTTTAACTTTTATTTAATAAATATAAATTTCCAAAATATGGCTTTGGGATTACAGTGGCTTTCCCTCCCACCTGCAACCCTCCCATCTCCCCCTCCCTCTCCCATTCCATTCACATCAAGATTCATTTTCAATTATCTTTTTTTATTTATTTATTTTCTTTTTTGACAGGCAGAGTTCGACAGAGAGAAAGGTCTTCCTTTTCCGTTGGTTCACCCCTCAAATGGGCACTACGGCTGGTGCACTGTGCCGATCCGGAGCCAGGAGCCAGGTACTTCCTCCTGGTCTCCCTTGCAGGTGCAGGGCCCAAGCACTTGGGCCATCCTCCACTGCCTTCCTGGGCCACAGCAGAGCTAGACTGGAAGAGGAGCAACCGGGAGGGACAGAAACTGGTGCCCCAGCTGGGACTAGAACCCGGGGTGCTGGCACCACAGGCGGAAGATTAGCCAAATGAGCCGCAGTGCCAGCTCTCAGTTATTTTTATATACAGAAGATCGATTTAGTATATATTAATTAAAGACTGCAACAGTTTGCACCCACACAGAAACACAAAGCATAAAGTACTGTTTGAGTACTAGTTATAGCATTAATTCACATTGTACAACACATTAAGGACAGAGATCCTACATGGGGAGTAAGTGCACAGTGACTCCTGTTGTTGACTTAACAAATTGACACTCTTGTTTATGGTGTAATAACCTGAGGCTCTTGTCATGAGTTGCCAAGGCTATGGAAGCCTTTTGAGTTCACCAACTCCAATCTTATTTAGACAAGGTCATAGTCAAAGTGGAATTTCTCTCCTCCCTTCAGAGAAAGGTACCTCCTTCTTTGATGGCCCATTCTTTCCACTGGGATCTCACTTACAGAGATCTTCCATTTTAGGTTCTTTTTTTTTCCCCCTAGAGTGTCTTGGCTTTCCATGCCTAAAATACTCTCATGGGCTCTTCAGCCAGATCCGAATGCCTTAAGGGCTGATTCTGAGGCCAGAGTGCTGTTTAGGACATCTGCCATTCTATGAGTCTGCTGTGTATTCTGCTTCCCATGTTGGATTGTTCTCTCCTTTTTACTATTTCCTAACTTTCATTAGAAAATTGCTAAGCCTTCATTTTGTCCAGAAAATTTCCCCAATTTGATCTGAAAGCTCTTAAGTGTATTTGCCACATAATTTTTGCTATAAATCAAAATGAAGCAAAACTATTTTATTCACACCTTTATTTCTAATTCAAAAGAAGTCTGTTAAATACAGAATATAGAATGTTTTTCTCTTACTAAGTAACTGAACAATTTTTCTTTTAATCACATCTCCAATGCCTCTGTGGTTGGAAATGTTTGCAACTTCAAGTTAAAAAGTGGTTTTCCATGTAAAAAGTAAGCAGAAATCTGGTTCTCCCATTTTCTATTCTCTCTTGGTACAGATCTCTACATTTCAGTTCACAGACAAGAATGAGGATGCATTCATGATTTGGGTACGCAGATATTCGATGATATGTTGAAAGGATAATGAGAATGGATGGTTACGTATACATTTGCTAAACAGTCTGCATTAATGCATCTATCCAAAACATTTGATTAATTTAATAGTCTTGGCACTAATTCCAAGAAGCCACACCATGAATTGTGCATGTTTTACAAAGTTGACAGGTGCTATGAAATTATTGGTAATTAGTAGGGGAAGCCCTGCTCACACCATAACCAACCTGATCCTTCCAAACCTCCCCTACAGCCCCAGGTCACTGTTGTGTGGAATATCCTAGACACACTTTCCAGCTTTGGAAACAATGCCATACTACAGTAAGCCAGTTAACCCTGTGGGGGACAGCAAGGGTATCAGGGACTTCACTTCCTTGAGGAGACAGGCCTAACAGTCTTGCTGCAATCAGGTGACAGAGGAAACAGAAGACTCAATAAGTCAAACATGTATTCATTTATTTAAACTGGTCTTCTCATTGGACGTTTGGCAATACTGTTTTGCCTGTTCACAAAGAAATTTTTATTTACATCTCAAACTCACAATGTCTACCTGTTATGACCTGGCCTTCAATTTCTTTTCAGCCTCCGAGCCTCTCTGGGGTGCCTTGCCTGTAGTCATGCACACTCCCACCTCAGGAGCTTGGATACGGCTCCTCTTCCTGGCACACAATTCCTCCATGTACCTGAGTGCCTCAATGCCTTCGTCCCTTCAAGTGTCTCAGCCACAGAAGGCCTTATTAACGGTCTCCCCTTCGTCTGTCTTACTCTATTTCTCTTTCCTTCTTAGCTCCTAGGACTGTGGGGAATATTACACATGTGTTTATCGCTCTTTTCCCTTCCATAAGAACATCAGGTTTTTGAAAGCAGAAACTATGTTTTGTTTACTGTTTTATTCCTGCTATGCCTGCTAAAGAGTAGATGTGCAAAAGGCACTTACTGAGTGAGTGAATAAACTAAATGGACATATATATGAATGAAGAAAATTTGTCATTTATAAAATATGTTGGCATAAATTATAGTAAACACTCGTGATGAACTATGAGATTTTACTAAAGCCTCTCTGGGCTTCATTTTCATGACCTGAAAATGCTTGAAGTCTTGAGGCCTTCTGAGGAACAGCTTGGAGGCCTGCACTGGGGAAGGGTGGCAAATGACCGGTCTTTCTATCCTGCACTATAATCTTAGTGCCCACATGAGAGTGTTGCTGTAGAATAGGCTTGTGCTTTAAAACATATCTCTAATGCTCCCAGCATTAACACTCTAGTCTTTATACCTAAACGCAGTATAATTAACAGCACACATGAAATACAGACACTGTACGGAGTATTTTCCGTACGTGGTACATCCGATGAAGAGGAGATTCTATTAATATTGGATGGCTATTTACGGCCCTTGTCTCTTCTGTTGAGCAACGGTGATTTTTTTCTTTACACTATCTGTAGAACTCTTTTACTTAGTGAGGGTTAACCTTATGATCCTTAAGAACCTGAAAGTACATCTTTGTAAAAATTAAGAGTGGGAACAGGAGAGGGAGGAAGAAGAGGAGTGGAAGAATGGGCGGGAGGGAGGGTACAGTGGGAAGCAACACTATGTTCCTAAATCTATATATATGAAATACACAAAACTCGTATAACAAATTAAAAAACAGATTACACAACATAGCAAATTCACAAATAAAGGGAAAAAAATGATGTTTTCATTAGCACCTAGATTTAATTCTTTCTTTACAGAAACTGTAATAGCTTGTAAAGTTTAAGAACAGAACCGTATCATAAGAAGGCAAAAAGAAAAGAAACTACAAATTAAACCTTCACGTTTGTTTTTATATTTGTGTGCAAATAATAGTTTCCATGTATGAAATATGTCTGATAACAGATTTTTTTCTAACACTTTTCTCACATGTATCCAAACTTTGAGTGTGTGTTTTTGCTAGGAAATATTTTCCTTTGAATGTTCACTAATTACTTCCATTTCTAGTAACTTACTTTTCAGAGTATGCTACAAAAGGAGCCAAATGAGTTTATCACATCAGGGAAAGTAACAGAGTGTCTGCTGCCAATGATAAAATTTGAGCTTTCAAGAGAAGATCAGAATTTGACAAACCAGTGTCTGCCACCATAATGAGCCTGACAGTTTCTCAGTGACTTTGAAGGCTCTTCTAATGAGACTGATTAATGGTGATATTAGTGAATGTGGATCTTTGATATTGCATAATGAAATGAATACTTGGGAGATCTGTATAGATTAGTGAGCCAGTAATTTTAAAATAACCAATAGATGTTGTTATAAAACCAGGAGAACGGTTAAAAGACCCATTCAAAGTGTAAGCCAAACCAATGGATTTCTCTTATTCTCTTTCTTTATAAACAATATAAAAATTTGTTGGTATGGCTACATATTTTACATTGTAATTAATCTTTAAGAAACTACAACTTGTAGAGTTTTGGTTTGTCATCAAAAAATAAGGGGCAGGTGTTTGGTTCAGCAGTTAAGATGCCACCTGGGATGTCCAACTACTATACTGCGGAGCCTGGTTTGAGTTCCAGTTGTTTTGCTTCTGATCCAGCATCCAACTATTGAACACCATGCGAGGCAGCAAGCTGTGCTTCAAGTAGTTGGTTCCCTACCAACCACATGGGAGACCCAGATGTGGTTCTGGGCTCCTGGATTCAGCCTGGCCCAACCTTGGCTGTTGCAGGTGTTTTGGGGAAGGTACCAGCAGATGGAAAATCTCTATTTGGCTGTCTGCCTGTCTCTCTGCCTTACAAATGAAATGAAAATAAATTTTAAAAATTTTAAAGTAATAGCTATAATTATTAGAAAAGGTTATTAGGATACTCCTCTTTGTAACTATGTATCTGTCTAGGATTTGGTTTTCTTCACGTACATCAAGCAAAACAACATATGAGAGCAGGTTGGATGTGGAAAGAGATGGGCATCCATTAGCTGTTTATTAAGGTAGGTATTAAAGAGACTTTTAAAAATGTAAAATAATTTTATATTTTTCAGTAAATTTACTTTCTTTTCAAAGGAGAGTTCTTGGGGCTGGCATTGTGGTGTAGCAGGTAAAAGTACCATCTGTGACACCAGCATCCCATATGGAAATAGGGGCATGTCCCAGTTGCTTTACTTCCAAACTAGCTCCCTACTAATGTCCTAGAAAAAAATAGCAGACAATGCCTGAGTACTTGGGCCCCTGGGTCCTGGCTCCTGGCTTCAGCGTGGCTCAGCCCAGGCCATAGGGCCACCTGGAAGTAAAGCAGCAGATAGAAGATCTCTGTGTCTCCCCCTCTCTCTCTAACTCTGATTTCAAACAAACAAATAAATCTTTTTAAGCAAAAAGTAGAATTCTTTACATAAAATGTTTTTATTTATGTCAATGTGCATTAACTGTAAATGATAAACATTTTAAAAATGTTTGTATATTCATTAAACATCAACAGATACAGCTCATACAAACAACAGTTCTTTGGGTTCCTCATTAATTTTTAAGAGTGGTAAGAATTCCTGAGACTAAAATACTTGAGAACATTTTAATAAAATTAACCCGTACATGAAGGAAAAGCTGCTGATAGAAAGATTTTTGCTGTTAACACTTTAAAATTTTAAATATAGTTTAGTGAACATACTCTATTCTGGACTAGGCTAAGGAAGCTACAAGTTAAGAATGGTGCTGTGGTGATCTCCCTGCCTCACCCCACACGTTATTGAAAGGGAAATTCTAGCAGTCTCTAGATATTCTCTGCTTCAGTTCTAAACATCTCAGCCCAAACTGGTCCTGTGACAGTGCTTCCTCCCAGTTTACTGTGCTCCTAACTTCCGACTTGTCCAGCCGTCCACTTGACCTCTTCTGATACTCAGGACTTACTGTGCTCCTCCAGGTGACCACACATCTCTAACAGTTGTCACTCAAACAGACATCTTGCATCAACTTAGCCTTTGGAATTAAAAGAAAAAAGCAAAGTGGTCTTCATGCTCTCTACTCTTCTTTGGAAATGCAAATTTGTTTCCTGGGTTCACATAAATAATTACTCAAAGGAAGCAGCTTTACTGATGAACAGATTTTGGACAACAGTAATTTGGACAAGTCAGTTGTTACATATACAAGGAGACTTCAAAAAGATTGAGGAAAAATTGAATAAAAGAAGTTTATTTTGATACAAACATATCAATGAAATGCATGCACAGTTTTTTCTTAACACACATTTCCATGAACCTTTTGAAGCCCTTTCATATTATGAGGTACATGAAAATGGACACACGAAAAGTAGATATTTTTATACTCTTCATTTAGCTGGTCACATAAAAATGTTATCTATTTGCTCTACAAGCATACTTAGACATTTAAGAAATGGCCCTAGCTCTACAGTAAACACTTTGGCAACTGAATTCTCATTCATATATTTAGTTTCTCACAAAATATTTAGGATGTGACTATATCATTTTTTATGATCTCTCCTTTAACACTCTGAGTAATTGATCCATGTGGTAGTTAAGAAGGCTTTCACTGCGACATATTTGATTTGTGAAGGTCTTAAGACCTATCGATTTTACAGTGCTATAAGAAGAGACAGTTGAGTTCAGGGGATCAGAAAAGGTTTATGGACAAGGTGGCACTGGAGAAAGGATTTGCAGGAATTTCACATGTAAACAGAAGACTGGGGAGAGATGAGGGGAGTCAATGAAGGGATCCTGAGGGGTAGTTTGTGGTAATTGAAGGAGAGTTGTGGGTGTTATGGAAAAGGATGTACACTGGGGCCAGAATACAAGGCAACCGTATGGTTGGAACCTCCATGCATGTTCAAAACATTGCGACTGATGTTTCAGTTCCCTTGGCAGTAGGCCAGGAAGGAAACTAAAAGGGATAAAAGACAACTCATGAGATATCTGTGGAAGAGCTGAGAGAAGGGCATTTTTCTAATGTCTACTACATATCAGTAATTATATCAGATGTTTATCTTTTCATATCTCTCTTGATCAGAGAAGTTAATCAGGCATTTTTTATCCACAAATTATTTTTAATAGAATAGACAACTTTGGAATAGAAGAGATTTTCACAGGAAAAAGAATTTAAGGGAACAGGCATAATCAGACCCAATGCATCTGAGGCATTCTGAGATTTCTCCTAGATATTTGATAGAACACATGAAAGGAAGTAACAAGACATGCTGAATATCAGAAGAAATACTTCCTAAGTCATCAGGGTGGAATTAAAAAAAAGTTCATACATATTCACACATCCAATTGGCAGAGATAACACAAATAAATACACAGCCACCAGACTTCCATCAAAGTGACCAATGAACACGAGAGACCTTTGCGTTCTTTTACGATCTTACAAAGTCTCTTGCTGGAATACGAAATTGTGGTGATGGAAGGGTCAGAGATGGTGGTTGTGAAGACCTCTCAAAGTTCTGAGAGCCTACAGTTTTGAGATAGGGGTAAAAGTAAAACTAAGACGTAGCGGCATTCACTAACATTTCTTGATGGCTTAGAGTGGAGGAATGTATTAAAGCAGGGCGATAAGTTTGAATTTCCACTCAACCTCTCACCAGCTCACTCTTTCTACACATCTCTGAACCTTAATTCCCAACAGTCATTTGACACAGTGAAGGGAGAGCCCTTCCTCAAAACTGTTGGAAAGACTAAGTAGATGAAGTGTGAACAGCATCCAGCCTGAGCTGGGACTAGGTGCAGGCTTGTTTCTACGCAACTTTTCTCCCAGGACAACCCCACTGCTGAATATAAATAACCTCCAGGTGCCTGAGGCATATGAAATAGGATGGGAGAGGTCCTTTCCTCTGTGCCTTATTATCAGTCATTTGGATCAAGACCCTGTTGTTGACTTTGAAGGACATGCTTTGAAAATAAGCGCCTTTGTTGAGAACTGTGAAGATTTTATCCAGAGAAGCTAACAGACAGCCTGCCACAGTTTAATGGATTCTGGCACCGGGTAAGACACTCGTGGGTCAGAGACAAAGATAAAGATCTTCATTACTCACAGCAACCGCAGCTGCCACAGTATCAGCATTTTCTGGTGCTGCTTCTCCAGGTCCCAAGTTCCACAGGGTAGTGTCGAGGGCCAGCTACACAGACAGCACCGAGGGTGGTGCAGAGGGCCAGCTACACAGACGGTACAGAGGGTGGTGCAGAGGGCCAGCTACGCAGACAGTACAGAGGGTGGTGTCGAGGGCCAGCTACGCAGACGGCAGAGAGGGTAGTGTTGAGGGCCAATTACACAGACGGCACAGAGGGTGGCATCGAGGGCCAATTACACAGATGGCACAGAGGGTGGCGTCGAGGGCCAATTACACAGACGATACAGAGGGTAGCATTGAGGGCCATCTACACAGACAGCACAGAGGGTTGTGCTACTGAAGAACCCCAGGTTAAGGAAATATTTCTGTTGTACACTAGACAGAAAGCATGATGGCCCTTCACTTTGACAGAGTCAGTATCTTCCAATGTTTTTTGCTCTACAAACACCCTTGAAAAAATGGTCTGGACAAAGATAGTCAGTGCCTCTGCTCATAAGACCTGCATAAATGTGAGAGACTATCTTCCCAAACTTTTTTTATTTATTTATAATTCATTCGATTGGGAAAGAGTCCATGATCAGCCTATCTAAATGCCAAACTCTTTTTGGAAAAGAGTATTAAATGAAGGTTACTACCATGGCTTCCCAGGTGATGATTGTGTTAATGCATTTTCCTTTCAATGGCAATATTTACTCTAAAATTTAAGAAAAAAGACACTAATTTGAAAAAAGGTTGTTTTAGTAATGACTCATATTTACTAATAAGTAAAATAAGAGTTATTTTCATATATATATTGCTAAATACATTAGTGTATTCTCATTAATGCTAGATTTTCATGGGTTTTCTAGAAATTAAAATGATGTAATCTATGTATAAATGGCAGTTTTGAATTTTCAAAAAATGTATAATTTAATTTGTTTCTTTTCTTATTACATTGATCAGGATCTGAAGAACAATGTTAAAGAATAATACTGAGATAACCAGAGGCTGGCAGCACAATACAGTGGGTTAAGCTGCCACTCGTGATGCTTGTACCCCATGTAAGCACAACGCTTCAAGTCCAGCGGCTACACCTGTGATCCAGCTCCCTGCTAATGTATCTGGGACAGCAGCAGATGAAGTGCCAAGTACATGAGGCCCCTGCTACTCACGAGGGAGACTAGGATGCAGTTCCTGATTCTTGGCCCTGACAGGGTGATTCGGTCATTTAGGGAGTGAACCAGCAGATGGAAGATCCCTGTCATTCTGCTTTTCAAATAAATAAATTAGCAATAAACAAATAAACCTTTTAAAAAGAATAATCATGGGGCTGATGCTGTGGTTTGATGGGCTAAGCCTTCGTTTATGTCATCGGCATCTAATGTTGGTGGAGGTTCATGTCCCAGATGCTCCTCTTACAATCCAGCTCTCTACTTATGCCTGGAAAAGCAGTGGAAGATGTCCCAAGTCCTTGGGGCCCCTGCACCAATGTGGGAGACCTGGAAGAAGTTCCTGGCTCCTGGCTTTGGATGGGCTCAGCTCTGGCTGTTGCGAACATCTAGGGAATGAACCGGTGGATGGAAGACCTTTCTCTCTGTCTCTCCCTCTCTAACTCTGCTTTTCAAATAAATAAATAAATCTTTTTAAAAAAGAATTATCATGTCACTATATGATTATTATTTGATTCCATTTCTATTTTTAATGAATGTGCCTCCAAACTTTCAGTGTTTAAAATTTCAGGTACGATTAAATCCTAGTGGTCAGCAAAAAAAGATTATAGACCACTAAGTAACTGATAAACAATTCTTTCACAAAAGACACAACAGACATCCTGGGAATGGGCATTTGGCACAGCAGCTGAGACACTGCTTGAGACCTGCATCTCACATCAGAGAGCCTAGGTCCAAGTTCTGGTTTTGTTTGCCATTCCAGCTTTTTGCCAGTGCTGCTCTATGAAGCAGCAGGTGATGGTTAAGGTAGCTGGGTCTCTGCCACCCATCTGAGAGATCCAGGCAGAGTGTCGGTTTTTGACTTTGACTTGATCTAACCCTGGCTGTTACATCTGGGGAGTGATGTAGCAGATGGATGATGGCTCCCTCCCTATCCCACCCCCTCTCTTTGTCTTTAAAATAAATAAACAAATAATAATAAATGAATAACCTTAGGCAGAACAAACGACTATGTCATAAATCTGAAAAATTATCAGGAAAAAATAGAAAAGGAAGTATTTGCATAAGATCATGAAAATTAAAACAGGTCTCAGAGTTAGTGAAGTTGTGAGAAAGTGAAATTACTATGAAGATCATGGGAAATTAATTTCCTAATACCTGGAAATTAGGCACCTGATTCAGGAGAGATGTTGACCTAGGAAAAAATCAAATTTTCTCTTTTCTAAGAAGTATTACAGTCCATATAAAATATATATTCCAGGGGCCAGCACTGTGGTATAGCAGGTTAGGCCATCATCTGCTGTGCTTGCATCCCATATGGGCACCTGTTTGAGTCCTGGTTGCTCCACTTCCAATCCAGCTCCCTGCTCATGTGCTTGGGAAAGCAGCAGAGGATGGATCAATTGCTTGGGCTGCAGCACCCATGTGGGAAACCCAGATGAAGCTCTTGGCTCCTGGCTTTGCCCTGGCCCAGCCCTGGTCATTGCAGCCACTGCGGGAGTGGACCAGCTGATGGAAGATCTCTTCTCTCTTTCTGCCTCTCTTTTTGCTATAACTCTTTCAAATAAATACATCTTTAAAAAATACACACACACATATGTGTGTGTGTGCATATATATATATATATATGCACACACACACATTCCAAGCATCATAGAAGTATGAGAACTAGAGAGAACTACCATAAGACTCCAAGCAATCAATGTGAAATGATCACAGCACATATTTTAGGATGAAGAAAAAACTAACTTCAGGTGGTTATCAAATGTTTCAACGCACTTCATTACAGGCACTAGGCAAGAAATAATGAAAGCTCAATTAACTACGTATGCAGCTTTCAAAAAGTGTTACCAAAATATTTATTTGGGAGACACAACTGGCCTTTTTGAGGCTCCATGTTCTCTTGTAGAAGATAGAGATAGCACATACTTATATGAAGGTTGCCAATATTAAGTAACAAAATGGGAATAAAACAGCTGGCAAAGAGACTGACACATGAGAGGTATCCAGTATTATTTATAGCATCCATAAAATAAGCCAAACATAAAAAAGCAAAAATGTGGGTTTGTGCTATGATTTTTCCTAATAAGAACTGTCTATGAACTAGACAGACAGGAAAACACCATGGAGAAATACGGCTTTTTTGGGAAAATGAAACTGTGGGTTAATGCATCACTTTTTAAAATTTCAATTATTTCGGCAATAAATATGGCATTTCAAATCACTTTTAAGGTTGCTTTTCATAGATTAGTAAAAATAAACTTGAGAAAAAAATGCTGTTTCTTTTAATTTGTTCTTTCTTCCCTAGAGAAAAAGAAAGTAATGTAACACCTCTGTCCCTTCCCCCGTGAGTAGCAAACAAAAGCCTGGAGATGAAAATGTCCAACACTTCAGAGGCACCTGCATAATCCGTAAGTGATGACCTCACACTGACACTGCTAACTAAACATCACTGGGTTGCCAAAGACAAAACTGAAATGTGGCTCCAACACAGAAGAGCTTTTTCCCTTCTGCTCTTTTCTGAATGCAGTGACTTCAGCCCTTAGAGACGATTTGTCAAGTAGCTGCAGCCTCCTTGCCAGGCAGAGTCACTGCCTTTGAGACAGTGGACTAAGTCACCTATTCATAGCTGGAGACAGTTTCAACCTTTAATTTCTCCATGGCTGCTAAAAGGAAACAAGAATATCTCAAAGTAAGCCACGTTCCTGAAATACGCATCTTCCTACAGCCATTGATAGTTGCATCTTTTTTCTTCAGACACTTAGAAAAATGAAACAAATATTAATGCACATAGAAGTACTTTATAGGTGTCTGGCACTGTGGCCCAGAGGGTGAAGCTGCTGCCCCTGATGCTGCCATCCCATATGGGATTGACAGTATGAATTCTGGATATTCCACACTTTCAGTCCAGCTTCTAGTTAAGGTACCTGGGAAAGCAGTTGAAAATGGTCCAAGTACCTGGGTCCCTGCCACCCACGTGGGAGACCTGGATGGAGTTCCTGGCTCCTAGCTTCAGTCTGGCTCAGTTCTGGCTGCGTAGGCATTTGGAGAGTGACCCAGTAGATGGAAAAGTTCTGTCTGTCTGTCTCTAACTCTGTCAGTCTGCCTTTTGGATAAATACATTTTATTTTAAAAGAATTATTGTGGGGGCCGGAGCCGCAGCTCAATAGGTTAATCCTACACCTGCCACGCTGGCACACTGGGTTCTAGTCCCGGTTGGGGCCCCGGATTCTGTCCCAGTTGCCCCTCTTCCAGGCCAGCTCTCTGCTGTGGCCAGGGAGTGCAGTGGAGGATGGCCCAAGTGCTTGGGTCCTGCACCCCATGGGAGACCAGGATAAGTACCTGGCTCCTGGCTTCAGATCAGCGCGGTGCACCGGCCACCGTGGCCATTGGAGGGTGAACCAACGGCAAAGGAAGACCTTTCTCTCTGTCTCTCTCTCTCACTGTCCACTCTGCCTGTCAAAAAAAATAAATAAATAAAAATAAATTAAAAAAATTATTGTGGGAAGCAGTGATACTATACATTGGGGCTGCTGTTGTGGCATAGCAGGTTAAGCCACTGCCTGCAATGCCAACATCCCACATGGGCGCTGGTTCAAGCCCTGGGTGCTCCACTTTCAATTCAGTTTCCTGCTAATGTGCCTGGGGAAAGCAGTGGATGATGGCCCCAGTTCTTGGGACTCTTGAAACCCACATGGGAGACCCAGATGATCCTGGCTTCAGGCTGATCCCACTCTGGGCGTTGTAGTCATCTGGGAACGAAACAGTGAATGAAAGATACCTCTCCTTTTCTCTCTCTCTCTCTCTCTCTAACTCTACCTCTCAAATAAATAAATAAATCTTTAAAAGCAAAGATATTAGTCATTATACTCTAATCTCCCATAAGAGTTGGTTTGTTGTTCGTCTGCTTCTAAGAGACTCATGTGAGGATGCTTGATTTAAAGCTACCAAGTAATGGTGCAAATCCCCTCATGAGCACAATAAAATCACACTGAGATGACTTTCTATGCAGGGCTTCAAAATATACACAAACCAAATCCCTGCTTAAACAGATATGTCGAAAGATAAAAAGGTAGCACAGTTCACCTCTAGGAATACTAGATGCTGGTCTACTAAAGCTGTTCCTTCTAAAGGTTTCAGGTGGCCAACAGCGCCTTTGGTACCCACTCGACATAACCAGTCCTGCTGGGAAAGGGAATTTGGAGACCAAAAACCATTCATAGTGTTGACTGGCAACATGCCCCTTGATCTAAGCAGTAATCAGATCAGTCATTGGCACAGAGTAAGTGCTCAACAAACAGCAGTATTGCTGTTAGTTACTACTATTAAAGCATTGCTACTGTTACACAAGAATAAAAATTATGATTTTGTTGGTTTCTGGGTTATTATGAGTTTTGTTAAATAGAAAATGTAAAATTCTGGAAATATGACTTAAGTTTAAAACTAAAAATAAGATGCTATTTTCTGGAGATTTTTTCTGTTTCTAGAGAACTGAAAAAACAGATTCATATACTGAGACAATTACATCAATTACATAAAGCTTAATTCTGTACAGTTTATACTAGGGGCAAAATGTGTTACTGTTGCTCAAACAACCTTCCCTATCCCCTGCTAAAATGAGAGTATCTACCATGTAAAAAGGGTGTCTGACAAGGAATAAAGAAATGAGAGGTGGAACTCTTTCCTACCTTTGGCTCTAGGCCTGGGAATGAACAAAAAGTTTTAGCCACTGCCTCTCTCCTAAGGCTCAGTAAGGAAATGAGTGCCTGTCTGTAAGTTGCTTGAGAGTAACTGAGTCTCAATCGCCATGAAAAGCCCCTCCTGTAGCACTGAAAATGCACCCTCGGGACACGGGGAACCCAGTGAAAGAGCAAGGATTCATCCTCCCTCGGCTTCCCACACATCTGGGGTGCAAAAGCGAAAAGCACACAGAAGAGGCCAACATCTCCAATGCTGAGTCACTTTTTACAGCAACCTACTTTTATAAGAGTCTAAACATAGAAATTACACTCATCAGCCCCTGTAAGTACTGCTGTAACTTAATATATTATCCATATTTTCACATGGCTAAATATAATATTTTTGTGAAACACTTTTTAAAACGAAACATGTCATAGGGGAAATACGTTGTGCTAAAATGAGAAGGGGAAAGATTTTTGCCTTACAAGTTTTTTCCCCAGGGCTGTGTTGTGGCGTAATGGATAAAGTCACTGCCTACAACACCAGCATCCCGTAAGGGTGCCAGTTTGAGTTCCAGTTGTGCCACTTCCTTTCCAGCTCCTTGCTAATGTGCCTGGAAAAGCAGCAGAAGATAGCTCAAGTCTTCGGGTCCCCTGCACCCATATGGGGGACGCACATAAAGCCTCTGGCCCCTAGCTTGGCCTGGCCCAGCGCTGGCTATTGCAGCCATTTGGGGAGTGAACCAGAGGATGGAAGATTTATCTCTCTCTCTCTAACTCTGCCCTTCAAATAAAATCTTTAAGAAAAAAAAATTTCCCCCAGGACAAATAATCAATTATAAAATAGGAGCCTTTACAGATACATGTGTGTTTACTTTAAAGAGCTGCTATTAAAGATAAAAGTTGAGACATGTTTTTATTTAAATTTGATGAAGTATTAACAGAACGATTCATAGAGCTGGAAATCTCTTCACTGCAGCATATCATTTAAATCTGCAAGTTGGCCTGCTACTTAATAGCTGTGTGATCACGTAAAACCACCTCTCTGAACCTCAGCGCATTCATATGAAAAACAAGCTAACGATACCTAACCTATTCATTAATTTGAGAATACAGTATAGCATAATATAATATAATGCCTAACATAACAACACAGTATAACATATACTCAGACACACACATCTTTACATGTACCTAAGACAGAGTCAATACTGAACTACCATGGTGGCTACTAGTATTGGCAGTTCACTATTCTACACCAAATCAAGATCGTGTACAAATTTCCTAACCACTCTGAGTCTACTGGCTCATGTGTTGAATGGAATCACAGATCACCCACTGGCCAGTCAGGATGTTTAAATGATATCATTTATATACAAAGTCCAATGCTCAGCCCACAGGCTGAACAGTAACATCTGATATGTTAAGATTTGGTAAACCTGAGTGGAAAGAATACAGAATTGTTTGTACAATTTATGCAACATTTTTCTGTTATTTCAAAATGAAAAGCTTAAAAAAAAAAGAAGCTATAACCAGTTAGCCCATTCCCCACCACTGCCCAACATTTATACACTTAATTTCTTGACTCTTTTCCTCCAGCTTTTTTTCACTAGTTCACAATATTGTCAAATAAAACCCTAGAGTGCTGAGGTCGTCAGGCCCCTAAGCAAAAGGGACTTGGATATAATTACCCCATTACCAACCCCAGCTGAGACCTGACCTCACCTTGGGAGAAGGGCACCCAGCAACACTCTAAGAGTCAGTCTGCTCGTCTGACATTTGCTAAATTTGCTTCCCAGGAAATGACCACTG
The DNA here is from genome assembly GCF_964237555.1 of Oryctolagus cuniculus. Lineage (NCBI taxonomy): Eukaryota > Metazoa > Chordata > Mammalia > Lagomorpha > Leporidae > Oryctolagus > Oryctolagus cuniculus. The sequence continues at coordinate 187,529,448 of NC_091433.1, read as the reverse complement.
TTAGCTAAGACACTTAAGGCTAGGAAGAAAGTCTGCTTATGTGAAAGGGATCAATACAGGCTTCCTCCCACTGCCACTCCCCCCAAAAAATGTTCTTCAGATTTAAAACACACTCAGGACTTTCCTAAAATTATGTTCCAGACAGCGGAACAGCACCACCTCCTACTTAGTCACTTCAGCAAAAAGAACAGGAGCATCAAACCTTTTTCTCATCCCCTCCACTCCTCGCATCCAAGCAGTCACCAAGTCCACTGCTATTAACAAGTTAAGCTCTTTTTTTCTACCCTCTTCTATCTTCATGGCTAGTACCAAGGTCAAGGCCAAGTTCAGGTGTTTTGAGCCCCTTTTGGTCCCCTAACTAGTATCCCTCCAACCAGATTCCTGAAGTCTACTGTTCATGCAAATGTCAGAAGGCCTCTCCCAGAACACAAATTCCATCATGTCACTTTTCTTTTTCTTTAAAGATTTATGTATTTATTTGAAAGTCAGAGTTACACACAGAGAGAAGGAGAGGCGGGGGGGGGGGGGGGGACTTCCATCCACTGGTTCACTCCCCAAAGGGCCGCAATGGTCAGAGCTGAGCTGATCTGAAGCAGGAGCCAGGAGCTTCCTCCAGATCTCCCACGCGGGTGCAGAGGCCCAAGCACTTGGGCCATCTTCTACTGCTTTCCCAGGCCATAGCAGAGAGCTGGATTGGAAGAGGGACAGCCGGGACTAGAACTGGTGCTCACATGGGATCCCGGCACTGCAGGCAGCAGCTTTACCCACTACACCACAGTGCTGGCCCCCATCATGTTACTTTTCCAGAAAACCCTCTGTGTCACTTTAACTCCATCAAAGTTAAGACTTGAGCAAGACACTTGCAGTTCTGCACAACCTGCTGTTCAACTTGCCGTTTTCATCTCTTGCTGGCTCTTGCCCCAGCTGTGTGGATCAGGGCACGCATCACCTCCTCAGAGCAGTCCCTCCTCAGCACCTCCCGACAGAACGGCTGTGGGCCCTCCCTGTACCCTGTGCACTGTAAACCCAAACACTTTGTGGTGTGAATTCTTGTTTATAGATCCGCGTTCTCCACTGGTGAGGAGGCCCACACGCCAAGAAGGTCCACTTACCCAGACTGGAATCAGAGCTTTACACCTACTACCTACTTAATCCTCAACAACTGCACATTATCTCCATGTTACAGATGAGGGGGCCGAGGTTGGGAGCAATTTATTAAGTTTTCCAAACGGACAGAGTAGTGGTCAGTCTAGGATTTGAATCCATGTGTGGCTGAAGGTCCCAAACACTTCATGACTAATTGCCTTGTCTCTATTTCCATCCCCAGAGCGTAGCATAGTACATGGCACTTCACATATGCTTGAAGAATCTATCAGGATTTTCACAGTTGACAACAGTTACTAGGAAAGTATTTTTCAATCTTTGAATTCAGCAGTACTTAACATATACTATGCAAGCATCAAGACCGTGACAGATGTAAAAAGATGATACAATGCTTTCTGGTCTCTTTCAAACACCTGATTTCACATGTCTGATCAGAGTCAATTCATGTGAAGTCACAGTGGAAAGAGGAAAAGGCCCATCAGATGTGCTTTATGGATCCCATGTCACTCAACTCAGTGCTCAATGTGTTTCCCTGACAGATGGGAGAAGTGCGGTACAGGGGTAAGAAGACAAGCTTTAGAATACGACAGGATTTGAGATTTCAATTTTATCCTTCCTAAGTTGTGTCACCTTAAACAGGTCAAATGACCTCATCTAAAACTGGGTGGTAGCTACTTTGCAAGATAATGTTAGAGATTAGATGTATCCAAGTGAACATGCCACTGTCCTCTTTTCTGACTCCAGTGATGCCAACAGTAAGAGGGCAAATCCTTAAATGAAAAAACTCCTCTGTTCACAGGGAGATACTCTCTATGTCTCCAAATATTTCCAGGACCAAGTGATACAGATATTCTTTCAACTTCAGTCATCATGTGGAAAAATGCACACAGAGCTCTAGTCTAACACTGGAGATCTCTTGTTCAGATCTGGTCAAACACACTTGTAACTTGGTTGCTTCCACTGGCTGGTCAAAAATCAGTCAGCAAGTGTCGCTCCCCCTCTTCGTGGAGGAACGACACAGGACCCTGCGTTGTTCTTCTGTCTGCTCGGCCCTCCCCAGGTTTGCTGCTGGTTCTTCCCGGGTTGGCTACCATCGCTTCCACCTCTGTGGAAGGGCGGTTCCCCCTGCCACTTTCCCCACTTCCGTGGGGGAGTGGCACACCGCCGGCGGCTCTCTCGGGGGCTGCACAGGTGTTCCTTCAGATAGATGTTCCCTCTAGATGTTCCTGGTGCATGCTGTCTCTCTCCTCCCTTATAGTCCTCTTCCGCCAATCCCAACTCGGCTGCCCACACGCCGAGTACGCTGCTCTCCTCCAATCAGGAGCAGGATCAGCTCCTGGAGGTCATCACTCAAGTTGGCAAGAGGCAGCTGCGTAGAAGCTGTTTCCTCCTCTCCCAGCGCCATATTGTGGGAGAGCAGATGCATAGAATAAGTCTGAATTCCAGTAACTTAGTCTAGTCCGAGTTGCTCCCCACAAGCAAGTACGGAACACTAATATAAAACAATATCATTCTAAAAACACCAAGCCACTTTGTCAGGGAATCTTTCCATTATTCCAAGCAAATCATGTTATAGAAGCATGGTCAAATCTTTCACAATTAACAGTAAGAACATCACACTCAAAGTCAGGAGTCCTGGACTTACCATCTGAAGAGTGACTTTGGACAAGTTTTCTAAGATTTAATATTTAATAAACAAATACTTATTGAGAGTCTGTGAAATCCCTGGTGTCATGAAATCTGTAGTCTAACAGAAGAAGAAACACATCATATAATAAATGAAGGCGAGGTAGTAATAAGTGATAGCATTAAGTCTAGGCTTCAGATCGGCCCAGCTCTGGCCATTGCAGCCAATTGGGAAGTGAACCAGTGGATGGAAGACCTTTCTCTCCCTCTCTGCCTCTGCCTCTCTACCTCTGTGATTCTGCCTTTCAAACAAATAAATAGATCTTTTAAAAAAATCAAATAAATGGGGCCGGCGCTGTGGCACAGTGGGTTAATGCCCTGGCCTGAAGCGCCAGCATCCCATATGGGAGCCAGGTTCTAGACCATCTGCTCCTCTTCTGATCCAGCTCTCTGCTATGGCCTGGGAAAACAGTGGAAGATGGGCCACGTCCTTGGGCCCCTGCACTAACGTGGGGTCCCGGAAGAAGCTCCTGGCCCCGCCTTCCGATCAGCGCATCTCCGGCCGTTGCGGCCAATTGGGGAGTGAACTATCAGATGGAAGACTTCTCTCTCTCTCTCTCTCTCTCTCTCTCTGCCTCTCCCTTCTCTGTGTAACTCTGACTTTCAAATAAATCTTAAAACAAAAAAATAAAATAAGACCACCAAATTGGTATGCTTTTAAAAATCTCTTCTAGTTCTAGGAATCCATGATTTCATGGCTATTTAAGCATATATTATACTGATATGCACATATATTTTTAACACCAATTTTTATCCTGTATTTGGTTAAGCATATCATGTCAGAGAGCCTTGTTCTGAAGTCATTTAAGGTGACAGTAAATTATTTGAAGGTGGGGTGAGCACTGGGGCACACTAGTTTAAGCTGCTGCTTACAATGTCTGCAATCCACATGGCATTGCTGCTTTGCCTGGCTACTCTGCTTCCAATCCAGCTCCCCACTAATGCACTTTGGAAGCAGCGGATGATGCCTCAAGCACTGGAGTCCCTAACACCCACAAAGGAGACCCGGACGGAGCCCCTGGCTCCTGGCTTCTGCCTGACCCAGCCCCAGCTGTTTCAGTCATTTGGTGGAGTGATCCAGCACATGGAAGATCGATCTCTCCCTCTCTTTCTCTCTCTCTGACTTTCAAATAAATAAACCTTTTAAAAAATATCTGTAAAAAACTAAATATAATTCTTCATACTGAAATTTTGTTATTGCTCTTTGAGTTCTGTCTGATGTGAAAGTGCATATTTTTGTTAGTGTTTTGCCACATGAAGTCAAATCAATCTCTGATCAGACAGGTCAATTTGTCTTTGATGGTTAAAAGTGGCCAACATAGGGGTGGGCCTTGTGGTGCAGCAGGTGACTCCATTTGGGAAGTCTCTATTCCATACTGGAGTGCCAGTTTGATTCTGGACACTCTGCTTCGGATCAAACTTCCTGTTAATGAATGCACATTCGGAAATAACAGATGATGTCACGTGTGCTTGGGCTCCTGCCATTCACATGCGAGCCCTGGCTGGAGTTCTGTTGTGTGCTTTCTCTCCCTCTCTCTCTCTCTGCCTTTCAGATAATAAACTTCTTTTAAAATAGGTAAAACAGAAGAATTTGTAATGAGGTTAGAAGTCGTCTCACACTACTTTCTGGTGATCATTTACAATCACAAACTCAGTGAAATTTTAAAAGGCAAACTATAAGCTTCATGTTGCTTTTACGTAAAACAGGAAAAAATTTTGAGGTGATGAGATATGGAATTTTTAAAAAGGAAATATCAGTATTTTGACCCATAGTTTTCATGCACCAGTTAACTAGAAAATTACAAAAGCTGAGAAACACAGATAAACTATACATGGGGATTAACACAATACATTCATCCCTGATGGTCCCTATCCCCCCATTCCAAGCTGGAACACACTTCTAGAACAGAACCCAAAGCCTCTCAAACTGCTGAAAAATGAAGGTTCCTGAATATTTAATTCTGTTAACCAATCATTAGAAAACTAGAAATTGCTGTCTCACTGGGAACCAGTCGAGGTAGCAGGTGCCAGAGACTGTTTTTAATTTTGCAGGAGCTGGCTGGTTTCCCAGCAACACACTGATTTGTGGGGCCACTACTTTGGGCACCTCAAGGATAATTAAATAGTAAGTCCTTCTTTGATGAATGCAAAGTCTGCCTGAGAGGATTACCAGCCACAGTGAAGGCAGCGGTCCCACATTTTTGGGTAACTGAACATTGCAATATCATCTTTTCTTAGCTTTGCTCTGTAAGAACGTGTCTCTATCCTTAACACTACTGACAGCAGCTCCAAGAATGAACAGAGATGGGGAGAAAGTAAGAGAGTACACACCCATACAGTCAACATTCGAGGATCCTCCAGGCGTTTGAGACATGGAGATGAAGAGTATAGTTTAATGTGTGTGGAAGATATGACAGATGAGGTAAGCAAACCATCCTCTTTCTCCCTTTGTTCAAAGTTCCATTTTACACACCAAGTAGCCAAGGCACACTGTTTAAGAATCTTCCCTAAGACTATAAAACTGCTGGAAAAAGAGTGGAGACATAGACACACACACACACACACACACATTTATATATTAGGTGCCTGATCTGTATAGAGATTTGTGGAAGGTAAGGCAAATTTTTGAGAAATAATAATTTAAGAGAAATTTAAACTATGGGCCATAGTTTATATTAATTACTTAATTACCATAATTAAACCAGTTACCAAAGATTTAAGAAAATAGGTCATTAGCTCCCAAGAACAGGGAAATTGTTCATATGTAAGGGGAAAGTACAGAGGAGAGACCATAAAAAAGGTGAGGTGGGCGTGGCTGGTGCTGTGGTGTAGCAGGTAAAGCTGCTGCCTGCAGTGTTGGCATCCCATATGGGTGCCAATTCGAAACCCAGCTGCTCCACTTCCCATCCAGCTCTCTGCTATGGCCTGGGAAAGCAGCAGAAGATGGTCCAAGTGTTTGGGCCTCTGCACCTGTGTGGGAGACCTGGAAGAAGCTTCTGACTCCTGGCTTTGGATCAGTGCAGCTCTGGCCATTGCAGCCATTTGGGGAGTGAACCAGTGGATGGAAGACCTGTCTCTCTGCCTCTCCTTCTCTCTGTGTGTAACTATGACTTTCAAATAAATAAATAAATCTTTAAAAAAAAAAAAGTGAGGGAGGCAGAAGTCTTAGCCCTCATCCTATAGCTTTCGAGAGACATCTTTTCTAGAGGGCCTGAACAAGTTTGCCCCAGCACAGGGGGAATACTGGTGAAAAGCAGAGTGACCTACAGACTCCAAAAATGAGAGAGAGAATTGGCATTCACAGAAATCCTCTCAAGTCAATTTAGAAAAGTGTATGTAAAAGAAATCTTAATAACAGAGGCTTTGTGGCCCTGGTTCCTGTTTTTGGAAAAAAAGCTTAAGCTATAACAAAATTAAAGTCTCAGAAATAACTGAAATCATACAAAAGTTACAGCTTGTTCTTTGAGTAACTGGAACTTTGAGAAAAGTTTAAAAAATAGTGGTGATACCTATATTACTTACGAGGAGCTTGGCCCCAAATATCAAAGTGTATGTTATAGTGTTTCAAAACAACAGCTCTGATGGGGGTGCCCCCTCCTCCTGGCTTCCTCACAGTTGGGTAAAATTTTCAATTTTCGTATCAGATCTGATATGGCATAAGGTGAGGCTCCAGCCAGAGCAACCAGCCTCATCACCCTGGCAGGCTCCAGCAATTCAGGAAGATGAAATCGAGCAAGCTTGTAACTTGAAAGCTGGAGGTGGTGTCAGGAAAGATCCGGATGGTAGTAACTGTCCACTTGTTTCAGGCTGAGAGCCAGAACCAAAAGTTCCACGCACAAACACCACATGCCCTGGTACAGGGTTCACCTCAGGGACGCTGTGGGGACCTCCATATTTGCTGAAAACAAGCACACCTCCAACGTCCAGTCTCTCATCCCCGGAATACAGTACCATCCATTTCACTTGTGTTCCTGTGAGTGGCCCCTGATGTAATTCAGACAAAGCATGAAGACTGAATGTGTGGGTAAGGCCCCAGAGACGGAGCCTTTGGCAACAACACTAGAGAATCTTTGAGAAATTCATACTTTTTGCCTCTCCTTTTCTTTAATTTGGAAGAATAAAAATAGTATTTATCTCTCTCACAGAGAAAAATAAGAACAGATATTCTGACATGAGTTCCCACATATTCTTAAAATTTGAAATTAATTCTTTAAAAGAATAGATTAATTATTCATCAAAAGTAGTATTAAGAATATTAAAAATACAAACAAATCTTTAAAATCAGAAGGCACACTGAGGGGTTAATGATGCTGGTATTCCATATGGGTGCTAGTTCAAGACCCAGCTGCTCCATTTCCGATCCAGCTCCGTGCTAATGAACCTGAGAAAGCAGCTGAATATGGCCCAAGTTCTTGGGCCCCATATCCATGTGGGAGACCCAAAAGAAGCTCCGGGCTCCTAGGTTTGGCCTGGCCCAGCCCTGGCCACTGGAGCCATCTGGGGAGTGAACCAGAAAATTGAAGACCTCTATCTCTCCCAGTCGCTCTCTCTTTGTAACTCTGAATTTTAAATAAATAAAAATAAATTACTAAAAAAAAGGCACACTGAGTTGGAGGCAGATTGTCAGGAAACAGACAGTGAGATAATCTAAGAGATCTTGGTTTCCAAGGGTCACTCTGAAGCACTTGTTTGAGGTGGATGGCTCCTACATCCTGAGTCATTATGGCGCATCAATTTAGAATTTCAGCCTTCAATAGCCATCTGACTTTTTTGATATAGAAATCAGTACTCCCATTTACTGAATCAACAAGTATTTCTGAGTGTGTGCACAGCATACTTAGAGGGATTTAAAGAAGAACAGGGTTTTCAGGGTAATGGGTAGACAACAATTTAATAATAATAATAGATAACTAAAGCTCAAAGATAAAGAATTCAACTTGCAACAGTTAGGGAAGGGAAGATGATTCCAGAGAGCAGAGACTGAGTGAGCCTTGCAGGAGAGAATGGAGACATGAAGATCTTTTATCTCTGCTCCATAATGTTCATCAAGGCACAGAGAAGGGAGGGCATTTTAGTGCAAAGACAGAGCACGGAAGAGATGAACTGGCTGAACTACACACTGCATTTCATTCACATCAGCTTTTCTCCTGAGAAGAGGTGAGCTGCCAGAATTAATGCACACTGAGCAATCCTCCCTGCTACAGAGAGAAACACAGTGCACTCACGCTCAGTGGGGGAGACACCTTCTACAATGCACATGCAAGGTGAAACACGGAGAGAATTAAAAAAAACCTTTGCTGTCAATGACTAAATGGCTATAATGACAAATATATGGGAAGCTGATGATTCACTTGAACATAGTATTCACTAACCCAGAACTAATAATCCTGACATCTAGTATCTGTTAGAAGGTAAAACAGCCCCAGTCAGGCGCTCCCCTACCTGTCTCTGGGGCCACGCAGCTTTGAGAATGGCTTCCGTCCTGTAGAGCACGAGGAGTTTGCTGTCCTCCTCCGTCAGGTGAAACGACTGCCCGAAGATGTGCAGCACCTGGATGCGAGGCCGCACCGGCCAGCTGTCGTCAGCGCAGAAAGGGCGCAGCCACTCCAGCAGGTCCTCAGGTGAGACCAACTCCTCCCTGTAAGGCAAACCAAGGAGCAGTGTTCTCAAATTATTTCAAAAAAAACATAAGAAAGGGGAATTCTTCCAGACTCATTCTATGAGGCCAGCATTAGTTTGATACCAAAACCAGACAAGAACACAACAAAAAGAAAGCTTCATCCCAGATGAATATATATCCAAAATTCTCCAGAAACTAGTATCAAATGGAATCCAATAGCAATGAAAAAGGTTAGTCTCCAAGATCAAATGCTGTTCAGCACAGTGCTGCAAGAATGGTTCAAACACATCGGCAGAGTGAAGAACAAACACCGCGTGGTCTTCTCGGTGAGCACAGAAGACGTGATAAAATTCAACACCGCGTCATGATGAAAACACACCTGGACATAATAAAGGCATTGTATAACAAGCTAACAGCTGACCTTATAATCACTATGATCTGCAACAAGACAATGATGCTTTCATGGTTTTTATTCAACATAGTACTTCAAGTCCTAGCCAGAGCAATTAGGTAACAAGAAAGAAATAAAAAGTATACCAATCAGAAAGAAGTCAAATTGTCATTGTATGTGGATGATATGATCTTATAAATAGAAAATCTCAAAGACTCCATAGGAAGCTATCAGAATAAAAGAAGAAAAAAAAAAACTCAGCAAAGTTACTGGATATAAAGTCAATATGCAAAAACTAGTAGCATTGTCCTATCTACAGCAATAGCAAATTTCTGAAAACCAAGAAATCAATCTCATTTCCAGTAGCTACAAAACACAGTATCTAGGAATAAGCTTAACCAGTGAGGTAAAAAGCTCTACAGTGAAAATTGTACACCATTGGTGAAAGGTGCTGAAGCCAACACACACACACACAAATGCAGACTTTCCAAGTACATGGACTGGAAGAATCAACATTGCTACAATGTCCATACCACCCAAAGCGAAACACAGACTGAATGTAATCGCCATCAAAACATATTGACACTTTTCACAAAATTCAACAAAAACATTACTAAAATTTGTATGCAACCATAAAGACCACAAACAGCCAAAACAATTTTGAGCAAAAAGAAAAAGTAGGAGGCATTATACTACCTGGCTTAAGTCACACCACCTTTAGCCAACTGATCTTCGGCAAAGGTGCTAGAACATACAAAGGTACAGGACAGTGTTTTCCCTAGGTGGTGCTGGGGAAGCTCGGTATGCACATGCAGAAGGTAAAATTAGACCCTTATTTCTCACCATGTATAAAAAAAACTCCACTTGAAATGGATTAAAGACCTAAATAAAAGACCTGAAACTTTAAACTACTGCAAGAAAACACAGGGGAAACACTTCAGGACATTGGATTATCTGGATCAGATCCCTACAACATCAGAAATAAAAGCAAAAATAGACAAATGGAATTTCATCAAACCAAAGAGTTTCTGCATAGCAAAGGAAATAATCAAGAGTGAAGAGGTAACCTACAGAATGGAAGAAAATATTCGGAAGCTACATTCTCACAAGGACTTAATGAGAAGAATATAAAAGGATTTCACACAATTCAATATCAAAATACAAATTAATCCAATTTAAAAATGAGCAGTAGACTGAAACAGACATTTCTCAAAGGAATTCATACAAATGGCCAACAGGTACAAGAAAAAATGTTCAACATCAGGAAACATCAGGGTAACACAATGCAAAGCCATAATGAAATATCACTTCACTCCAGTTAGATCAGCTATTATCAAAAAGACAAAAGATAATAAACATTGGCAAGGATACAGAGATATGGGAACCCTTGCACTGTTGGTACAAATACAAAAGAGCCATTAAGGAAAACTTTATGGAGGCTTCTCAAAAAACTTAAAAATAGAAATAGAATTGCCATAAAATCAGCAATCCCACTATAGGCACATATATCCTAAGAAAATGAAGTCACAGTATTGAAGAGACATCTGCACTTCAATGTTCATTGCAGCACTATTCGCAATAGCCAGGAAATAATAACAATCTATGTGCACATCTACTTATGAATGAATAAATAAAATGTAGTATATACATGTAATGTAATACTACTCAGTCATTAAATGATGAAATCTTGTTATCTGCAACAGCATAAATGGAACTGGAGGTCATTATGCTAAGTAAAGTAAGCCAAAACAGAAAGTCAAGTATCCAATGATCTCACTCATATCCAGAGTCTAAAAAAAAGGTAATCTCAGAGAAATTAAGGGTAAAATAGGTGGTTACCACAGTCTTGGGATGTGGGGAAATTAGTTACACGAGGCAATTCAAAGATGGCGCTGAGAGGAAGTAAGGTGGGTGGAACTCAAAGTTGTTTACCACCAAAGCTAATGGGCTGCGCAACATCAAGGGAAGTTGATGACAACTGATAGCAAGTGCATAGACATATGGCTAGTCCCATAGAAATCGCCCCGTAAAATGATCTTTTAAGTGATTGGTTGGTCCTTATGCCCTGCCCCAATGACTCTGCAGTTCTGTGCTTTAAAAGGCTCTGTTCTAGGCCGGCGCTGTGGCTCAATAGCCTAATCCTCCACCTAGTGGCGCCGGCACACCGGGTTCTAGTCCCAGTCGGGGCGCCGGATTCTGTCCCGGTTGCCCCTCTTCCAGGCCAGCTCTCTGCTATGGCCAGGGAGTGCAGTGGAGAATGGCCCAGGTGCTTGGGCCCTGCACCCCATGGGAGACCAGGAAAAGCACCTGGATCCTGGCTCCTGCCATCGGATCAGCGCGGTGCGCAGGCTGCAGCGGCGGCCATTGGAGGGTGAACCAACAGCAAAGGAAGACCTTTCTCTCTCTATCTCTCTCTCACTGTCCACTCTGCCTGTCAAAAATTAAAAAAAAAAAAAAAAAAAAAAAAAAAAAAAAAAAAAAAAAAGGCTCTGTTCCGCACAAAATAAACGAGTCCCTGCTTGACTTGGCTCCCCACTGCGTCTGATTGTCTCCCGGATCGGGAGGCTGGGAAACGGGCGAGCGGCCCACTTGCCTTTCCTCGGGCCCAGTCCATCCGGTACGGGTGGACTGAGACCCTGCATTGGGAGGGAATAGGAAGGGAGCTGTGAGGCAAGTTTGACCAATGGGTATCAGGTTATAGCTAGATAGGAGTAAGAAGTTCTGGGGTTCTATTGCACAGTAGGGTGACAACAGATAATATTAACATACTGTACATTTCTCGTTAAAAAAATAAATAGAAGATAAGATGTGGGATGTTTTCACCATAAAGAAATGTAAAATGTTTGAGAAGACAGATATATTTATCCTGGTTGGACAATATACAATGTATACATGTACCCAAAGACTCACACAGTGCCACACAGACATGTATCATTAAACACACACACACACACACACACACAATGAATGGAAACACCTTAGTCTTTTTACCCCCTTCCCAAAATTGAGTATGTTCACTGACTTAAATACTTGGATTTTGGGGGGCCAGCGCTGTGGCACAGTGGGTTAACGCCCTTGCCTGAAGCTTCGGCATCCCATATGGGCGCCAGTTCTAGTTCCGGCTGCTCCACTTCCTATCCAGTTCTCTGCTATGGCCTGGGAAAGCAGTAAAAGATGGCCCAAGACCTTGGGCCCCTGAACCCACGTGGGAGACTGGAAGAAGCTTCTGGCTTCTGGCATCAGATTGGCTCAGCTCCAGCTGCTGCGGCCAACTGCGGAATGAACCATCGGATGGAAGACCTGTCTCTCTCTCTCTCTCTCTGCCTCTCCTCTCTGTGTAACTCTGACTTTCAAATAAATAAATAAATATTTTTAAAAAATACTTGGATTTTGGATCTTTTTTTTTCTTTAGATGAAAAATATTGGTTTTTGAGGGTTTATAGAAAATCATATTAGGTATTTAAAAACTACATAAAATGAATGTAATTTTTAAACATCATGTGGATAGAATATCAAATTTTATATTACTCTTAAAATATAAATACTTGGTTTTTTATAGAACTGGAAAGTCTAAAAATATTTAGAAAAAAGGGACTTTTGTATAAAAGTTTCTCTCTAGTATCAGAATCTCTTCTCCTCTAATCCCAGATAGACCATATAAGGAAAATACCTTTGAAGATCATCAACGAATTACTATCAATGACTATTAAGGGGTTATCTACTCCCACTATGCCCTGAGGATCCATGCTAGAACACTGAATTATATGAATTTTTTTGTACCCAGATCCTCATAAGACTTTCAACAATATATCACCTATACTGAGTCCAAGACTAACCAACCTTAACACAGAATCTATGCCCTAAACAAAACTACAAGGCATTTAAAAAAAAAAAAAAAAAAAAAACTTCTAAGAAGAATTAAATTGTACAACGGCATTGAGTATGCCTCATAGTATGTATTCTATTATACTTGTGGAATGTTGTCTTATGATAATTTATTATTTAAATAAACACATGTATATATTATTTATATTTGGTAACCTAATAACTGATAAGTTTTTGTGGGCAACTGGGTTCAGCATTTCCTAAGTTTATGAAGTCATTTATTAGTTTAACCTATGAGTGCCCCTTCAAACATTGATCAGAAATGGGAAAACTGGGAGTGTAAAAAATGCCAGAGGTATTTCCTAGATTCCTACCTATTTGTAAAATAAGTACACAGTATGATGTAATGGAAATAACTTTTATAAAAACAGTCTAATAGAGTAAATCCTGGCCCCCATCCTTGTCTAACAACCTTAGAGAAAAATCACAAGTGCTGTCATTCTCATTTTATGGTTAAGTTGACATGACAAAGATCCATGAATCTGTCTCCTGGAATTAGTGAAACCAAGATAGTGAATAAAAAGCTTCTAACACAGTATATGGCACAGAGAAACAGTAACCCTCACTTGTCATAAACATAATCATTGTTATCAATGTCATCAAACACTACAGTTTGTGCTGAATACAGAGATACAAAATTATGTGGTCTCTGCCTTCAAAGAATTAATAATACAATGAGACAGAAAAACTTCAAAAGTGACCATTATACAAGTTACTAACAGAACAGAAATTTGAACAATCATCTTGGAGGAGGAGCAAATAGAATCAGAGAAGGTTCCACAGAGGAGGCAGCAGGAACAGAAAAAATTATCAGAATATTGAAAATGGCAAGCTGGGAAAATATCATCCAGACAAGGAATATCAAGAAAATATAAGAACACAGAGCACTCAGGAAGAGCTTAAAGCACAAATGTGTGGGTGGTAAACTAGAGGAGGGGGCTACAGCAGGACGGGCTTTCTCACCTGTGACCAGGAGATGGAGAGCAAGGCTAAGAAAACAGTGCCACTGACATCTCTGAAAGCTTACGCTCCACAGTGGGCAGGCCCAGATTCAGTTTCCGGTTCCTGACAGCACTACTTTGACCAAGAAGTCACTAACGGTTCTGAACCTCAGGACCCTTTTCTTGTAAAATGAAGATGGATAACACCTTCCTCATGGAGTTGAGAAGCCAGCAGAATCATAAAATGAATGTAAAGCATATAATTCAGTGTGCAGCACATAACTATTTAGATGAATGACAACTAGCATCTTAAAGGACAGCTTTTGTATCGAATTGGAAAGGACAAAGGACTTCCTGGGCAGTGGAACAGCAAAACCTTGTTAGTGGCAAAAGACATGCCCAGGCTGGGGCAGACTCAGGGCTTTTAAGAGGGGGTTAGAAGTTATCTAATTCAGGGGAAAGAAGTCTGCAGTGTGTTTCTGGCTCTGACGCCAGGCCAGTTTCACATAACATAAAACTGATTTTTGACAATTCCCACCCAAGTGCCAAGGGGGAGGTAAGTAGGATGAGGCAGGATGGCAGGAAGCTGCAGTCATGAACACTAGCTGGAAGCTGCAATACTGACCCAAAAGCTGAATATGGTGACCAAGAATGAAAACATGACCCAACTTCTTCAGCCTTACTTGGTACCATGAATTGTATCATTTCTTCATAATGATACTGTTATCATCTCCAATTTGTTGATGTGGAAACAATTATAGAGAAGTTTAAAAATGTGTCCACAGTGACACATTAAGCAGTGAAGCCAATATTTGAACTTGGGCTGCTCGAGTGCCCTGTCTCTACAATGCTACTGACTCAAATTGGGACACCTTCCAGAACACTGTGACAACAAATTAAAATTATTCAGGTAATGGTAAGATACAGAATGATTATTAAAATATTTTTCAAGTTAGTAAATTGAGTTAGACTCCTTTAACATTAGAACTCACTGTACTGCTAATAATATTTGACATTCTGGAGGAATATGCTTTAATTCCTGGCTGATAGTTCAGATACATAATAAAACTGGGAGAAAGCATTCCTCCGACAGAGCTGCTGTGTTCCAGAAGCACCATGTCCTCGATGAGCTTCACTGGCTATCCGTCCGACGACACAGCAAGGAAAGACAGCGCTTCCGAAACAGGTGTCCAGGACACCGACACAGCTCTATCTCCTGAAGTTCTTATCTGGCAAATAATTTACATTTTGAATCCAACCTGAATTTTAAAATCTGCAGTCACTCTCATGGTTCACCCCCCCCCCCCACACACACCTGTGATAAAAGGTTAAGGAACGCTAAATCCAAAGGGAAGAGTATGTAGATATTTATTATTTTTATCCTTACAACGTTTGTGTGGACTGGAAATTTTTTGAGATAATTCATGGGTAAAAAATAACAATTATGATTCTTATAATGTAAAAAAAACCAGAATAGGAAGAGGGAAAGTTATTCCATCTCTAAAATCTTTTACAAAGGCAAGGTAAAAATTTAATAAACCTAGGATGCAAAAAGAGAACATTATTTCAAAATATACAAATTATAAAAATTATACAAATGAGATAATCCTAAGATGGCTAAACAGGGAAAAGACACGCTGCTGTGACCAGGTGAAAACAGCAGGAAAGCAGAGGAAGTGCATTCCCAGGGGCAGCTGGGAAGAAGTTCGCAGTGGGAAGTCTACAGAAGGGACGAGGGACACAGTGAGGGAGCGGATGTGCAGCAGTAAGCAGGAACACCGCACGTGACCCCACAGCTTCAGGCTGCAGGACATACCAGCATCTGAGACCAAGGTGAGAGCAGGCTGCAGCAATCCATGCCACTGGCAATAGTGATGAGGCAGAGCCTAGAGGACCACCCTGCCTGGAGCCCTCGTTGGGAGCAGGGTACCGAAATAATCCAGCGGAAGAAAAGCACATTTCCTTCTCCTCATCACTCAACAGTGGCACTTGGCACCCAGGGGGCAGAAGACACCATTTGGACTCCAGTAGAGGCTGCAGTGGCTCCTGTGTGTGCGTGTCACCAGCAGATTTTACCAGTGGGGAAAATGCTCATTTCCCACTGACTTTGAGCCCAGCAGGAAAGACTGACAGGGGGCTGGGCACCCACGTAGGAATGTGAGGTGTCCCCATCCTCCCAGCATATCACAGGTTCTGGGGCTCATACTGTGATGGCGGAGCACCCACAGGCAGCTGGCTTGCTCTGTGGATGGGGCAGGCTCACAGGGCACGTGGGTTCCTCTGTACCCCACAACTGTGCAAGTCTTGCGTGCTGTGACTGAGAACTCTGTGAATGTATGATTCAGAGTAGGGCACAGCAAATCCTCCGGGCAATCTCTGTGTCTGGCAACAGAGGCTCAGAGCTCCCTGACAGTCTGGGGTGGGTGACTGCAGCGGGATCCATGCTCACAACGAGGACTACAGAGATCCTTTGTAAGGTTCATGCACCAGCATGCATGAAGGCTGTACCCACGGTGAGCTAAGCCCCGTCACTGATCACCTTGGAAGAAAGGAGGTGAGGGTGTGATTATATGCATAATAATACGCATGATCATAACCTCTCCCCAGCTGAAGAAAGAGATCTACCAAGCTCAGCTTCGGGGTCACCCTGGATGCTCACCCCATCCTGGAGCACTGACCAGAGTTCCCTAGCTCCACCCAGCATATGCCACTGAGTACTCACTGAAACAGCAGATACTCCACCAAGACACAGAGTTAAAGATAAAACCCATCAGTGTGAAAAACAGTAAGTATTTCCACAAATGCCTAAAAATAAATACAGAAGTATAAGGAACAAGGACAAGGAAGACAATATGACTCCTCCAAAGGAACAGAACAGCAGACAAAGAGATTGATGAACTGTCTGTCGCTCCCCCTCTAGGTGGGGGAACGACACTAAACCCTGCCTAGGCTTCATATCCGAGTCACGGCACCATTATGTCGCTCCCCCTCTTCATGGAGGAGCGACACTAAACCCTGCCTAGGCTTCATATCCGAGTCACGGCACCATGATGTCGCTCCCCGTCTTCGTGGAGGAACGACACAGGACCCTGCGTTGCTCTTTCGTCTGCTCGGCCCTTCCCGGGTTTGCTGCTGGTTCTTCCCGGGTTGGCTACCATCCCTTCCACCTCCGTGGAAGGGCAGTTCCCCCTGCCGCTCTCCCCACTTCCGCGGGGGAGCAGCACACCGCCGGCCGGCTCTCTCGGGGGCTGCACAGGTGTTCCTTCAGATAGATGTTCCCCTTAGATGATCCCGGTGCATGTTGTCTCTCCTCCTTTATAGTCCTCTTCCACCAATCCCAACTCTGCTACCCACACGCCGAGTACACTGCTCTCCTCCAATCAGGAGCAGGTCCTACAGTTTATTGGTTGAACTGGAGGCAGCTGCATAGAAGCTGTTTCTCCCTTCTCAGCGCCATATTGTGGGAGAGCAGATGCATAGAATAAGTCTTAATTCCAGTAACTTAGTCTAGTCCGGGTTGCTCCCCACACTGTCAGACAAGGATTTCAAAAGAATGATCATAGAATTACTCAGAAGCAATGCGAAGCAAATATATGAATTAAAAAAATAATTCAGGGGGCTGGCACTGTAGCAATGCCAGCATCCCATATAGGTGCCAGTTCAAGTTTCAGCTGCTCCTCTTCCAATCCAGCTCTCTGCTATGGCCTGGGAAAGCAGTAGAAGATGGCCCAAGTCCTTGGGCCCCTGCACCTGCATAGGAGACCTGGAAGAATCTCCTAGCTCCTGCCTTTGAATCAGCTCAGCTCCAGCCATTGTGGCCATCTGGGGAGTGAACCAGCAGATGGAAGACCTCTCTCTCTCTCTCTCTCTCTCTCTCTCTCTCTCTGCCTCTGCATCTCTGTAACTCTGCCTTTCAAATAAATAAATCTTTTTTTATTTATTTATTCTTTGACAGGCAGAGTGGACAGTGAGAGAGAGAGACAGAGAGAAAGGTTTTCCTTTGCCGTTGGTTCACCCCCCAAATGGCCGCTGCAGCCAGTGCGCTGCAGCCGGCACACCGCGCTGATCCGATGGCAGGAGCCAGGTACTTCTCCTGGTCTCCCATGGGGTGCAGGGCCCAAGCACTTGGGCCATCCTCCACTGCAATCTCGGGCCACAGCAGAGAGCTGGCCTGGAAGAGGGGCAACTGGGACAGAATCTGGCACCCCGACCGAGACAAGAACCCGGTGTACCAGCGCCACAGGCACAGGATTAGCCTATTGAGCCGTGGCGCCGGCCATAAATAAATCTTTTTTTCTTTAAATCCATATATGACATGGATGAAAAATTTTCCCAAAATACTGAGATTTTTGAAGAGATAACAAATTGAAATACTAGAAATGAAGAACTCAATATGTCAAATAAAAAATACAGTGGAAAGCTTTAACAACAGACTTGGTGAGGCAAAAGAGAGAATATCCGTGCTACAGACAAATTTGGAAATATCCCAGTCAGACAAAAAAAAAATAAAAGAATAAGAAATTAGAAAAATTAAAAATAGTGTTGGAGATTTTATGGGATACTATCAAATGATCCAACATACGGATCCTAGGAATTCCATAAGGTGTTCAAAGAAAGAATGATTAGAAGGCTTATTCAGTGAAATAATTACAAAAAAATTCCCTAATTTAGATAAAGAAGGGGACATGCAAGTACAGAAGGCACACAGAGCTCCTAATAGACATGATCAGAAAATATCTTCATCACAACACATTGTAGTCAAAAGTCCCACAGTAAAACATAAAGAAAAGATTGTAAAATGTGCATGAGAGAAACACCAGATTACTTTCAGAAGATCTCCAATTACACTAACAGCTGATTTCTCATCAGCAACCCCATGGAATAGAACAGAATGGAGAAAAAGAATCCAATTCTTAAAAAGAAAAAAAACTGTCAAACCACAATACTGCATTCTGCAAAGCTCTTATTTATGAATGAAAATGAAATAAAGATCTTCCAGAACAAGCAAAAATTCAAAGAATTTCTCATCATTTGTCCAGCCATACAAATGAGGTTTAAGGATGTGCTACACACAGAAACACAGATAGTCATCAATACAAAAGAATGTGAAGGCAGAAAATCTCCTAATAAAAGTATAATGGAAATCCAAAGCAAACAATAGGAATACTTATGGAAAAATGACAAGGCCAGATCATTACTTATCAATACTAATTTAAATGTAAATGGCCCAAATTCTCCAATTAAAAGTTAGAGATGGAATGAATGGATTAAAAAACAAGACCCATTTATTTACTGCCTACAAGAAACACAACACACGAACACAGATACTCACAGACTGAAAGGATGGAAAAAGATATTCCATGTTAATGGAAAGCAACAATGAATGGGTAGGGGCCAGCACTGTGGTACAGTAGGCTAAGCCTCCAGCTGTGGTGCCAGCATCCCACTCGGGCACCAGGTTGTGTCCCATCAATTCCTCTTCTGATCCAGCTCTCTGCTTATTACCTGGGAAAGTAGCAGAAGACAGCCCAAGTGCTTGGGGTCCTGCACCTAAGCGGGAGACCCTGACGAAGCTCCTGACTCCTAGCTTCAGATTGGCCCAGTTCTAGCCATTGAGGCCATATGGGAAGTGAACTAGTGGATGGAAGACCTTTCTCTCTGTCTCTGCCTCTATCTGTAACTCTGTCTCTCAAATAAATAAATAAAATCTTAAAAAAAAATAAACGAGCATGTGTAGTCATCGTAATATCAGACAAAATAGACTTTAACAAAAATACTGTTAAAAGAGAAGACAAGAGTATTATGTAATGATTAAGAGATCAATTCAACAGGAAGATGTGACCATAATAATAATGTATATGTACCCGGCCGGCGCCGTGGCTCAATAGGCTAATCCCCCGCCTAGCGGCGCCGGCACACCGGGTTCTAGTCCCGGTCGGGGCGCCGGATTCTGTCCCGGTTGCCCCTCTTCCAGGCCAGCTCTCTGCTGTGGCCAGGGAGTGCAGTGGAGGATGGCCCAGGTGCTTGGGCCCTGCACCCCATGGGAGACCAGGAAAAGCACCTGGCTCCTGGCTCCTGCCATTGGATCAGCGCGGTGCGCCGGCCGCAGCGCGCCGGCCGCGGCGGCCATTGGAGGGTGAACCAACGGCAAAGGAAGACCTTTCTCTCTGTCTCTCTCTCTCACTGTCCACTCTGCCTGTCAAAAATAAAAAAATAAAAAAAAAAATGTATATGTACCCAATGCCAGAGCACCTGGCTATTTAAAACAAATCTTCAGTGAAATGAAGAGCTGGTTTTCTGAAAAAATTTATATACACCATTGGCCTAACTAACCAGAAAAAAAAGAAGAGGGAGAAGAACCAAATTCAAAAAATCAGAGATGGAAAAGGAAACATAACAATGTATACCACAAAAATAAATATAATCATCAGGAATTACTATAAACAGCTAAATGGCAACAAACAGGAAAGTCTAGAAGAAATGGAGATTCCTGGACAGATACTATCTATCAAAATAGAGTCATGAAGACACAGAAAAGATAAACAGATCAATAACCAGGATTAAGTCAGTAATAAAAATTTTCCCAACAGAGAAAAACCCAGTGCCAGATGGTTTCACTAGTGAATTTTACCAGAAATTTTTTTTTTATTTAGTAAATATAAATTTCCAAAGTACAGTTTATGGATTACATTGGCTTTCTCCCCCATAATTTCCCCCCCACTCGCACCCCTCCCATTTCCCGCTCCCTCTCGCATTCCATTCACATCAAGATTCATTTTCAATTATCTTTATATACAGAAGATCAATTCAGTTTATATTAAGTAAAGATTTCATCAGTTTGCACGCACACAGAAACACAAAGTGTAAAATACTGTTTCAGTACTAGTTATAACATTACTTTACATTGGACAACACACTAAGGACTGATCCCACATGAGAAGTAAGTACACAGTGACTCCTGTTGTTGACTTAACAATTTGCCACTCTTGTTTATGGCATCAGAAATCGCCCTAGGCTCTAGTCATGAGTTGCCAAGGCTATGGAAGCCTTTTGGGTTCGCCGACTTCGATCTTATTTAGACAGGGTCATAGTCAAAGTGGAGGTTCTCTCCTCCCTTCAGAGAAAGGTACCTCCTTCTTTGAAGACCTGTTCTTTCCACTGGGATCTCACTCGCAGAGATCTTTCATTTAGGTCTTCTCCCCCCCCCCCCCCCCCAAGAGTGTCTTGGCTTTCCATGCCTGAAATACTCTCATGGGATCTTCAGCCAGATCCGAATGCCTTAAGGGCTGATTCTGAGGCCAGAGTGCTATTTAGGACATCTGCCATTCTATGAGTCTGCTGTGTATCCCACTTCCCATGTTGGATCATTCTTTCCCTTTTTGATTCTATCAGTTAGTATTAGCAGACACTAGTCTTGTTTGTGTGATCCCTTTGACTCTTAGACCTATCAGTGTGATCAACTGTGAAGTGAAATTGATCACTTGGACTAGTGAGATGGCATTGGTACATGCCACCTTGATGGGATTGTACTGGAATCCCCTGGCATGTTTCTAATTCCACCATTTGGGGCAAGTCCAATGGAGCATGTCCCAGATTATACATCTCCTTCCTCTCTTATTCCCACTCTTATATTTAACAGGGATAACTTTTCAGTGAAAATTTAAACACCTAAGAATAATTGTGTGTTAATTAGAGTTCAACCAATAGTACTAGAACAAAAAAATACTAAAATGGATAAAGTATTACGTTGTACATCAACAGTCAGCACAAGAGCTGATCAAGTCACTGTTTCAAAGGTTTCCCCTTTGGTGCTCAGTTAGTTGTCGCAGATCAGGGAGAACATATGATATTTGTCCCTTTGGGACTGGCTTAATTCACTCAGCATGATGTGTTCCAGATTCCTCCATCTTGTTGCAAATGACCGGGTTTCATTGTTTTTGACTGCTGTATAGTATTCTATAGAGTACATGTCCCATAATTTCTTTATCCAGTCTACTGTTGATGGGCATTTGGGTTCGTTCCAGGTCTTAGCTATTGTGACTTGAGCTGCAATAAACATTAAGGTGCAGGCCGCTTTTGTGTTTGCCAATTTAATTTCCTTTGGGTAAATTCCAAGGAGTGGGATGGCTGGGTTGTATGGTAGGGTTATATCCAGGTTTCTGAGGAATCTCCAGACTGACTTCCATAGTGGCTTGACCAGTTTGCATTCCCACCAACAGTGGGTTAGTGTCGCTTTTCCCCCACATTCTCTGCAGCATCTATTGTTGGTAGATTTCTGAATGTGAGCCATTCTAACTGGGGTGAGGTGAAACCTCATTATGGTTTTGATTTGCATTTCCCTGACTGCTAGTGATCTTGAACATTTTTTCATGTGTCTGTTGGCCATTTGGATTTCCTCTTTTGAAAAATGTCTATTGAGGTCCTTGGCCCATCTCTTAAGTGGGTTGTTTGTTTTGATGTTGTGGAGTTTCTTGATCTCATTGTAGATTCTGGTTATCAACCCTTTATCAGTAGCATAGTTTGCAAATATTTTTTCCCATTCTGTCGGTTGTCTCTTCACTCTCATGACTGTTTCTTTTGCAGTACAGAAACTTCTCAATTTGATGCAATCCCATTATTTAATTTTGACTTTGACTGCCTGTGCTTCTGGGGTCTTTTCCAAAAAGTCTTTGCCAGTACCTATATCTTGCAGGGTTTTTCCAATGCTCTCTAATAATTTCATGGTTGTAGATTTAAGTCTTTAATCCATGTTGAGTGGATTTTTGTGTAAGGTGTAAGGTAGGGGTCTTGCTTCATAATTCTGCACGTGGAAATCCCGTTTTCCAAGCACTATTTATTGAATAGACTGTCCTTGCTCCAGGAATTGGTTTTGGATTCTTTATCAAATACAAGTTGGCTGTAGATGTTTGGGTTGATTTCTGGTGTTTCAATTCTGTTCCATTGGTCTATCCATCTGTTTCTGTACCAGTACCATGCTGTTTTGATTACCACTGCCCTGTAGTATGTCCTGAAATCTGGTATTGTGATGCCTCTGGCTTTGTTTTTGTTGTACAGAATTGCTTTAGCTATTCGAGGTCTCCTGCATCTCCATATGAATTTCAGCATCATTTTTTCTAGATCTGAGAGGAATGTCTTTGGTATCTTGATTGGTATCGCATTGAATCTATAAATGGCTTTTGGGAGAATGGACATTTTGATGATATTGATTCTTCCAATCCATGAGCATGGAAGATTTTTCCATTTTTTGGTGTCCTCTTCTTTTTCTTTCTTTAAGGTTTTGTAATTTTCATCGTAGAGATCTTTAACGTCCTTGGTTAAGTTTATTCCAAGGTATTTGATTGTTTTTGTAGCTATTGTGAATGGGATTGATCTTAGAAGTTCTTCCTCAGCCGTGGTATTGCCTGTGTATACAAAGGCTGTTTGTGCACTGATTTTATATCCTGCTACTTTGCCAAACTCTTTTATGAGTTCCAATAGTCTCTTAGTAGAGTTCTTTGGGTCCCCTAAATAAAGAATCATATCATCTGCAAAGAGGGATATTTAAAGAACTAATTCCAATTCTTTTCAATCTATTCAAAACAACTGAAGGGAGGGAATACTCCCAAACTTCTTTTATGAGGCTATATGACCTTAATTCCAACACTAGAAAAAGATAGAACAAAGAAAGAATTATAGACCTATATCACTGATGAACAATAATGCAAAAATCTTCAACAAAATACTAGCTAATCAAATCCAACAACACATCAAAAAGATCATTCACCAAGATCAAGTGGATGTATCCTTGGTATGTAGGAATGGTCCCACATACAGAAATCAATAAATGTGACACATCACACTAACAAAATGAATAGAAATCATATGATTATCTCAATAAATGCAGAGAAAGCATTTGATAAAATACAACATCCATTCATAATAAAAACCTTGGGTATAGAAGGAACTTTCCTCAACACAATCAAGGCAATGTAAAACAAACCCACAGCCAGCATTACATTGAATAAGGAAAAGCTGGAAGCATTCCCACCAAGATCCAGAACCAGACAAGGATGTTCGCTCTCACCGTTGTTGTTTGGTACAGCAGTCGATGTTTGAGACAAAGCCAATAGGCAAGAAAAAGTTATCAAAGGCATACAAAGTAAATGAGGAAATGAAATTACCCCTGTTTGTAAATGAGATGATTCTATATTTGGGGAACCAAAAGAATCCACTAAAAAACTGCTAAAACTCAGAAAACAGTTTGGTAAAATGGCAGGATTGTCTTTGTATCCACTGACAATGCCATGGCTGAGATTTTCTAAGTTCAATGAAATTCACAATAGCTACAATTAAATACCTTAGAATAAATTTAACCAAGGATGTCAAAGATCACTATGATGAAAATTATAAAAATTAAAAAAAGAAATAGAAAACAAAAAAAGGAAAAATATTCCATGTTCATGGATTGGAAGAATTAATATCATCAAAATGTCCATACTTCCTAAAGCAATTTACAGATTCAGTGTGATACCAATCAAAGTCATTCTTCTAAGCATCACAATACCAGATTTCAA
Source organism: Oryctolagus cuniculus (assembly GCF_964237555.1). Lineage (NCBI taxonomy): Eukaryota > Metazoa > Chordata > Mammalia > Lagomorpha > Leporidae > Oryctolagus > Oryctolagus cuniculus. The sequence continues at coordinate 187,505,268 of NC_091433.1, read as the reverse complement.
GATGCTACAGGGCAGTTATAATCAAAACAGCCTGATACTGGAACAACAGATGGATAGACCAATGGAACAGAATAGAAACACCAGAAATCAATCCAAAGATCTACAACCAACTTATATTTGTTTGACCAAGGAGCTAAAACCAATCCCTGAAGCAAGGACAATCTCTTCAGTAAACGGTGTTGGGAAAATTGAATCTCTGCTTGTAAAAGTATGAAGCAAGACCTCTACTTTACACTTTATACAAAAGCCAATGAAAAATAGGCCAAATACTTAAATCTACAATCTGATGCCATGAAATTATTAGAGAACATTGGGGAAACTCTGCAAGGCACTGGCATAGGCAAAGACTTCTTTGATAATACCCCAGAAACACAGGCAATAAAAGCAAAAATAGACAAGTGGGTTACATCAAACTAACAAGCTTCTATACTGCAATGGAAACATTCAGCAAGGTCAAAAGGAAACTAACAGAATGGGAAAAAATATCTGAAAACTATGAAACTAATAAAAGATTAATATCCAAAATCTATCAAGAGTTCAAGAAATTCAACAACAACAAAACATGCAATCCAGTTAAGAAACAGGCAAGGACTTGAACAACTATTTTTCAAAAGAGGAAATTCAAAGTGACAACAGACACATGAACAAATACTCAGGATCACTAGCTATCAGAGAAATGCAAATCAAAACCACAATGAGGTTTCACTGCACCCCCATCAGAATGGCTCTTGGGGCCAGTGCTGTAGCATAGCAGGTGAAGCCGCCATCTGCAGTGCCGGCAACCCGTATGGGTGCTGGTTCAAGTCCTGGCTGCTCTACATTCGATCCAGCTCTCTGTTATGGTCTGGGAAACCAATAGAAGATGGCCCAAGTTCTTGGGCCCCTGTACCCATGTAGGAGACCTGGAAGAAGCTCCTGGTTCCTGGCACCGGATCAGCACAGCTCCGGCCATGGTGGCCAATTGGGGAGTGAACTAGTGGGTGGAAAACTTCTCTCTCTCTCTCTCTCTCTCTCTCTGCCTTTCCTTCTCTCTCTGTGTAACTCTGACTTTTAGATGAATAAATAAATCTTTAAAAAAAAAAAAAAAGAATGGCTCTCATACAGAAACCAACATACAATACATACTGGTGAGGATGTGGGGGAAAAGGCTCCCTAATCCACAGTTGTTGAGAATGTCAACTAGTACAGCCATTGTGGAAGACAGAATGGAATTCCTCAGAAATATGAAAATAGTTCTACCATATGATCCAGGCACCTCACCCCTGGGAATTTGCCTAAACAAAATGCAATCATCATATAAAAGACTTATGGATACTCCCACGTTTACTGCAGCTCCATTCACAATAGCTAAGATATGGAATCAACCCAGATGCCCATCAACCAATGACTGGGTAAAGAAAATGTGATAGATATACACTGTGGAATACTATTCAGCCATAAGCAAAAATGCAATCCTGTCTTTTGGAACAAAATGGATGTAACTGGAAACCATTATACTTAGTGAAATCAGCCAGTCCCAAAAGACAAATACCATATGTTTTCACTGATCTGTGATAACTAATACGAGTACCAAAAAAACATGCAAAATATGACTTTGGAGATTGAATTATTGTGTACAATCCTTGTCTCTACTGTTGGGGAATAGTTTTTTTTTTTTTCTCTTCTTACTCTTCGTTGGATTCTTTGCTTATTGTAAAGTTAATCTTATGAGTATAAAATAAACTGAAAGTAGATCATTGTAGAAATAAGAGAAAAAAAATGGGAGGGGAAAAAGGGGGAGAGTGAGAGTGTGGGCAGGAGAAAGGGTACGGTAGGAAGTATTACAATGCTCCTAAATCTGTATATATGAAATACATGAAATGTGTTCACATTAAGAAAAAAAATTATACAAATGCTTAATAAAAGTTATAAAATAGATCAAAAGAAGAAATCTCCATTGTTTCACTACAGACACATAGGCAATGGTGTCTCCTTTTTCTCAGCAACGGAGAACAGCGAGTATTATACTGCACAGGGTAATTAACTAAAATTAACTAATAAAGGAAACCCCCCATACTCACATAATCAGTTTTAGCCAAATTAGCACTAATAACAGAAAAGAACAGCAGCAGCAGCAGCAACAGTGCCAACAAACATGTTAGTAAAGTGATTAACCTGAGATTTTATTCTGGGGTTGGGCATAGTGCTCACCGGTAAGTCCCTGTTATGCACGGGTAAATGGGAGGACATTAAGAAAAGTATAAAGGAATGGAATGGAGATGACAACACACAAAGGCCATTACTGAATCAAAGCAAAATGACAGATTTTGGGAATATAAATAAGCTAAGTCTTGCTAAAAGAGTTTTTTTTTTTTTTTTAATTTATTTGACAGATAGAGTTAGTGAGAAAGAGACAGAGAGAAAGGTCTTCCTTCCATTGGTTCACCCCCAAACCGGCCACTACGGCCGGCGCTGCGCTGATCTGAAGCCAGGAGCCAGGTGCTTCTTCCTGGTCTCTCATGCGGGTGCAGGGCCCAAGCACTTGGATCATCCTCAACTGCCCTCCGGGGCCACAGCAGAGAACTGGACTGGAAGAGGAGCAACCGGGACGAGAACCCGGCACCAATATGGGATGCCAGCGCCGCAGGTGGAGGATTAACCAAGTAAGCCATGACGCCAGCCCTAAAAGAGTGCCATGGCTCACTTGGCTAATCCTCCGCCTGCGGTGCTGGCACCCTGGGTTCTAGTCCTGGTTGGGGCGCCAGATTCTGTCCTGGTTGCTCCTCTTCCAGTCCAGCTCTCTGCTGTGGCCCAGGAAGGCAGTGGAGGATGGCCCAAGTGCTTGGGCCTTGCACCTGCATAGGAAACCAGGAGGAAGCACCTGGCTCCTGGCTTCAGATCGGTGCAGTGCACTGGCCATGGCGGCCATTGGGAGGTGAACCAACAGAAAAGGAAGACCTTCCTGTCTCTCTCTCTAACTCTGCCTGTCAAAAAACAAAAGTTTTCAAATTCAAATTCAGCATGGTATATATAAATATCAAGATAACCCCATCTTAAATTTTAAAAGTTAAGCACATTAAAAGAAACAGTAAGCTTGAAGAGCATTTTATAACCAAAATAAACTCATTATTATTTATGTGAGAATGGAAAGACTGCATTGAACCAAGAAAATTTCAGCTCTGAGGTCTCTTATTGAGTATAAATGGCAGAATTTTAATGCTTGAGAGGAAGAGGGTCCTTGTCCAATCTTCTTTACTAAAGGTGAACTAGTGATGAAATTTTGGGGTTGGCTTGAATAGTATATGTCGATGTTTTGAATTGAGACATTTCCCCCGCATTTCACACACACAGCATTAGGAATTTCCAGCTCCTGTTTTAAACATTGGATGAAATGGATACAGTGGCAACAACAGGTTGGGGCCAAGGCATCATCTGCCTGCTTTAAAGGAGGCCAGGGGAGCTTACCAGGTCCTTGGGCTCCACTACTGCCTTCCTCCTTTGAAGCCTAGTGTATGCAGTTCATTTCCCTAACTGGCCTCACAACAGGAGGAGTCTGTGAGCTGTGATCTCTAGGATGCCAGGGAAGGAAGGGAGAGACAGATGGAGGGTCAAGCAAATGCAAGTGGGCCAACAGTGAGGAACACAAACACTCATGCTCCATACTCCATGTAGGCCTGCTGTTTTAATGCACTGATTTGCACATTAGGCCCACTTTCCTACCACAATAATGCTAGGTGGGGTGATATTTCCCAAGAGATTGTGTTCTATTTATCAGCTCCCAGGAAACAGGGGGACAACTGGCAAGGAGTAACAGAGAACTGTAGATAAATGAACACAAACTGTAGTAGTGGCACTGCAGTAACACAGAAAAGTGTAACTTAAAAATAATCATAATCAAGTTATATTAATAGAAAAATCCTTAGAGAGGAAATAATTTTGGTGTGCACACAAATCCAACCTCATTTTGATAAGCACCAATCACCTGTCTATGGTTGCTTTGAAACATATACTATAACCAAAAGCTTGGCCCCTGTCCTGGTGCTAAATCAAAATAATGAATACAAGGTGTTAGGGTAAACAGATAGTTCTATCTATCAATAGATGAGGGGGTAGCAGCCTTTGAGTCTCAATAGTAACCTTGCTGTTGTACAGCAGAAATGGCTGTTGGATAGCTACAATGACCTGATGTCATCCATGAAACACTGCCATGGTGGAGTGGCTCCGCCATCCTGGTTTGTGACTGCGCCTTTCAGGAGAGCTCAGTATTACAGAACATAATGCTTGCGTGCCATGGATGCTAAGAGACTATCAGATAATATATGCAGCCTCACACAGCAGGAAGAACAGAAGAAATCTGATTCAATTTGTACTAGTAGGATCTTCTTCCTCCCTCTCTCCCTCCTTCGTTCATTCCTGTCTTTTCTGTGCTTTAAAAATAACATGAAATTCTTAAGTAATTCCAAAATGTCCAATGTACCTGAGTTGTCTGACACTGTCCAATATATACAAAGCTTTAAAACACCTGGCATTGACACTGTAGTTGAGAAACAATTTAAACAAACAAAGCTCCCAATAGTTTTGAAGGGAATCTCTTCTTTTGTTGAATATTGCAGAGAGGCGCTCTTCACTAATTGTCTGTTCTCTACTGGATTTAATTCCATATGCTCTTGTAGAATCACTAAACACAGGTTCACACTGGTGAGTCATTCCATTAGGACATTTTTTTTTTTCAAGGAATATGAAAGCAGGTAGCAGGAAGAGAAGGCAAGGGCAGAACAGAAGCAGGTGGACGAGCCCAGAAAGCTGAGCACTGTAATGGTGTAAGACTATGCCATTCCAAGTTCAGTCCACGGAGCTGATTAGAACTGCAGAATGTCAGGCCCCACCCAGATGTACTCAATCAATGTCTGCTCCAGTAAGATCCCCAGGAAACTCCTATGCACAGTGCACTGTGAGAAGCACCTTACGCTCCATGGCTGGCCCTCATCACAGTGTGCCCTTACCAGGTGACCACGGACAAGTCACAGAACCTCTTTGAGCTTCATTTCTTAAGCTATAAGATGCAGATGATATTTTTCTATGATAAAATTTTTTTCAGCGTGAAGTGAGTTACTGAATAGAACTGTCCACAGCTGTGGCTTAGACCAAGAGGTATTCTTTAGGTGTTTTTGTTGTTTTATTAAATATGTGATAGCATGATTTTCTTAATTCTAGGCTTAACAGATAAATTATTTTAGAACACTAGTATGTTAGCTATTGAATTTACAACAACCTTAGTTTTGTTTTTTAACAGAATTTTCATTATTTATTTTCACTGTACCTGGCAGAGACAGAGACACAGAGAGATCTTCCATGCACAGGTTCACTTTACAAATGCCTGCAACAAGGCCAGCGCCGCGGCTCACTAGGCTAATCCTCCGCCTTGCGGCGCTGGCACACCGGGTTCTAGTCCCGGTCGGGGTGCCAGATTCTGTCCCGGTTGCCCCTCTTCCAGGCCAGCTCTCTGCTGTGGCCAGGGAGTGCAGTGGAGGATGGTCCAAGTGCTTGGGCCTTGCACCCCATGGGAGACCAGGAGAAGCACCTGGCTCCTGCCATCGGATCAGCGCGGTGCACCGGCCAGGCAGCCATTGGAGGGTGAACCAACGGCAAAAGGAAGACCTTTCTCTCTCTCTCTCTCTCTCTCTGTCCACTCTGACTGTCAAAAAAAAAAAAAAAAAAAAAAAAAAAAAAAGCCTGCAACAGCCTAGCCCTCAGCAGCCACAGCTGGGCCAAGGTGAAGCCAGGAGTCTAGAATTTAACCTCCTGAACCAAACAACTTGTCCCAACCCTAGTTTTCTCAAGTAAACTAATAAACTAACTCTTAAAACAAGCCAGAAATTTATTATATTTTATATTATTGATTATATTTTATGATTTCTTACCATATATATGAGGTTACACACATAAATAAATAATGGGAGAACACATACTTAGACACTGCATAGTTAATTATCTTGTCCTATCTTTTAAAAAGATATTTATTTATTTTATTTATTTTCATTTTATTTGAAAATCGGAGAATGACAGTGAGAGTTAGAGTGACTGTGAGAAACAGAGAGACCTTCCATCTGCTGGTTCACTCCCCAAATGCTCACAACAGTCAGGGTTGGGCTGAGCCAAAGCTCCTGGAACTCTGTCTGGGTCTCACACATAATAGTCAGGGACCCACCTAGTTCATCCATTACTCGCTGCCTCCCAGAGTGTGCATTAGCAGAAGGTTGAGTAAGAAGCAGAGGAGTCAAACCTAGAGACGTGAGTAGGTGACCCAAGTAGCAATTTAATCACTGTGCCAAATGCCCATCCTCATCCTGTCTTTAGTTGTAGATGTTACATAAGATTTTTACATAATTTCATGCCCTTAGAATACCGAAAGCCAAAGTCTACAGGCAAGAACGTCATTAAGCTGAAAAGGAAAGTCGTTCTTGTGGAGGGGGAACTCTCCACTGGTGAGCTGAGTGCTCACATTACCTGTAGTTCAATATTAGCACAGACAAAAGGAGAAGGAAAAAGGGCTTGCTGGGTGAGGTAGGAGCTGACATTACAAAGTAAATGATACCTGGACCAATATAAAAAGTGAAAAGAAGACATGCTGATAATGATACAAATAAGCCATCTAAAAATTAGCTACAAAACCAAATACTTGGTGGTGGTCATTACCACATACACTCCACTTCTTACTTGATATGCAATCTCCCTGCCAGGAATACTGCAGGATGGATACTGTGAGATGGTATAAACATCCCTTCGGGGAATGTCAATGCACCTGTGTCTGTGAGAGCTGATCACCTGTCTGAGCAGAGGTTATGCACCATGGAAGCAGATGCTGTGCAGTATTAGGGTGTTACGCGACTGGGACTGAGAAGGCTGGGTGTGGTCAACAAGAGGGACACTGAAGACCTGGCATAGACTCCTAGGGGTTAGGCAGCTGGGTCAGGCCAAGTAACGTATGGGCTGAGAGCATTATTTCCAAAGAGCTAGAATCTCCATATCAGATGCAAGACCTTCCTTGAAACTAGCTGGAAAACAAACAAGCTCCACAGTAGATCCCACCAGGCACTTTATTGGGAAGGAAAATCCAACCAGAGAGCACCAGGTTTAACTGCACAGATTCAAAAACTACTTGCTGGGAATAAAAGTTAGGACTTTGTGTTCTTTTTATTTTTTAAACAAAGAAAAAAATAAATGCTCACTTAAGATTTTTGGTTCTTTGTTATATTGTGTATCTAGAATAAAAAACAGAAACATACTTTTCTCTATTTCTTAGTCTTTCTCTTCAAAGTTTAAAACCATAGTCTGTATTCAACAGAACCATGTTGTATTGTTAGATTATTTTGGTAGAAAACCACAGATGAAACACTGTTTTTAATGTTTTTGAGATGCAGCCAGTGGGGAAAACCGAGGGGTCCTGGGGACAGGGGCCAATGGCAGGCCCAGTTAAATCATCCAGTCAGCCTTGCCTGCAGGAGTCTGCCCTGTGGCTATCAGCTGCAAGATGGGAACTGACAGGCCAGGTCTGGAATGGCAGCAGCCATACGCACCCTCCAGGAGGAGCCTAAGGATTTCCCAGGCAGTCGCTCTGCCGGCCATGCTCTCTGCTATACCTGCAGTGCTCAGCTGGTTCCCTCCTTTCTAACACACCTGAACGAAAATTCTAACAATGGTATAAGAGATGCATATCTTTCAAGGGTTATAAAGTATGGACATTTCTAGAGTATATAAAGCCTGTAACACTCTGAGCCCTCACATACAGCATATTGAACTTAAAGCTTTTCAAGGCAAGCAAGGTTGAACTCAAGGTTTCTCCTAGAACTTATGGGGCTAACACCAAGCAGGGAAAATTGTCTCCAGAGGTAAAGCCACTCCTTAGCTATACAGAAAGACCTCAGTTCTTCTTCTGCAAACAAGTGTTGTTTAATCTTGGAATCCTCACAAATATGGATATTAACGGCAATCTAAGGGGTTGGCATTGTGGTGCAGTGGGTTAAGCCATCATGTACAACAAGGAATAACATATCAGAGTGCTGGTTCGAGTACCATCTGCTCGTCTTCCTATCCAGCTCCATGCTAATGCATCTGGGAAAGCAGCAGATGACAGCCCAAGTGCATGGGCCCCTGCCACCACGTGGGAACCTCAACAGAGTTCTGGGTTACTGGCTGACCTGGCCAGAGCCTGGGCTGGTATGGCCATTTGGGGAGTAAACCAATGGATGGAGGATCTTTCTGTTTCTGTCTCTCCCCAACGCTCTCTCTGTCACTCTGCCTTTAGAATAAATAAACAAATAAATAAATAAATCTCTCTTTTTTGTTTTTAAAATAATCCAGACCCCAAGGAAAGCCTTTAGATGAAGGCACTGCTTTCATCTTACCCGTTGTCCACACTGGCATGGACTGCAGTAACAACACCTTCCAGAACTTGGAGAGGGTCCCTGGGACCTCCAAGGTCAGCACTGCCACCACTGGGGGAAAAAATGTGAGAAAAACGAATTCAAAGGAGGAGCATTTGGGCCTCAAAAACATGCATGACATTTACACCCTACAATGAAGCCAGTGGCTTCTGGCACAGTACACTGTCTGTTCATGGTCATTTGTGTTCTAAGATGTCCATTTACAAATGTACCAAACAAGCCCTGTACTAGGAGTTAAGGATATGAAAATGAAACATTCTCTGCTTTAATATTTGCCTATTTTCCTATCAAGACAATCCCAAAATCTACTTGGATTCTGTCATTCAAAAATTGTTCATTGAAAGCTAAAGATATGAACTATTTTAAACAATGAATATATAAAAATGATCAAAATAATTTATTTACAACAAACAGTATTTACTCACTAGGTACCAGGCACTGCCAAGTGTTTTACAATTCTGCCATTTAATAATCCCCACAGCTCATAAGAAAGTACTTATTTTGCCCATTCTATAGATGTGTATGCCTGGAACGCTAGTGAATTCTGAAATTACAACACAGGCAAAAACGTTTTACTTGAGTTTTCTGAATGATTAAATGACTTAAATCAACAACTGGATTTGGTTACTTCCATGTCTGTCATTTTGTGCCTACTAAATCTACTAACATCCTAAAAGGCAAATATTATAGATATCAACAGTTATTCCTTTGAATCTAAAAAAGAGGTCATGAACTCCTCATGCGCCTTTATCCGACTACCGTGAAAGACTCGGTTCACACTTGTTGAATGTCATCTGTCTGCCCAGTATACCATTTATCAGATCAGAACCAAATCTCTAGTAGTGGAAACCAAGGCATAGACTTGTAACTATAAAAACATCACAGAGTATATTTTCATTATTAATGCAAGCATGCAATTTTTAGGAAATAAAGTCATCAAGACATTAATTTTTCAAAATGCTAGTTTTTGTGAGCTTCATCTAAAGCTTAAGAATTAGTAAAAAAGATAACTATAAGCCAACAAATACAAAATATAGCAAACATATCTGGGATCATCTGAAAGAGTAGAGTGGCACTTCAAACCAAAAACAAAAAATCATAATCAGCTAATAATAAAACTTTTTAAATTTGGCATTTGTTCTTTCTAAAAATTGCTATCATATTTTATGTCTCTCCCAATATGTAAAATTACCAGATACCTCAGAGCATTAAGGTGACAACTGGATGAGGCTGGGGTAATTAAACTGATAAAGGCTCATTTGATTTCAGTTCAGCTGCAGAAAACTGACACACACTTAATCAGAAAGTTCCTCAAGAGCAATACAGAATTACAAAGAATGCTTAAAAGGAGAATAAATTAAACACAACTAAATCTTTTAGCCTAATTGCATTATTCACAGAAAGCAACTGATGCCTCATTATTTTCTTTCTTTCACTTTTCCTTCTCTTCTAATCCTCTCAGATGCCTTCCTATACCAAGGCGACAGCATATCAGCATAAAGCCAGAGTTCTCAATTGTCGCGCTTCTGTGATTAACTGCAGGTAAATAATGTCCCAAGACACTTAGCTTGTGTCTAATGGCTCCAGCGTATGACTAACCTTGCTTTCTGTACTTCAAAAGAAGCTCCTGGGACCATCCCCACTGCTATCCACAAAGGAAATCAGAAAAGGCAAGATCTAAGAAACCACATGGAAGTCACAGGGCAGTGTGGCATTTAGCTACCTGCTTCATGTGCCATTCTGTGTTGACCATATATATTTCAAGAATAATCCAGGGAATAGAGAGTAGACCAATCAGAAGTTAGCTTCTCAACATGGCACACGTTAATACTAACACCAATGACAAACATTATCAGGATCTCCATTCTCAGTATATTTTAAGACTTCAGACTTTCAGAACTCTGAAGCTTAGGGAGGGCTTAGGCAGGTACTATTACAGCAAAGTATCCTCGGCTTTCCTCTCGGGCTGATAGCTTACCTCAAGGCAGATATTATTTTCATGATTGCACTCTTCACTATATCCTTGGGTGAGATGTCAAGAGGGCCAACAGCCACCTCCAGAAGCTGCTGAACCATTTTCAGAGGCTGACCGTCTAAGCACATGGTCACAGCTTGATCATGAATTTTCCCTTTTTCTGATCGGGACAGATCATATTGGCTACTATACTTCTGCAGTGTCTCCTGCAAAGACATGGTAACATCACCTAAGCATTACATAGAAAGTAAGTATGTCTACATGTACACAGTGAAACACATTGAGAAGATCCTCAAACCAAATACTGAAGGCACTGCTTGGTCATTAAGAGCAGCTCAAATCCAAGCAGGCTTAAGGGCAAACCTTTGCTTTATCATTTATTACTCAGAGGGCCTTTGTGATCCCAAATTCCAGCATCTGCAAAATGAAGAGGAAAACAACAGTCTTGCGAACAGAGGGCACTGCAAATGTTAACACGCAGGCCAGTCCCTTAGAACAATGTCAGGCAGAGAGCAATGCTTCGTACGTATGAGTTTCCTGATTATCATTATAGCATTACAACCACCTAATAATCTACTGAGCATCAGCCTTATAATCTCAGGTGTTATACATACGGTTGTCTAACTCAATACTTACAATAATCATGCAAGAACTTTTAATTAGCTCCATGTTATCAAAAAGGAAACTGAAGAGCAAAGATATTAAAGAACATGCCCAAAGTCACATGGCTAGTAATTAACAGAGCTCGGATTAGAATCCAATTGACTATGGGCTCCCTTTGTGCCACTCTGCCTGCCTCCCTTCGATAATATCTGTGAAAATGAATTACAACAAATAGTTTAAGAATCAGGACTAACGCTACTGTTTCCAAGCGTGCCAACTATGATCACTCAGTGACAAGAACACTTCCAGGTTATTTAGTTTCCCTAGGAATCTTGAGCATACAGTTGTGTCTTTCAAAATAATCCTGTGAAAACCTGAACCTTGACTGCATATCTGATGACACTGAAGAACTGCTGTCAATGTTTTGGTTGTAGTATGTTACAGTGGTTAGGTTTCTGTCGCTCCCCCTCTTCGTGGAGGAACGACACTAAACCCTGCGCTGTTCTTTCGTCTGCTCGGCCCTCCCCGGGTTTGCTGCTGGTTCTTCCCGGGTTGGCTACTATCCCTTCCACCTCCGTGGAAGGGCAGTTCCCCCTGGCCGCATTCCCCACTTCCGCAGGGGAGCGGCACACCGCCGGCCGGCTCTCTCGGGGGCTGCACGGGTTCCCTTAGATGTTCCCCATAGATGTTCCCGGTGCATGCCGTCTCTCTCCTCCTTTATAGTCCTCCTCCGCCAATCCCAACTCGGCTGCCCACACGCCGAGTACGCTGCTCTCCTCCAATCAGGAGCAAGTCCTACAGTTTATTGGTTGAACTGGAGGCAGCTGGGTAGAAGCTGTTTTCTCCTCTCCCAGCGCCATATTGTAGGAGAGCAGATGCATAGAATAAGTCTTAATTCCAGTAACCCAGTCTAGTCCGAGCTGCTCCCCACAGAGGAGAGCAGATGCATAGAATAAGTCTTAATTCCAGTAACTTAGTCTAGTCCGAGCTGCTCCCCACAGATCCCCCTTTCTTTTTATTTTTTTGGCGTTGATACGCGCCTGTCTTCGGTGTCCCGCAGCACACACTCTGCTCTACTTGCTAGAGTTGCCACAGGCTCTTACAAGTCCTATCAATCAGGCAAACCGAATCCGGGTCCTCTCTTCGCCATGTTGTGAGGAGGTTTTTAGGCGCTGATGCGTGCCTGTGTTCGGTGCCCTGCAGCGCATACTCTGCTCTGCTAGAACTGCCTGCAGGTGTTTACAAAACCTATCAGGCAAACCGAATCCAAGCCTTCTCATTGCCGTATTGTGGGGGAGACTTATTAGTGTTGGTTTGTGCCTATCTTCGGTGACCTGCAGCTCATACTCTGGTCGAGCTTTGCTGGCGCTTACCGCCTTAAATCAGGCAGACCGAATCCAAGCCTCCTAATTGTTGCATTGTGAGGAAGCTTTACTGATGTTAATTCGTGCCTGTCTTCGGTGACCTGCGGCTAGCCGCCCAGGTGCTCATCGCCTCACTAATCGGGCAGACCGAATCCAAGCCTTCTAATTGGCATGTTGAGGGGAGGCCTTATTTCTCTCTATTTCTCTATCTCCGGGCATTCCTATTTCTCCCATTTTACTTCTATCTTCCAGCATTCCTATTTCTCTCACTTTACTTCTAAAACTTCTGTTTCTCTTATCCCCGCAGCTTCCCGGCACCTCGCCCCGCCGGCGGGTTCCCGGCTCTGCGCCGCTTCAGCCCGAGCGCCTCTCTCATCTGCGCAGCTTCCCGGCTTTGCGCGGCTCCGCGGTCTCCACGCTTAACCCTTTCGCATCTGAACCACGGCCTACGCCAGCGTTCCCTATCTATTTACGCCCCGTGCTCTCTCTGCACGCGGCGGCTTCCGCGAGTAACACAGCGTAGCTTGCGTCTCCACCACTAGCATTCAATCCAAGTTCCCCGGGCTAGCCTGGCGAATTCAACCCAGCGTACGTCTCCGCCCCACGGTTTGGCTTCCCGTCCTTTGCTCCCCGGGCTAATCAGACGGATCCCAATCTGGCTTGCGTCTCAGCTTCTGGTTTTAACTTTTCGCCCCCTATTCCCGGGCTAACTTGAGAATCCCAAAGTGGCTTTCGTTTCCGCCTTGGCCTGCCCCCCGCGGCTTCAATTTCCCTAACATTTTTCTCTACCCGGTATGTTTCCCCAAGCTTTCCTCCAACGATATTCCTCCCTCATTTCTCCTGGCCTCTCCCCACAGTCCGCGTCCGAGTCTGTTTGTTCTAGCTTTCACTTTCGCTTTCGACCTTAAAGATTTCTCCCAGCTTCCCCCCGTAGTCCGTATCTGAGTCTATGCCTAGGCTTTCAATAGCTTCTTCCGGCACCTTTTTCGTCCGGCTTTTCCCTAGGCTGTTTGCTAGTCTCTCTCTTCGGTATTTTCCCAGTTCTTCCCGTTTCTTTCCCTCCTAAGTTTTTTATCCGTCCTAGGTTTCCTATCCGAGCTAGGTTTCCTATCCGAGTCAGGTTTCCTATCCGAGTCAGGTTTCCTATCCGAGTCATGGCACCATTATGTCGCTCCCCCTCTTCGTGGAGGAACGACACTAAACCCTGCGCTGTTCTTTCGTCTGCTCGGCCCTCCCCGGGTTTGCTGCTGGTTCTTCCCGGGTTGGCTACTATCCCTTCCACCTCCGTGGAAGGGCAGTTCCCCCTGGCCGCATTCCCCACTTCCGCAGGGGAGCGGCACACCGCCGGCCGGCTCTCTCGGGGGCTGCACGGGTTCCCTTAGATGTTCCCCATAGATGTTCCCGGTGCATGCCGTCTCTCTCCTCCTTTATAGTCCTCCTCCGCCAATCCCAACTCGGCTGCCCACACGCCGAGTACGCTGCTCTCCTCCAATCAGGAGCAAGTCCTACAGTTTATTGGTTGAACTGGAGGCAGCTGGGTAGAAGCTGTTTTCTCCTCTCCCAGCGCCATATTGTAGGAGAGCAGATGCATAGAATAAGTCTTAATTCCAGTAACCCAGTCTAGTCCGAGCTGCTCCCCACAGAGGAGAGCAGATGCATAGAATAAGTCTTAATTCCAGTAACTTAGTCTAGTCCGAGCTGCTCCCCACAGGTTTCAATGAAAGTATTTATGGATAAAATAAGATGACTGGTGTGTGTTTTTAAAAATCTAAAGGACAGAGGGGAGGGTAGATGGGGGAATGCATGCAGTAAGATTGGTCACATCCTGATGACTGTTGAAGCTGTACGTTCGTCATATAAGGTCTCTCTTACCATTCTCCCCACTGTGAAATTTCCTCCATTTTAGAAAAGCTGTGAGTTAGCTGGGTAATTTCTATGAGAAGAGGGAACAAAGGCTCCACAGGATAAAGATCTTTGACTCAGATTACACTAACATTTATGGGGGGGGGGGTCTTTCACTGTGTAAATTATTTAAGGTTATTTCTAGACGTTTCTTAGAAAGGTGCCTTAATACAAACTGATTAATGTCCAATTTAGTAAAAAAGAGTCTTCTATTATAGACCATCCGTGGAATGCCAGCATGGCACTCATAGGCAGCTGTGTGCCCCTGATGATACAAGCAGATGTTTGTATCAGTAACCTCCTTGTATCCACATACACTATTCCAACTGCTAAAAAGCATCACTCGTTCCAAGGAGAATAATGCTAATCCTCTGGATTTTAATACAGTATCTTTGATTTTAAATATAAACAAGTATCTTAAAAATTTTATACTAATAAGTATAAACCACTTGTACTTGAAGATTCAAATTGTAGGTTAGTTCTTGTAATTATGGATTGTGGTACTATGAATGTCAGCGTATTATCAAGACTGGTAAAGCCAATTCGTTCTCTGCAAAGCCTTCTTTTCTGTTCATACCATTGTTTAGTGTTCTTCACTTGATAGGCTAACAGACACTGAAAAAGATAAAATGAAATAAAACTGCTATCAAATGTAAATTTTCCTCACATCTTTCAATGAGGGGTCTGCATTTATGTGTCTCATACAAATTTTGAAGTCCGCCATTTGTTCATTATCTAAATTCCTCTACACTAACTGGTTTTCCAGTCTGGAATATTTTTCTCCAAACCAAGAACACAATTCAGTGAACATTAAGGCTTAAGAAAAATAAAAGGGGGGGATAACAGAATACTACTCACGTATCTGCACTCTTGTATCAAAATGATTTACTTATTGATCTGTCTACTTCCAAGACTATTAAAACACAGAACACAATCTCTGTGGGCCTCAGGGGGCTTATGGTGTCCTTGCACAGCCTAACACATGGATTCCAAACTTGGTCACAGACAGGGACTCTGGAGCCTCATCACGGTGTTTCTGAGAAACCCAAGAGAGTCTCAACTGGAAACCAATCAGGAATACTTCCTAGCCAAAACATCCATATTGATAATAAAGTCATATTGGAAACCTGACATCAAAGCAGGATAACAAGTAAACACATTTAACAAAATTATTGAGGCAGACATGGGAGGCTACTTTTTATTTAGTTCTGAAAATGAGGTTAAAAACTCCAACCTTCATTGAGCTGGAAAGCAAAACACCTACCAGCTAGAAGCAGAGCCCGAGCACCTTTGTCCTTATCATTTCTTAACTTTGGACACAACTCCTCCATCCCAAGGCACCTGCCCAACATCCAGCTCCCGGCGCCATCCCCACCTCTCCCCTGTCCCTCCTTCCTCCCCAGGAATCAACTGCTGAAAGTGAGGTCAAATTCATATGAAAGAGGTGAATGGAGAACTGACAATAAAGTGGTCAATGGCAGGTTAAAGGATTAAGGTTTGGGAACCATTTTCAAAGATACCTGCTTAAGTCTGAAAATCCTATCAAAACTACCAACTGATCTGTAAAGGATAAATGAAACACAGAAGTTTCCAGTTAAGTTACCTGCTCACTGTTCTTCATGGAAACAATGAAGCTACTGCTGAGGGTTTCCAGGTGAGAAAGTGATTTTTCCAGGTGGTTCAGAGTATCTGCATAGGTAATTCTGGAATCACTAGGTTCCTGAATGTCTTCTTCAGCATTTCTTTTCCTTGGCTTCTCAATAAAATGTTTGACTGTCTTAATGGCCTTTATGGTCATCTCTTTACGAGCTTCCACAGAGAGCTTTTAAAAGAAGTATTAAACAGTAGTTTAGAGAAAAAGTATTAAACAGTAACCCTAAATGTAACCCCACGTCATGACATACGGCACATTCAATGAGGCATCAGAGAGGTGAAGGAAACAAAAGGTAAAATTTTAAAATATACAACCTTGACCAGTGAACAGGATTTCTGTTACCCTGGCTTTCATCTCTGAAGAAAACTACACTGACAGATCATTTACACAATTAAGTCAGTAACATAATTTTTGATGATAATACTGTAAACAGGCAATGTTCTGATGAATACTAATTACACACAAAAAGCATACACAAGACACACAAAAATGTATTCAGGCATTTATATATGATATAAAAATTAATGACTATTAAGCAGTTAGGATTATGAGCGATAGTTTTCTACTCTACTTTCCAAAGTTTCTGCGACATTGTTGTACTCATGCATTTTTCTCCGACAGGGTCTGTTCTGTGTTGGTATACAGGGGTTATATTTCTAATACTAAAAATATTAACTCACTAGCCCTGAATACAAAATAAAGTCTAAACTTCACCCATTGGGATGCAGGAAGCAGACATCTCTGAGCAATTCTGCTTCTACTGGGAACCTGACAACTTGTGCTCTTTGGGGTCCCAGTTTTTGGCCTCCTGGCAACACAATGAAGAACATTTTTAACATAACCTCAAACAGAATTTGGCTTGATTTTTAAAAATAAAAACAAAAATAGACCAAGTCCTAGGACAAGACCTTAAGCTTTTCTATTGATTAAAATCAGTTCTTTTCTATCTCTGCTATTCTGAAGCATAGGAATACACTTCTATGTGTGACACCAATAGTCCTCAAGCCCCAGTTTCCATCTGCTCCTTCCAAGTCACTCCACACAGAATCATTAGTTTCAGATATGACAGCTGACATTTTCTTAGTCCTATATAAATACTTGTAAGTAGTACCATTTCCATGGAATTGTAATGAAGTACCATTTCCATTAAGTACCATTTCCATGGAATTGTAACAAAGTGCTTGCTTTGCAAATGCAGCGCCAAAACAAGTTTTGTGCCCCTCACTTTTTTTTTTCTACCAGATTTCTGCATGTCAGTACTTTATGGCTAAGAAACAAAATCCCCAGTAACTGGCAGGTATTAGTTTTTGTCTCTTTCACAAAACAAAATAAATCTTGAACTTCTCCCTTCTATTTGTAGAAAGAGAAGACACCAGGATAGTGCTGAGTTCAGATAACCTCCCCTCCCTCCACAAGGGCCAGAACTGGTCCAGGCCAAAGCCAGGAGCTTGGAACTCCATCCCAGTCTTCCACATGCGTGGCAGGGACCCAAGTACCTGGGCCATCTCCATTGCCTTGTACTTGTTCCCTTTTGGGGGCGGGGGTGGGGGGTGGAATACCTTCTTTTTTGTAAACTCCCCAAATCTCTTAACATAGAACTCAGCATGACAGCACAGGCTGTTCGCAAGCTAACCTTCTGGTGCAGTTGTAACCCACTCTCTAGCTCCAGCCACATGGCCTCTCAAGATCCCATGGTGTCTTGTCGCAATGGGACGACCCGTCAGTCACATGAGGTCAGCTCGCACTCTCTGTGTCTTCAACTCCTACAGCCAGTTGACTGACATGTCCCTACTCTGGCATCATATTACATATGTGTAGACACTGGCACTTCAGCATTACTGAGTCTACATCTGACACTGAACGAAGTCTGTGTTTTCAGGTCATGAGAGGCAAGCGAATGTTTTCCAAAGTGTGAATTACTTGACCTCATCACAATAGCATCATCAGGAAAGTTTATTTTTATTTCTATTTTAAATAATCCTTCAAGTAACTAAGTACTTCAAAACAACTAAATAATCGGACACTTAAGACTACAGAATGTAAGTAAACACGGGAATAAGTTCATTTTCCTGAGATAGCCTTGTCCTCTGATGACCAGCACTTGACTTCACTCCGGCTTTCACCACTTCACGTTGTGAAAACAGGTCATTGCTGAAAGGATGCAGAGTGTGACTTTAACAAATACAAGTTTAATGCATTATTTATATCTAGCAGATTCATTTTCTTTGAATTGTTCTATGGTGGAGAGAAAAGAAGTAAAAATGACTGAAGACACGTACCAGAGGGAAAATAGCAATTTTCTTACTTTACCTAGTGGTCACACTGTACCTTTAGTCTTAACCATCTTTTCCAAGTCCACGGCATTAGCATGTCATTCATATTCATCATTACCACAGTAACCCACCAAGACAATATTTTAGCTATTCTCCGCAGCAATGAGTAACTGCTCTTTACAAATAATGTCCATTTTGTAAAACAGATAGGTGGCTAAATTGTTCTGCCACTTAAAAAATAGGTACTGAACATCCAGTTTCCAGTTTGATGGAAAAGTAAAAAATGAACCAGCTTCACAAAGAAACCACATATAGTATGGGAGATCAGATAGCAGGAAAGGTAAAATATCTGGAAGTCATCCATGACATCAGTAAATCTTTCTGGGTCCCCCTTCAAAACATATCCAGAGTGTAAGCAGGCCCCACCTCCAGCGCTGCCAGCACTCTGCTCCCACGTATTGCCTCTCCAGAGTACAGTGATGGTTCTGACTTATCTCTGAAGGTGCCCCACACGGCAGTTCTTCCCCAGTACAAGTACAAGTACAAGTATCTGCTCCACTGTATTTATCAACTCCCTCACAGTTGAGATGAGCCATGTTCCAGCCAACAAAATCTGAGAAAGTAAAAATGCATACGGATCCTTAAGTAGTCTCCCCTCTTTCTCAGCCACAGCAGTGGAGGAGGGTTTAGGGCCCAGACTGTGTCAGTGCAAGATGTTGCCACCCCTGCCCAGCCTGGACCCTGAGTGAGTATGGTGTAGGTCCCTGGGAAGGCTCTCCCTGGACTACATAGTACCAAGCCACTGCACACCCTGCCCAGTCTCGCATTCAACAGGTAGCCAGAATCAGGCTATGTATGTGTTTGATTTTCAGACATCAGAAATTGCAAAACTAGCCATCCTTTTTTTTTTTTTTTTTTTTTTTTTTTTTTTTACAGGCAGAGTGGACAGTGAGAGAGACAGAGAGAAAGGTCTTCCTGCGCCGTTGGTTCACCCTCCAATGGCCGTCGTGGCTGGCGCGCTGCAGCCAGCACACCACGCCTATCCAAAGGCAGGAGCCAGGTGCTTCTCCTGGTCTCCCATGGGGTGCAGGGCCCAAGTACTTGGGCCATCCTCCACTGCACTCCCTGGCCACAGCAGAGAGCTGGCCTGGAAGAGGGGCAACCGGGATAGAATCCAGCACCCCGACCGGGACTAGAACCCGGTGTGCCGGCGCCGCAAGGCGGAGGATTAGCCTAGTGAGCCGCGGCGCCGGCCCCATGGTATGTTATAATGAAATATTTAACAAGCTTGATGTTTGTGTTGACTTGGGGAGCAGATCACATCCCTGATGAACCTGTGGCTCTAGCGCAATGCTGGGAAATGAAACACCAATGCATGTGCTGGATGTCACAGATGCAGTGAGATCCAGATCCAGATATAGAGAGGTGAGTTTAGCAAAATACTGTCCAGATGGTGAACAGGAATGAAACAGAACAGAGAAACAGCTCGGACATTTGAGACTGGACAGGGTTAAAAAAAAAAAAAAAACTTACAAATTGACAAACAAAAAAGTGGTCTGCACCCCAATGTTTATTGCAGCACAATTCACAATAGCCAAGACCTGGAACCAACCTAAATGCCCATCAACGGTAGACTGGATAAAGAAATTATGGGATATGTACTCTTTAGAATACTATACTGCAGTAAGAAACAACGAAATCCAGTCATTTGCAACAAAATGGAGGAATCTGGAACACATCATGCTGAGTGAAGTAAGCCAGTCCCAAAGGGACAAATACCATATGTTCTCCCTGATCGGTGACAACTGACTGAACACCAAAAAGGAAACCTCCTGAAGTGAAATGGACACTATGAGAAATGGTGACTTGATCAGCATAGCCCTGACTGTTAATGAACAACTTAATACATTATCCCTCTTAGTAAAAAAAAAAAAAAAAAAAAAAAAAAAAAAAAAAAAAAAAAACTTACTAATTTTAGACCTTAGTAGTAAGAAATAAGATTAAGAAATCCCCAGTTAAAAATGTCAAGTGAAACTTTAGATTAAAAGTTAAACCAAGATAAACCAAGGATGTGACAACTGTGATCACATTCAAATGGACGAACTAAGGACAGAGAACATCCACAGAAACCTAACAATTCTAAGGCAGCAACCTTGACATTGAGACAGAGGTGCTTGGGGGAGGGAGAGCTCATACACTAAAGACGCTCATGACTCAGAACAACGTCACAAAGCAAGCGTGATTATGCGCATGTGATACTGAGAAAACTAAACAAAATTCCCACTAGGTTTCTGAGATGGTGGCGCTGCCCAAGAAAGCACAAGCCAGAGCTCAACACGCTTGACTGAAGCTTAA
Organism: Oryctolagus cuniculus; assembly: GCF_964237555.1. Taxonomy (NCBI): domain Eukaryota; kingdom Metazoa; phylum Chordata; class Mammalia; order Lagomorpha; family Leporidae; genus Oryctolagus; species Oryctolagus cuniculus. Next base: position 187,484,719 of record NC_091433.1, on the reverse strand, counting down.
TTAACCTTGGGCCTTCAGCCTTCTCCTGGCAGGCTGAGAAAGTGGGGCTGCTGTCCATACGGGACCGGGCCTCCAATGCTTGCTCATTTCCTGCCTGGGTCATGGCGGGACAGGCTGCCCATCTGCTGGCCCTGTTGCCATGGAGCGCCATGGTGGGACCTGGGAACCCCAGGCAGCCTCCTCTGGCAGAAGGCTGCAGTGTGTTCCGTGGTGGGAAGGAGGAGGTTTGGTGGACACAAGGCGGGCTCAAGCAGACAGTAGTGCTTACCAAGCATCCCATCTGCTTCTGCGCTTCTCAACCCCTGTGTTTATTAGATGGGGCTGGGTGAGTAGCTAGGCCCATGGAATGTGACAGGAAGAGAATGGATCCTCCTGGCCTGAGGCCATCACACCAGCTGCCCAGCTGCGTGGGAAGCCTCCAAGGCGAGACTGGCTGAGTTGAATCGCTGTGAGGCTTGGGTTGATGAGTTCCTCCAGCAGCACCTGGTGGGTCAGTGATATTCTGCAGACATGTATCTGATCACCTCCCTCCTCTGCTCCCTTCTACTGAATGGTCTCCCAAGTCACTAAGACCAAAACTGAGCATTTAATGCCCCATTAAGCCCTACAAGATCTTCTTTTCACCTTGCCCTGCCTCTCTACTCCCAACATTTATCTTTCTCCACATCCTCACTCCACTCCGAACATACTGGCCTCCTTGTGGTCCCTCAAGCCTCTGTATTTGATGTCTGAGCTTGCAATGTCCTCCCAGGCAGCCTCGCGGCTTCCTCCCATGCTTCCCTCAGGATGCAATATAAATGTCTTTTATCAGAGGGGCCTCTCGGACTGTTCTGTAAGACCCAGCACCCCTCCACCTCTTTCTCCTTTACCTGCATTATTTTTTGTTCAGAACTGACATACTCAGTTTCTGTCTGCTTGCTCTGCCTGTCACTGCTGAATTCCCAGAACCCAGAAAGGTGGCTCGTACAGGAGAAATGCCCCTTTGTCAAACAATTAATGAACGGAAGAATGACAATGTTTCAAAAGACAAAACAGGAAAAGCACACCTGTAGACCTGGCAAAGCTATGACATCTGTATCACCACTCGAGCACTTCAGACAGAAGAGGAGATCAAGAGCCAGAGAAACGTGTGAGGCTTTGCAGGCCACACAGAGCCACTGTCACACATGCTTTTGCTTGCTTGCTTGTGTGGTTGGCTGGTTTTTGCAATTCTTTAAAATGATGTTATACTCAGTCTTAACTAAGGGCTGCTCAAAAACAACAAATCTAGCAGTGGGCTAGATTTGGTCTGTAGGCCATAGATCACTGATCCTGAGTTACACAAAAAAGTTATTGTTGGAAAGATAAAGTGAGAATAAATTATAAATGACCTTGAATACCAGGCTAGCTAAGGAATCTGAGTGAGAAGACATGGAGTGCAATTTATACAGGAAAGATAATTATATGGGAATGTCCTGCTAGGTTCCCATTTTAACGCACACTGTAGGAGAATCTTATTTCAAAGACAAGTACAAAACTACAGTTATTTGAAAAACAAAAAAGTCTCAGGCTTTCTCAGGCCTTCCCTTGCCTATGCTTCCAGAATCAGTTCAGGAGTTCACTTCCCTGGGAGCCTCCTCTGACACCATTTCCCCTCCAGGTTACAAACAAGGCCTACGCGCTCCTAGAGTGCTCTGAGCTTACCTATGTCAAAGAATGCTTCCTACTACATTCAGATCATCTAGTCACTTATATGTGCAAACAGTGAGACTCCTTAGGATAGAATCTGTGCCTTTAAGATTCTCTGTATCCCTAGCACCTAATTCCACATCTAGCACATTGCAGACAAACTGTAAATAGCTGCTAAATTATTCCACAACTCTGATCAACATATGGGGAAAAACAAAGGACTTCACAAGTGCAATGAAATAAAGTGTTCTCAAGATACTTGTTGTCTAGCATGCTCCATAAGGCTCCAAATTACCCAGTGACTCTGGAGTATCCCAATCAACTGAGAATCCAAGGAGAGAAAAATTGCAAAAGAACGTTTTAAAGGACCTGAAACAAGAAAAACGAGGACCAAATTTATGCGGTCTGGAGGATACCAGGCCAAGTGATCAGAAGTCCTGCAGGAGAACAGTCATCTACTGATTCTCCATTTCTCCATTCAACACAGCCACTGAATACACACCGTGCACTTGCTGGGGCTGGCGACACAGACAAAACTAGATGAAGTCCTTGGCCCTGGGTACATCAAAGTCTAGTTGGGAAAATAGACAGATGAAAAACATTACAAAGAAGCACGATCATCACACAATCACAGTGGGTTAAGTACACTGACAAGACACAACAGAAGGGACATGCTGTTCAGAGTGGAAGCGAGGGAGCAGAAAGGTCAGAATAGGGCTGCTTACGAGGGTTCTCTCTAAAGAGAGTCCTAAAGAGGGACAAGGAATTAAGACAGGCAGGGGAGAATCTGGACAAGTCACCAAAGAGCCAGTGGGGAAGCTGGAAGTACATGGCTTGGCTGGCATGCACAGTGCAAGTAAAGGCCTCTCAGAGGAGGAGGAGGGATGAAGCAGGGGTGACATCGTAAGTGCCAGTGTGCCAGGCTGATGACACCATTCTCATCACTGTCAGGCTTGGGACACAATCAGGAGAGTAACACAATCAGTAGTCCAGTTTTCAGGAAATGGCTTGACTTAAAATTCACTGAGATAGGGCAGCTATTTGGCCTACTGGTTAAAGGGCCAGTTAAGATGCCCATGTCCCATTTCAGAGTAGCTGGCCCCACTCCAGACTGTAGCTTCCTGCTAATGCAACCCTGGAAGGAAGCAAGTAATGGCTGAAGTAGTTGGGTCCTTGTTACCCTGTTGAAAATATGAATTGAGTTCCCAGCTCTTGAATCCAGCCCAGCCTAGTCCTGGTTGTCATTTGAGAAGTAAACCAGCAGACAGGTATTCTCATTCTCTCTTTCTCTCTCTTAAATGCTTTTTCAAGAAGACTGGCTATGAAAGAAAAGGAAGAAAAGGAAGAAAAGGAAGGAAGAAAAGGAAGGAAGGAAGGAAGGGATGGAGGGAGGGAGGAAGGAAAAATTCACCGCAACATGCACCATCTGTAAGTACTTTAGCTGATTATTTTTGCTAAGCAGACATTGTTTTTTCTTTTAAAAATAAACATAGCATGACTTCGAATATAAGGATGATATTTAGGAAATGGCAGATGACTTAAGAAAACTCAAGTGCTACATGTAGAGCAAAGTACAAAATAGTTTTTACACTTGTTTATATTAACAACTATAGAAAATGATGGCGGATTCAATGCAAAATTATGTTATTCATACATTGATTAACTGATTCTTTGAAAGATGGAAAAATTATGGTGACTAATAAAAGATGGGAAGGTACACTACCTTTTTAGATTTTTATTTATAAACACACTACCTTTGTTCCATCTCATCTTCCTTTCTCATGCTCTAACAATTCAACACTTAGCATGTGCTGGGTCTGGTCTTGGCACAACATACACACAAAGGTAAACTATTGAGATACAATATATTTTGAACAATAGACATGATAGTAGAAATGTCAACACAAAATTAAGATTTCATAAAATGTGACAGGAATGAAAACTGAATGTATGAATACACCAAGAATAACATTTTTGTCTTAAAAAGGCAAGAAAGTCTTTAAAAAGGCGGTTATGCCTAAACGAGGACTGGCAGGAGGAGCAACAGCTCACGTGGAAGAAGGGGATGAGGTGGATTTTAGACAGAGCAAGCAACAGGAAGAATTACATAAAGGCTTTTATAGAACAGAATGCGTCATGGCCGACCTTTCACTGTTCTTGGGGTCTCTTCAGATCGGCAACTCCTTACCTCTAAAGTCCCATGAGCTGGAGGACAGCCAGCAGTGTAACAGGAAAGAAGGAAGACCAGGGCCCGCGCTGTGGCTCAGCCGGTTAAGTCGCCACCTGCAGCACAGGCATCCCATATGGGTGCCAGTTCAGGTCCTGGCTGCTCCACTTCTGATCCAGCTCCCTGCTATTGTACCTGGGAAGGCAGCAGAAGATGGCCCAAGTGTTTGGGCCCTGCAACCACCTGGAAGAAGCTCCTAGCTACTGCAGCCATTTAGGGAGTGAACCACCAGATGGAAGATCTCTCTCTCTCTCTCTATCTCTATACATATATATATATATATATATATATAGATAGATAGATAGATAGATACATATATAGATATATACATATTATATGTAGATATGTAGACATATACATATATAAATATATACATATTATATGTAGATATATATCTATATCTCTCTCTATATATATAGCTCTTTCAAATAAATGAAATAAATCTTTTAAAAAAAAGGAAGGAAGAATTGTCCTTGGAAAAGATTCAAATATCACAGAAGTTTAATCCCTAATGGTAGACATTGCTTTTCCCCTAGTCTTACTCCCACCTCAGCTGGAGGAGCGCTTGTGGTAATACAGATGTGAATTTGTGTTTAGGCAAGGCCTTGTCCTGCAGAGGAACATTGGAGCTACAGCAGGTGCCAGGCTGAGAAAGTTGAAGATTTCCTTAGGCTAGTGCTCTTTAGACTGGGGAATACTTGTCACCAATACACACAGCCTTTCCAAGGAAACACTGGCATACATAATTTCAAGGCAGTCTGCTGCTGAACTTCTACTTTCTCTAAATATTTGTTTCTTTTTTTAAGATTTATTTATTTATTTGAAAGTCAGAGTTACACAGAGAGAGGAGAGAGAGGGAGAGGGAGAGGGAGAGGGAGAGGGAGAGGGAGAGGGAGAGGGAGAGGGAGAAGGAGAAGGAGAAGGGGAGAGAGAGAGAGAGAGGTCTTCCATCCAATGGTTCACTTCCCAATTGGCCACAATGGCTGGAGCTGTGCCGATCTGAAGCCAGGAGCCAGGAGCTTCTTCCGGGTCTCCCACTCAGGTGCAGGGGCCCAAGGACTTGGGCCATCTTCTATTGCTTTCCCAGGCCATAGCAGAGAGCTGGATGGGAAGTGGAGCAGCAAGGACTCTAACCGACGCCCATAAGGGATGCCAGCACTTCAGGCCAGGGTGTTAACCTGCTGTACCACAGCGGTGGCCCCCTAAATATTCTTTTCTTAAACTGCTCTTGTTGAGATCAAGGTGAGAGTCTGCTCTTTCACAACAGCCCCTCCTTCACTTACACCTGAAAAGTGAGCCTCATGTGCTTCCCAAATCTGAATCTGGGACACCATCCTGGCCTCTAAAAAGCTCCAGGACACCCAAAGGATGAGTCAAAAATGCTGCTGTGTAGCAGGACCCCAACAACTGCACACCCACCTCCTTCTGCACACCATAGGTTTCCAATTTTTGCTTTCATCTAAATCTAACAAGGACCAGCTGAGGTCAATGGTTAAATTATGAAAAATCATTTTAACAATAGTTCACTCTATGATATTTGGTCTATAACTTGGAGGACATGCAGAGGATTAAGTGCCCCTGCTATGACAAAACTCTTTCCACATCCACTTATTTATGTGAACAAGATATTTCAGTAGGAAATTCTATAAAGATAAAACTAGAAAAGAATTGATGTTGAACTCACCCAAGCAATAAGAAATAGCCACGCAAGGGCACATAAACTAATTAGAAACCAGGCTTACATCCCTGCCCACATCATTAAGATGTGCATTTTGTATATGATTTTATTTTTATAATACTTATTTATCAATAATTTAACACATCTATGCTGTTCTGAGCAAGTGCACACTATAGTAATTGAAACAATAACTTAGTACAGAATAATTTAAAAAAAAAATGTTGGAACCCTGTGGTCACAAGAAATTTTTTAAATGTTAATTTCCATTTGTACAATTTATACAATTATTTCTGATGCAGAGGAACAAGGCTTTTAAGCAAAGAGATACTGCATTATGATTCAATTATCCAAGAGTGAGAACTGCGAAACTCTTGGCACAAAACTACTCTTACAAACAGACTTGTCCAAACTCTAGTTAACGGCTTCTGGTAGCCTAAGGCCAGCCATGTCCCCCGGATGCTCCCAGCCCCCCTTAAAACACCTGCCCAGAAAGCTCCAAGCTTTCATTAGAATAGTCTGTTCTCATCAACAGCTGGTGATGCGGTAATAGGCCCCACAAACCTCCTTTTAGAGTTTCCTCAAAAAGCACACACTTAAAACCCTTCCTCTGCCATTTGAGGAGGACTTGGGAGCTTTCTCTCTGAACAGGAACATTCAAGGAGACGGCTCTCACTCTCACTCCCACTTCCAAGAGAGGACAAGGGCCTAACTTCAGAAGCCACCCTACTCCAAGTTGTACAACCACCTTCATTCAAAGATATGATTATTCGTCTCCAGATAAGTACCAATTAGAAATCTAGATGGTCAGGGGCCAGCGTTGTGGCATGGTGGGTTAAGCTCGGCCTTGCCAGCATCCCATATGAGTTTAGGTTCAAGTCTGGCTGTTCCACTTCCCATCCAACTTCCTGCTAATGCACCTGGGAAAGCAGTGAAAGACAGCCCAAGTGCTTAGGTCCCTGCTATCAACATGGGAGAGCCAGATGGAGTTCCAGGCTCTTGGGGTTAGCCTGGCCCAGCCCTGGTTATTGTGGCCATCTGGGGAGTGAACTAGTAGATCTCTTTCTTTCCCTCTCTGTAACTCTGACTTTCAAGTAAATAAATAAATCTTTGGGGGAAAAAAAAAAAGCCACCTAGCTCCAGTCACATGGACCAACACCCCCATTCCCTACTCCAGTACCCTCCCATGCATGTCCTTCAGCACACTGCAGCATTTAAAAATATACATGCCTTTCATTTAGGACAAATTGAGCTCAATTTGCACTGGAATCTCTTCCCTCGGAAGTCATTACTACTAAATAAAATCTGTCCTTACTACCTGCCTGTAACTCACATGCACCTTTATTTCTCTTCGATAAAAGAAATACTAGAAGTGGTTTGAGGAACTGACTGCTAAAGATGTGCTCGTATTTTTTAAAGGGGCAGTGACAGATATCAAGTTGCTGTGTTATGTGGCTTACTGTAGATACACATGTAATTGTTGTACTTCAAATACCACTACTAAAAATCTGCTGGAAGTATGCCCTACTTCATAACAATGTAAAATCATGATTTAAGGAAAGCTTTCGATATCAACCCTGTAAGAAAGTAAAGGGAGTACTGTAGGTTCTCTTAGGTACATGAGCAAAAAAGGTTCAAATCCACTACTCTGGGGCACTATTTCCCTGAAGTGTGACTTTTAAACAACCTGTACAGAGACTAACTAAAGGCTACTGCAAGTCCCTGGGCGCTCATTAGAGTTACTGACACAACTGGAGTGGCTTGTGAAGACACTGGCATTTTTGGAAAGAAATCTGTACTTGGTGAGCTTCTCCTGGTTAGCCCTAAGGGTAACAGAAGTGTGTACCCTGCAAATGTAAGCTCTGGGACTCTAGCCCACCCCATTGGCCTGGGCTGAGTGTGGGCAAGGGCTGGAGGAAGTCTCTGGGACTTGAGGCAAAACCACAGTGAGGAAGTCACCACAGAGTCTAGGCAGGGTACATGGGGTGAGGGCAAGAAGGCAGTCTGCTTTTAAATGATATATGTCAAGGAACCAAAAGACACCACAGGCTACCATACGCTATCACCCGGGGCATGCATTCCCCAAATGCACACAGCCAGGTGGCCATTTGAACCAGGGCTTTCAAACTTCTCTGTCCAAAACCCACAGTAAGAAACAGATTGTATATCAACACTCAGTCATCACACACACACACACACACACACACACACACACACACACACACCCCAGATATTTTCTTCATGAAAGATTACAAGCCAATGTGAAAAATATTCTGATCGAATCTACAGGCCAGTGCTCTCGTTTGTTTTGATGTGGATCACAACGCTCTATCAGAGATGGGGAACACCTGGCCTGCAGGCCCTCTAAGGCCTGTGAAATCATTTGGTCTGGCCCACCCCAACGTAACTGCAGGGCAGGACTCAAGTTTCAATAAATTTACAGCAAGTCCATTTTTCCAGTGATAGCTTTGCATGGCCCACGGATAATGTTATAAATATTCAAATGGCCCGTGTTAGAAAGAAAAAAGGCTCCCCACTCCTACAGTCTACATGAATCACAGGACCCACTAGTAGGCTATAGCTCATAGTATATAAAATACCTGTGAATTGGCTGTGATGATGACAGGAAAACTCTCATGGACCAGCAAACAATGGTACTACTAGGGAGTATCGAATTATCTAAGATATATTTAATTGACTTAATTTAACGACATTTTCTGGGGGCAGCATTGTGGTACAGTAGGTTAAGCTGTCTCTTGCAACACCAGCACTCTGTATTTAGGGCACCAGTTTGAGTCCCAGCTGCTCTGCTTCCAATCCAGCTCCCTGCTGATGTGCCTGAGAAGGCAGCAGAGGATGGCCTGGGTGCCTGTGTCCCTGCCATCCTCATGGGAGATCTGCAGAGTATTCCTGGTTCCTGGCTTCAGCCTAACCAGACCTGCGGTTGCAGCCATTTAGGGAGTGATCCAGGGGCAAGATCTTTATCCCTCTCCCTCTGACGCTCTACCTTTTAAATAAATAAATACATTTTAAAAAAACTTTGTTTTGTTACTAGTTTCATAGTTCAAATCTCTGATGGCTGCATGTGCCTTTGTTTCTTTGTCTACCCTCCTTAGTAGTCTGCTGAGGCTACTGAGTGCAGTATCCAGCTCTTAGCTGTTCTTTTGATTTCAGTGCTTAATATAGCAAATTCTAGCAAATTGAGCACTGTTTGAAAAATCATATAGAATATTATGAAGAAGTATTTTCAATATTATACAACTGCCAAGTAAAGAGTAAATTTTAATTTTTTGGCTTTGATATAGTTAATTAATACAAAAATAAGAATGCCTGTTTTGTCACATTTATATGCTTAAGAAAAACCACCATAATCATTCTGCTCTTTGGCTTTAACCACCAATTGTGCAGGCAATCAAAATGAAAGAGGTACAAAGGACACACCTGCCTGCTGCCCTTTGCCTTGCAAAAATAAGCACAGAAATAGGATTATTCTCCTGCAAAGTGTAGGTGGCACCGTTTTTTAAAAACTGTTTTCAGTAATGACTTGAGTTCACACATACCTGTTTTTTGAATAGCTTGTCATTTTAATCTTAATGGAGAGGGGTACGAAAAATGTTAGAAATGATATGAAATGTTACTGCAGTCAGGAATGAACACTACTATCCATTGTTGCTGTGCACACACAGATTCTCACAAAACATACAGCACTCATCCGCATTTTCTATTGAAACATCATCCCCTATCAAACACATATGAAATACATTACAAATTATTACTAAGAACACTGAAAGTTGATCTGCTGAGTTTAAATAAAATTCAAGTGTAAATATGAAAACTTGGACCTTATCCCAATACTTAAAACGACTTGAGATCATTAAAAGCCAACCTAAGTATTGCCAGAGCTGTTTTTACAATTGTGCCTAAAGGAATTCAAATGCCACATTTTTTTTACACTAAAGGAAAGGAAGAGGGATAAAGCAGAAGATGAATCAACTAACACTACCAAGACCTTTTCATAATCACTATTTTACTTAGTTCTCACAGTGACTGTTCATGATATGTGTTCAGATACTGTGCTTGTCTTCCTTACCTGCCTTCCTCACTGCTGCCATGTCCACTAGAAGCTGGCCGTGCAGTTTACAGAGGACGGACTCAATGCGGCACCAGGATTTAATCCTGATACAGTTAGGTTACCCTGGGTAATCTCATCCCTCTCCCCACACTGATTAGTTCAGGTAACCCAGCAGGGGTTAATTAGCACCAAGTCTGGCAGAGCTATAAGCACTTGTTCAGGGTGCTCTCACCAGAATAAGGCCAAGAACTTCCTGTCTGGAGCTTGCTGGGGATTATCTTGCACTGTCTGGCTGGATGTGGATTAGGAAGCAATGAAGTCCAGGCACCGCGCTGCAGTTTCTAAAGGAAAGAGCCTTATGATGATGTTTGTATCACGGATAGCAGAGAAAACAGACAGAAAGAGAATGGTTCCACAGTGATGCCACGGCTGTGTCAGCCAATCCTGAAGTCAATGCCACCCCTGGCCCTTTAAGTTATATAATCCAGTACATTTTCTGATTGGATATACTAATTGTAATTGGATTGTTACATTTTAAAATTCACCTACATTTTAAAGCAATGATTCTTGCTTCATATTATATAGAGGAGAAAACTCAGAGGAGGGAAAGATTTTCCCAAGGTGTAGCCTGGGTGGCAATTCAGGAAGATCTGACTGTAAATTTCTTTTTACATTAGTATGCCACTATCAAAGAAACTTGAGCTGTGTCTAATATCCAGCAACATTCAGGTCAGTAACATACTGAGAGCCTGCAATGTTAAAGGATGGACTGTCCCAGAGGCTCCTGGGTCCTGTTAATGTATCACTGTTTTCCCCTATTTGCCTCATGAGAATTTCTAACAGCTGATGACCAAGTGGCATCATCTCTCACAGCCTTTTACACGTGCAAGTGGCATGAAAACCCCTCATCAGACCAGGTGTACTGGACATTAAATGGTCAGACTGGGACTGTGCAACTTTCATAGGTGATGTAATGAACAAAAGGCTAAGAAGAGTCGGTAATACTTCCTCAAAGGATGTTTGTCAAACTGCACTACGAGACAAGTACAGAAAGCACATGTGCCCACCCTCCTGTAATGACCACACATCCGGGGCAGTCAGTGCCGAGGCCTTTGCCAGGCCCACCATCACCCGTCCCGTCAACAGTTAGCACACTGGGAGCTTCCCTGTCTCCAGCTGCTGCCTTCTCTTCCTTTCTCTAATCACCCCTGAGATGAGCTTCCTAAACTGAAAACCTAACAGTGTCGTGACCTGGCTAAAACCACTGCCAGCCCATCATGTGGGATCTTCCTATGGGGACTAGCACTTGACAGAAGCGCTGGCTGAGAGGAGAGGGCATGGCTTTTTATTATGAACTCCTTTGGTGCACAGGCTCCTGAATGTATTTACAATAGCAGTCAGGAGACAAATCTGTGTATAAGTTTGAAAGGGAGTTCACAGGATGCACAAAGAACAGAGGAGGCAAGGGCATCCTCGTCACTAATCGAGGCAGCTGCTGCGCCGGGAAGGCTGCCGGAGAGAGATGAGCATCTCAGGAAGGTGAATTTCAGACTCCTTTTCCCCATGGCCTTCTCCGTGTCAAAATAGGCTTGAAGATCTGCTGCGCATTGTCCCGAGATCATTCAGTTATTCCTGTCTTCTACACGATTTACGCAGCCTCTACATCTGGAACCCACATCCTCCCAGGAAGGAGAGGCCTCTTCTCCCAGCCTGCTTCCCAAGAGGCAAGCGAGGGCCACGGAAATACACCAACAGCTCAGCACCCCGCCAGCTGCGCCTCTGAGACAGCAGCCATTGGCCTTTATGAGGCTACTGCACACATGGTCTTCTGGCCAATTTTCAATCTCTCCTACTAAATTATTACCGCGGCCAATCCATTTTCAAGCACAAACATGGAATGAGTTTCCAGCTTGCAGTCAGGCCAACCATCACAATCACCCAGAAGGGCTTTTGCAGCCGAATTTCTCGGGCAAGGAAGCTCCTGAAAGCAGGACTTTGGAGACTGCTTCAGAGACCGGGTGTGAATCCTGACTTTGTCGCTTGTAGCTCAGGAAACACTGGGGCTTCCTTGGGACTTAATTTTTGTATCTTCTTTACTTCATAAGACTGGTGCAGCAATTCACTGGATAGAACAGTAAATATTCTCTCCCCTGCTTTGTAGTACTGGCAGGAAGGAAGGATACGGAGTGGGAGGTGGAGGAAACACTCTGAACTACTTGCCTATCAGGTACAGCAGGGAGACTAGGATGGGCTTTTGGAAACATCAGTTCCCTTGTTAATAGGAGGTGACACTGACAGAGACAGAGGGGCCGATTCTTAGCCTTCTTCTACAGGGGATGATACTGAGAATGAATGTCACAGCCACAGTCCCCTTCTCAGGAGGCAGCAGGAGCCTGTTACAAACAGGTCACCTACTTAGCCACAAAATCCTTCGTAACGCAATCACAGCTGACGGGACCGGGAACTAGGACTGCAGTGAAAGGCAGCCACACAGAGGCTGGGAAGTGGCTGCACTCCAGAGTACCCCACACCCTAAATGAAAGCACTCCCTCTCTTGCGAAATGTGAACGTGATGGCGGAGGGGAGAGAGGGACAGCTGCTCCATGCCATTCTCCATTAGCTTCTGGGAAGCCCCGCTCGCTGAGATGGTTTCCTCCCACTCACATCCTTCATACTGATGTACTACTTCTGCTAAAAACATCCCATTAAGCCAATGACTAGAGTGTGTGGGATTCTCATAGCCCGAAAGAACCAAATTATCACATTACCACATAATTCCAAAGCGCGGAGTACACTGGTACACCTGCCCTAAGAGAGACCAAAGTGTGACTGTGCTTGGCTCAGTCTCAGCTTGCACTTGCACTTGCTGCTGACTCTAACACACAAAGCCACATGTTTCTTCTGGACTGTGCGTGCACTCACATAAGATCTATGCAGAGCTGGGGAGTCTCAGGCTGATGGCCACGTCATGCCAACGTATCCTTTCAAGTGCTGCCTGCATTTACCCATTTCCAGGTTGCTGGCGCCAGAAAGCCATGTCACCTTACCTCCATGTTTCTTTTCTCTAGTTTTGTGTTTTTCTTAAAGATTTGTTTATTTATTTGAAAGGCAGAAATACAGAGAAAGAAGAGGGAGGGAGAGGGAGAGAGAGATCTTCCAACTACTGGTTAATTCCCCAAATAGCCCCAATGGGCAGGGCTGAGCTTGGCCGAAGCCAGGAGCCAGGGGCTTCTTCCAGGTCTCCCATGTGAGTGCAGGGACCCAAGCACTTGGGCCATCTGCCGCTGCTTTTCCATGCACATTGGCAGGGAGCTGATCAGAAGTGGAGCAGCTAGGACTCGAACCAGCACCCATATGGGATGCCAGCACTGCAGGTGGAGGCTTAACCTACACCATAGTGCTAGCCCAGCTCCCTGTTTTTTATGCCCGTTCCTCAGCTGCCCTGCTAGCCTCTACAACACACACATTGCTATCAGCTGTAAGTCAGATCATTTATGGTATAATGCATGAGAATGTTCAAATTTGTAGAACAGAGCTAAAGTCTGTATATAAACAGCATGTTTGGAAAAAGGTTTCAGAATATGACAGATTTCTGTGCAAATCTGGGCTCTGTCACTAACGTGCTTGTGGCTTCAGAAAAGACCCTGAATGTTCCTGATCAAAAAAATAAGGATGGCATCATCCATGCAGCACGGTTGTTATGAAGTTCATGAGGTATTGCATGGCCAGCATCTGGCGCATCTAAACACACCCAAATTACTTCTCTTCCCTATCCTCTAATTGCCATTTCTCCATGTCATATCACCATTCACATGTGGGCATTTGCTTCTGGTTTCCTGTCCACATCACATTCAAACTCAATTTCTTATCTCTGGGAGACTCTTAATATTTGGACCAAATGAACTTTCCAACTTAATAAGGGTAGGACTTCTTATGGGCTTGTGACTGTACAGAACATTAAATTATATTCTGGACTTTATCTGCATGGTTATTTCAAGATACAGTGCCCCTCCTCCTTGCAGTTCCTAAAGCAGAATAGAGTCATACAATCAATATCAAGTATAGATTTAGGAGATATGGGTTTCAAACAGAGACTGGACACTTCCTGATTATTAAACTTTGGGCAATCACCCTCTAATAATCTGGTTTGATAAACATCTTCACAAGATATCTGCAAACATCAAATGACTTATTCTACAGGAAAATTATAATCCTCAAATTCAGTGTTCACTTTCAGGCTGTCTTCTATTTCTTGCTTTGTTTTTGTGAGTGCTTGCCTGGTATCCCAAGACTGTCAATCCACTGGAAATAGAAACCCTTTCTCAAATTTGTTTTTGGTTATCTTCATAGGAATAACATAGGGCTCAGTAACATTAATAGCAGCAACCTTAACATAAAAAAGTAGCAAATACTAACTTTAATACTGACCATGGCAAATGCATGATTCAAATCACTATACTACTATTAAGTGAATTTAGGTAAAGAGTCCCAATATTTGTGCTTTATACTCTAGAAAAGCCTGGACTTAAAAGGGAAAATCCTAATACATGTTTTAACGTGCAAGTGAATCTGAATCAGGATAAAAAGAGGCATCTGGGCAGAAGTGGAGGATAAAAGGCAGAGGCAGATTTGTCCACAGCATGAAGATTCCGAGATTTGCTGACACTTCGAGAGCTCCTAAGAAGGGCTACAGCTAAAAACTGGTAGAGGCACTCACGGGGATGCTCTTACAGGGACCCAGCAGCCTTATGACATTTTTCCCTATCCACTTCCAACTTTCCTGAATGACCACTTTGTATTTTCTCTTTTAATCTCCAGCACTACCTACCTCCTTTCCAATCACACTAAGCTATTTTCTTTCTTCGCTTCCTCATTGGCTTAGAGAGAAGAATCTCTTCCAATTCCTTCCCCACCTGCTTGCCTGTGTGTCCATCAGCTCCACCTCCCTCCTGCTGTCCTGGAAAACCCACAGGGATCCTACGGAAAGCCAACCACTCCTTCTGCCTTTCTGGCTCATCCATTGTCAGCAAACACAAAACAGTTCTCCCCTCTCCTTCTTATGTCATTATTTTCATTGACTAAGTTTTTCCTGTTAATGTTTGAAATTGTCACATATGCAGCATTTTTAAAAACCTTAAAGTACTGCTGTCAGTCTTGGTTGGTTCCCCTCACCCTCGGTTCTTAATTTTGGAGTTCCCCAGGGTTTCATCTCCCATGCACTCTCCTTTCCCCCCACTTCCTGCCTTGGGAATTTGTTTTTTAAAGATTTTATTTTATTCAAAGAGAGCGAGTGAGTGAGCGAGTGAGCGAGTGAGCTCTGCTGCTTCATTTCCCAGATGGCCACAACAACCAGGGTTGAGCCACACCAAAGCCAGGAGCCTGGAACTCCAATCGGGTCTCACATGTGGATGGCAGGAGCCCAAGTACTCAGGCCAACTTCTGCTGCTTTCCCAGGTGCATTAGCATGGAACTGGATCAGAAATGGGGCAGCTGGAACTCAAACAAGTGCTCTTCTGGGATGCTGGAGTTTCGAGAAGCAGCTTAACCCACTGTGCCACAACCCCAGCCCTCATCCTGGGAATTTTATCCAGCATCCTAGTTTTGACTATTCTCTATGTACTGGAAATTCCCAGTTGTTTTCTTGATAGCTCCTGCTTCTCTGCTGAACTTCAAATCATAAGATGCCTGTCCACAATTTCACGTGAATACTTAAAACCACAACAATCTTAAGGGAAAAAAAATCTATTTTGAAATAATTACAAAATGAAAGTAGTTGCAAAATATCACAAGAGAAGTCCACTTATCTTACCCAAAGGTGACATCCTCCAAAAAGCTGTATCGATTTTAGTGCCCACCTCAACTCCAACAGCCGCCCCCTCGTCTCTCTCCAGATTTTGGCCACATTCCTTGTAGTTTTCACTGCTACCCTTCTAACCCAAACACCTGCATCTTCTACTGAGATGACTGCAACTGCCTCTTAAGCAGCCTACTCCTCCCGCCATTACTTCGCATGGTGTTCCAGCACAGTGGTGCAATGATCCTGTGAAAATGTGCGCTCAGATCTCAGCTCTCAGTGGCTTCTCACTCACACAAGGCCCCTGCCAGGCGGGCCCCTCCTTTGAGTATCACCATGACCTGATCTCACTTCCCATGACTCTTCCTTCTCATTCTACTTCGGCCACACTGGTCTTTGTGTTCCTCAAACAATCCCAGCATGCCCCCTGCAGGGACTCTTCAGTACCTATTCCACTGTCCCTCTGATCACCAAATAGCCTTCTCTGACCATCTTAGTTTAAACTGCAGCACTCCTGCTGCCCCACACTCTCTGTTTTTCCTAGGTTTATTCTTCACTTGTATTTATTGCTATTTCACACGGCCGACCGTCATCATTTTGTTTAGTTTCCATTTCTTCCTGGTGTAAGCTCCCAAGGATCACAGGTATCTGTCTGTCCTGTTTAGTGCTATACAACTAGCAATGAGAACACTCCTGATGCATAGAAGGTTGGTTATCCACTGTTATCTAACAAAATATCCAAAATTACTTCAAAGTTCCTGTAAATCCTGAATCTGGGCATGGCTTAGTTAAGTGGATTAAAGTCTCTAACAAGGTTACAATCAAACCACTGGTCAGGGCTATAGTTCCATCAGAGTGATGTAGGCAGGCAGATAGGATACATTAGATTAGATTTGTTGGCTGGAAGACCACGCCTTCACCATGCTCCAGTGTGATCTCATGTCCCTACCTGAGCCTACCCGTACGCCCACCTGACCATCAGGCTTCGCAGTAACTCCCCTTGGAAGTGGACAAAAGGCCTGGCACATGGTGGGCCCCTCCCGTTTGTCGCCCTTATTGCCCTTGCTGCACTTGCTGCCCATGGTACCCCACACCTTCCGGCCACCTGCTCTCTGCCTTCCTGCCTGCATGCTTGTTCCACGGGGCTCGCTCCTGGCCTGCTCTCTGCCTGGTATGGACCCAACTTAGCTTCTAGACTTCTCTTTCTCCCCTAAATAAAGCCCTCACTCTCCTGCACATTTCTCTCACTGAATGAAATCCTTAAAACTTAACCATGTTGTCTGGTCTATTTGAGCCAGTCTGAGCCAGTGGCAAGAGCCCACAAGCTTATTGATATTGGAAATGATTAATAAGCAGAACGGTATCAAGAGGACTAAGTGGGGAAGAAGAAAGAGACACATTTGCACACTTATTCACATAGTTGTGAGCAAACCTGGCCTCTGGTCATATGGGTCTTTTTACGTACCTGGCAGCTAGATTCCCCCAGAGAGAATGATCCAAGAGAGTGACAGAGGAGGATGCCCAATTTGTAACCTAATTTTGGAAGTGACATCATACCATGTTTCCTGTATTTTATTGGACAGAGGCAAATCTGTAAGTTCAGCCACATTCTAGGACAGAGATCACATAAAGGATTATAGGAGGAGGCAGAGACCACAGAAGGTCACTTTAGAGAATACTTACACCAGCAATCAATAAATATTTGTTCAGTGAATGAAAAAACTAAGCAATCATGAAGCTTGAAAAAAAAGGAAGATCCTAAACCAAATAGGAAAACTCAGAAATCATGTAGGAATTTACAGATTTTTTTTTTTTTTGCCTTTAATAAATGGGAAGGGGGGGGCGGCAAGTATGACAAATAATCGACTTCTTTAGAGCATATAATACAAATAAAAGAGCTTTCCTTTCCTCAAATTCTCGTAAAAAGCTCATTTTTCTTAGGATTGTTTATATTTCACATCTATTAGGAGTGAGATATATTATATATCAAGTTTCAAAGCTGTATTTAACGCCCTTCAAGCTCCCTGCCTGCTCCTCTGTACTCTGTGCTTTGGCAGTATGTTGGAAAGAACAATCCTTTTACAGCTTTGCTCCTCCATGCTTATCAGCTAAGCTCCAGCTTTTGTCATGTTTGTCAAGACAAGATACGCCTATCAGACGAAACTCTCGCCTTGGAAAACAGCAGAAAACAGTTCCTTTAAAAGCAAAGGTATTCAGTTACAGAGATGGAAAGATACTGTTTACAATATGATACACACAGTCCAGCTGAAGGTCAGATGGGAGTGGGAAACACTGCCCATTTTAAAATCTTGAAACAAACAGTATCAGGCAATATTAGTAACAAATAAATGCCTGCACATAGAAGCCGATCAATAAATATGTATTGTATATCTCTTCTTTGTGCACATAGCACCTATTACTACTCTCAAACAGAACTTCTTTCAAGGCCGGCGCCGCGGCTCACTAGGCTAATCCTCCACCTAGCGGTGCCGGCACACCGGGTTCTAGTCCCGGTCGGGGCACCGAATTCTGTCCCAGTTGCTCCTCTTCCAGGCCAGCTCTCTGCTGTGGCCAGGGAGTACAGTGGAGGATGGCCCAAGTACTTGGGCCCTGCACCCCATGGGAGACCAGGAGAAGCACCTGGCTCCTGCCTTCAGATCAGCGTGGTGCGCCGGCCGCAGCACACCAGCCGTGGCGGCCATTGGAGGGTGAACCAAAGGCAAAAAAAGGAAGACCTTTCTCTCGGTCTCTCACTATCCACTCTGCCTGTCAAAAAAAAAAAAAAAAAAAAAAAAAAAAAAAAAGAACTTCTTTCATTAAATTACTGTCTATTGGCTGTGCGGCATCGTGCACACAGGCAAGCATGGCAGCCACCTCCTACTTGTTTACAGCTCTTAGAATGACCGCAATGCAAAGGTCCTCAAATAAACGTTTCTGGGAAGTGTTCGGAGCAAATTAAACTCAATTAGTTCAGAATCAGGAGTCAAACGATTACTAAACCAAATCCAGAGATCAACAGCCAAAACACTAATTTCAAGATTTAGAAAGTTAGGATTTAACAGTTATCTTGTAACCCTGATAAAATATTAATATAATACTTTCATAGTTGAGATCAGTATATATAACAGCAACAAAAATCACCATAAAATTTAGGAGGAAAACAGGTTAATATACAATTGTTTCACTTTCCATTTAGAAATAGGAGTTTTGGAAATCTTGTGCCTTAAGACAAGTGTGAATTAGACATAAGTGGGTATTTCAAAGAGTTCATGGAAAAATAGAATTAAAAGGTCAGTTTATTTTAATGCAAACAATTTTGAAATCTATGCATAGTTTTTTTATAATATGAATTTTCTGTGATCTTTTTGAAGACATTCTGCATGTATTTTTATGCCAAAATAAATATATTTTAATTTCATTTTCCATGAGATCTTTGAAATATACTCATATATCTTTAACATTTTAAAAATGATGATGAATATCAAAAGATCTTCCTTCATATATAATCATTGGTAAGTATCAATGTGATAATTATAAAAAGTTTCATTCACAAGAAAGTAAAAATTTTATAACTTGAATAAACTAAAATCTACTTATTTATATGAAAAATGTATGTATGTATGATAGTACATTTCACCTTTGATGAATCAATTATTTTGACCATTTTTCTATTTTGGTCTTAACTACAGTTCTTTTATAAAGCCTTATGAAACTTATAAAGCCTCTAAAACCTATAAAGCCTCTAAAACCTTATCATATGTTGAAGTATAGATGGGTCGAATTATTGCATCCAAAGACCCCCATAGTGTTCATCCCTGTAATCTGGGAAAATGTTGCTTTACATACAAAAGGACTTGCAGATATGACCAAGGGCATGGATCCTGAGTCAGGAGATAATCCTGGATTATCCCAGTAGACCTAATCTAATCACCTGTATCCTTAAAAATGGAGGACTTTTCTTGGCTTTGTCATAAAGATGTGGAGACAGAGTAGTCAGAGAGTCTTAATCCTGATGGTTGATAAGATGGAGGAGAGAGGCCATTATCTTAGGAAAGAGGGCAACCTGTAGACACTGGAAAAAACAAAGAAGTGGATTTTCCCCTGGAGCTTCCAGGGAGCAACACAACCTTAATCACCCTTCGATTTTAGCCCAGTGAAACCCTTGTCTTACATTCAATCTACAGAAGTGCAAGACAATAAATTCATGTTGCTTCAGCAACTGAATATATTTTTAGGAGGAACAATTAAAATAAATAATATCAAGGAGAAGGTGATTAGAACACATAGACTCACGTTATTTGAGAAGTAAAGAAGAAACGGAGATGAGAAGTCTGGGAGGATACATGGTATTTTAACCCATTACACAAAGAGTAGTCATGCTGAGGTAGAAGCAGCTACATTTCTGCTGTTACAGAAAGGAGGGCAAAATGAACAGGTGGATATGGATAACTTGTAAGAGAATAAATAAATAAATATATTCAATAAATGAACAGGTAGACTCAGAACAGAGTAGGAGCCTGTTTAAAGAAGAAATAAATGATCATTTCTTGAAGACCTTTAACACCTGAGTAGATCAGACCAGGACTGGAACTCTGGCTCAACAACTAACTTACTCCTGATTTTAAATAAACTGCTTAACCTCCAATCTTGGGTCACACACCTCCCAATGGAGATTACAACACCAATGTTGTAGGGTTGTTATGACAATGACTAGAGATAAAGTGCCAAGTCAGTGCCTGGTACGTAGGTAAACAATGAATACCAGCTGTTACTATTACATTGTATGCCATGTACAGTGGTGAGGGAGGAACCATTTTCTCTTTCTTTGGAGTTCTCACCTCGGCTCATAAAGACAGAAGCTTCCCATGTGGGTCCCAAGAAGGTAAGTACTACCTTGCTTTTCATCTCCTTCTTTTCAGGTGAGAAATAATGATAAATGACACTTGGAAAAGAAACTGAATGTAGATGCCTATCTCTCTCCCTGAAGACTATCAGACTGCAACAAAATCACACTCTTATGCTACTCTTGTCCTTCCAGTGGTAAACATTCATGGAGAAAGCTCAGGCTTTTGCTCCAGGAAAGCAAATCTGTCTATTATGTTCATGTTACTACGGAGCATTTGAGAGTAATTAGAACTTGAGTTGATATGTATACACTTGGTTATAAACATAAAAAAGCAGAAGCACAGGCACTCAAAGCTAAAATTGACAAACAAGATTACATCAAGCTGAGAAGCTTCTGCACTGGAAAAGAAACACTCAACAAAGTGAAGAGGCAATAGACAGAATGGGAGAAAATATTGGCAGACTATGCAACAGATAAAGGATTAACATCCAGAATCTCTAACGAGCTCAAGAAACTCAATAACAACAAAACAAACAATTCAGTTTAGAAATGGGCAAAGGACTTGCACAGGCATTTTTCAAAAGAGGAAATTCAAATGGTCAACAGACATTTTAAAAATGCTCAGGATCAGGGAAATGCAAATCAGAACCACAATGAGGTTTCACCTCACCCCCATTAGAAGAGCTCTCATACAGAAATCAACAACAAATGCTGGAGAGGATGTAGGGAAAAAGATACCCTAACCCACTGCTGGTGGGAATATAAACTGGTATAGTCACTGTGGAAGACAGTATGGAGACAGCTCAGAAATTTGAATATAGACCTACCATATGACCCAGCCATCCCACTCCTGGGAATTTGCCCAAGGGGAATGAAATCAGCATATGAAAGAGTGATTTACACCCCCATATTTATTGCAGCTCAATTCACAATAGCTAAAATATGGAATTAACCCAGATGTCCATCAGCTGTTGATGGGATACAGAAATTATGGTATATATACACTATTTTGTACTACACAGTGGTAAAAAAAATGAAATCTTGTCATTTGCAACAAAATGGATGCATCTGGAATCCATTATACTCAGTGAAATAAGCCAGTCACCAAAAGACAAATACCATATTTTCTCTTTGATCTCTGGTAACTAACAGAGCACTTAAAAGGTAATATATAGGAGTAAAATTGTCACTTTGCAATGCAATGATTCTGAACAGCCCTTCTCTCATCTGTTGAGGAACAATGGCTTTTTTTCTTTTTTCTTTATACTTTACTTAGTGTAGCATTAATCTTATAAGTAGAAAGTTAACTTAAAATGGATCTTTGTAAAAAATAAGAATGGGAATAAGAAAGGGAGGAGGAAGAAGGGTGGGCATGCAGGTGAGAGGGAAGGTAGGGTGGGAAGAATCACTATGTTCCTAAATTTATATACATGAAATACATGAAGTTTGCTTACCTTAAATAAAATAAACAAAAAACATATAAAGTATACCTTTAAGAAATTTTATTTTGATCATGTTAGGACAACTTATTTTATTTTTTAACATGCCAACAAGATTATTTCAAGCCCCAAATGTGGTTTGCATTGTAGTTCTACTGGGAAGTACTAAGCTAGGAGCCACTTCTTTGGATGCACTAATAGGAGGCAGCCCTTCAGCCCTTCTAACAATGTGTGTGTACTCTGCAGATCTGTCTGTGCACTTGGCAGGAAGGTATGGAGACTTCAGACAGGGATAAGTAGAACAAGTCCATCTCTGAGGGAAGACACAGTATGAAAGGGTGAATTCTCTTTCTTCAAATGCAAACACATGCTATACAGTTAACCTCTTGATGGGAGACTGGCCTAATCAATCCCTAGACAATCAGACTGATCTGATATCCTGGAAAAGTTCAACTGAGTGTTTTGACATTCTTTGTGAACATATGCAACTTATGCATAAAGTACTTTACTGCACAAAGAAGTATACAATTGTTTGAACAATGAGCTAAAGCATCATTTTTACAAGGAGAACAACTGACAGACAAACCACAGCTGTTGAGACTTGGATATTTGGCACTAATGACATTTGTGACTCACTGCAGTTGTAAACCGCTGAGTACGATGGAACACATTACCACTCTGCACTGGAAAAGAAAAAATGTTGAGAATCTTTTATCTAGATAATCTTCCCTTAAAATATCCTTTATTCTAAAAACTGCTTAATTATTTGAAAGGTAGAGAGAGAGAGATATCTCTTCTATCCATTGTCCCCTCCACATATGCCTGCAATACCCAGGAGCCAGGAACTCCACCTGGGCTTCCCACATGGGTTTCAAGGACTCAGGTACCTGAGCCATCATCTGCTGCCTCCCAGGACATGCATCAGCAGAAAGCTGGATCTGAAATGAGCTGTCAGGATTTGAACCAGGGACTCCAATATGGGATGTGGCAGCTTAACTGCTGCACCACACTGCTCACGCCCAGCATCGTCTCTATTGATAATTAAGCCACTGTGTTCCCACCTTCCCTGGTCTCCTTACAGTATCCACTCTGTTGCTGCCTTATAGAGCTACAGAAACAAGCTCAGGGCATTCCTTTCCAACCTCATATCTGTGAGGCTGGGTCTTCTTCATCTACATCAGCCAAAACAACATATTGAAAACAGAAATAAATATGATAATACAGCTATGTTCTATTAAGCTAAATAGTAAATGTAAATAATGCTACTACTCTGTTAATTGTTTATCTTGGAAATATAGTTATTTTTCATTAAATTATTCAATATATATCTACCTATAACAGGTCTATTATTAGTTTTAAATGAATATTTTTTTAATTTCTTATTTTTCACCTCTAATGATAAATATCAGCAGGTAAAACCTACATAAGCAAAATCTTTTTGGGGTCCTCAATAGTTTTCATGAATGTTAAGGCATACTGACATCAAAAGTTTGAAAACCACCCAATATGATAATAATTAACTTTTTTTTATTAATTTTTTTTATTTGACAGATAGAGTTAGACAGTGAGAGAGAGAGACAGAAAGGTCTTCCTTCCGTTGGTTCACACCCCAAATGGCCGCCATGGCTGGAGCGTTGCACCGATCCAAAGCCAGGAGCCAGTAACTTCCTCCTGGTCTCCCATGTGGGTGCAGGGCCCAAGGACTTGGGCCATCCTCCACTGCACTCCTGGGCCACAGCAGAGAGCTGGACTGGAAGAGGAGCAACCGGACTAGAACTGGGCGCCCATATGGGATGCCGGTGCTGCAGGCAGAGGATTAACCAAGTGAGCCACGGCGCAGGCCCCAATATTAAGTATTTAAACAACCACTTTTGGAGTATCTATCTATTTTATACTATACTAGGAAATGTGGAACTACAGATAAAAGGCATTACTATTCCTGTATCTCAAAAAATTTCCAAGTTCATGAGAAATGTACTACTCATTATAATGATTTAAATTTTCTTACTGTAAATTTTTTTAAAAACCTTAATGTTCAGTATTTGCAAGCATATCTTTTATAGTTTGAAGATAAACATCACCACTAAAACAAGGGATTCTGAGGAAGTTCATGGAAAATTCATATTATGAAAAGATTACCCATGGATACACATGGGTTTTCAAAACTATTATGTACCAAAGTGAAGATATTTTAATTCTAGTTTTTCAACACACTTTTGGAAGTGCTTTCATACTATGATGGAATATAGCTAATGCCTAAATACATCATGATTCAACCTGAACCCATATAAAATATACTTCATTTATGCATCTGGAAGTCATAATCATGCCATGCAATTAAGTAATACATATCATTTAAACACTTTTACACTGATTTCAGATACTGTTTATTACGGTGAACGATACACTGCCTTCCTTAGTGACAGCACAAGCCCTGCAGAGGCCCTGAAGTTACAGCTGCAATGAAGCTTCTGACTGAGGCTCACACTTAGGCAACTTATTTTATTTTTACATTAAAACATGGTTGTTAAGGTAGATTTACTCTTCTAGATCTTTATGTCAAAAAGTTTAGATAATAGTATGGAAGGAAACAGTAGCTTACTTCAAGAATTTGAACAATCATAATATGAAACAGAGATGCCCTTATACTGTTTCCTTAGCGCCGGAAGGCAGAAAAAGAAAATGAGTGGGAATCACAAGGAGGGAGGGTGGGTGAAAGTAAAAATAATGGTGGCTGCATTACCAGAAAGAATGATGTTTGAAGGTCATACTACATGAGAGATTCTCCCTGATTTTTCTGTCCCAACCCAAAAGAAACTACCTGGTCCCATCAGAAACAACAGTTTACAATCACAATGAATCAGAAATGGAGGAAAGTAGAACACAGGGTACCTGAGGGGTACCCCGGGAAGAAAGTGGCAAAAGCCTTTTCAGTTCCAGGCCAAGAAGCACCTGCAAAGAGTCTAGAGGCCTTTTTAAATTCTGTGATCACATGGGGCTTTTTTTTCCCCTCAAATGTTTACTTACTTGAAAGTGACACAGAGAAACAGAAAATCTTCCATCCACTGAGTCCACTCCCCAAAAGGTCACAGGGCTAAGATTATGCCAGGCCAAAGCCAGGAGCCAGGAAACTCCAAAAGGGCCCAAGTACTTGGTCCATCTGATGTGCTTCCCCAGGCACACTAGCACGGAGCTGGATCACATGTGGAGCAGCCAAACAGGCACTGTGATATGGGGATGAGAGATGGTGTTCGAAGCACCAGTTTAACCTGCTGTGCCACAATGCTAGCCCCCGTCCTGGAATTCCAAATGTACAAATTTGCTCTCTGTTCTTTCTATAAAAATGTCTCTATGGCCCTGGAGTGCAGTGGAGGATGGCCCAAGTGCTTGGGCCCTGCACCCGCATGGGAGACCAGGAGAAGCACCTGGCTCCTGGCTTCGGATCAGTGCGCTGCCGGCCACAGCGGCCATTGGAGGGTGAACCGACGGCAAAAGGAAGACCTTTCTCTCTGTCTCTCTCTCACTGTCCACTCTGCCTGCCAAAAAAAAAAAAAAAAAAAAAGTCTCCAATTGCCGAATTAGACAGGCAATAGGAGAACAACCCTAATCTGACCCCACCAAAACAAAACAACTTAGAATTCAACATCTGCATCCTTTCCCCTCCTACATACTCATTACCTCAAATGTCATGAGGGGGCAGGCACTGTGGCACAGCAAGTTAAGCTGCCACTTGTAACACCAGCATCCCATATCAGAGTGCTAGTTGGAGTCCTGGCTGCTCCACTTCAGATCCAGCTCCCTGCGGATGTACCTGAGAAGGCAGTGGAGGACAGCCCGAGTGGTTGGGCCACTGCCACCCATGTGGGAGACCCAGATGGAGTTCCTGGATATTGACTTCGGCATGGCTCAGCCAGCGGTATGTGGCTTTGTGGGAGTGAACAAGCAGCTGGAAGATCTCCAACTCTGACTCTCCGTGTCATTCTGCCTTTCAAACAATTTTTGTAATGTTTTGTAAATTCAGTCTCTGCTTACATGACTTAATTTTTCTGTAAATTTTACACAAAATTTCTGAGTATTCTTCTAACACAAATGGCAACTGAATGACAATTAACATGAGGGCAAACAATCTTTCTCAGGTATGTTGTACCATAGATTGGGTACTCCATTCAAACCCTGGGGACACTGCTTCAGAATTCTACTACCTGAAGACCTATCGTTCTTGTTACAGACTCTAGAATTAGCTTACCAGTTATTTTCAAAAATCTGGTTCTGAATTAAATGTGGATCCACATCTGTAAACTGCACACTGTATGAACAATACACACTTATTTTACATTTTTAACATCATGTACAAGCTGTGGAAACACCTGGTGTTTTGCAACTTTGGACAAATCCAGCTGCGAGTTCTCTTCCAAATGTGTCTTGTGACATGTGCAGTTGAGTTTCATTTTGTTGCGTTTTTTTTTTTTTTTTTGTATTCTTTCTCTCTCCCTCTCATATATACATATATATATATCAATCATGCAGATAATCTAAATATTACACATTTCCTCTCTTAATGGAAAATTAAAACCTTGTAAATTTATAAAGTGAGAAAAAGTATTGTAGCTAGACTGAAGTACAAGATTGGGACTGGCACTGTGGCACAGCAGGTTAAGCTGCTATGCTTGAATTATACCCTCTAAGTTTAAAAGACAGCAATTCAGAAGTGAACTGAATGAATCTTTAAAGTACACACGTGTGCACAATTTGCCACACAGTTTTTGACAGTTGGAGAACAAATTAAAAGCATAAACTTGGGAACCTAAGGTGGTGGGGATATGCTATAATTTAAAATTTAAAATAACCTGACTTAAAATATCATCAATTATATTAAAAACTTCCAGTGAATCTCTACATTCAATTCCGAAGTTTAATCATGAATAAACAGTTGCCCTTAGAAAGTCTCCATCTGTCTGATCACCTCCATGTACAAGTCCACAATCAGCACACAGCCTTGACTCAACCTTCCTGCTCTCCCCTAAAACATCTCAAACCTCCGTCAGCCTAGAGTGGGGCTATAGACTGCTGCAGAAGGAAGCCTTCTCCACCTTCTGGCTGATCACTCTACACACCTTCAGCTGGGTCACGGTCCCCAGCTCAGCAGCCATTTCCTTGGATTATAAACTGCCCACTGGGCTCGGTCCCTTCGCATACGTTACCAGGTTACCATCTTCCAGCCTAGCCTTTCTTATTTTAGACTCCGCCATCCTCTGCAAACAGCACAGAACAAGCTGTTCCTCCGGGACTCCATAGTCATCCTGTCCCTCTGGGTCTCTAGACTGGCTCCGGTCCCTTGACTACCGCTACTTCTTTTCTACAACTTCCTGGAAGCAGGTCAGCCCAGTGGCTGAGAGAGAAGGTCCTGGGTAAGTCTCCTGGAGTTGAAATGGTGGCTCCTCTATTACCAGCTTAACTGGGCTGAGCCTGTTTTCTCACCTATAAACTGGTCTAATAGTAGTATCTACCTCAGAGATTACTCAGCCACAGCCCCTTTTCTCTAGCAGATTGCTGAGACTAAACCACATAACTGGCAGGTGGAAATATCAAGGTTCACATATAGTTAAACTTACACTCTTTTCAAACATACTATACCATTCCTTTAAAATCATCCTTATTTTCTTCCTTAGAAACAAAAAAAAAATGATTTCAACTCCTTTTTATAGCAGTGGTTACAAAACTGAAAATAAAATTATTAGACAAATTACTTGAGTTATAGCAATAGAAAATGAATTATCCACAATTATTCATCTGAGTTGGTTAAAAGTAGTACTCTTGAAAGATTTCTGAACCTATCCCTGTACCAATCCCCAAACAAAACTATTGGCAATTCTTTATAACTACTTCATCTTCAGAATAGAATCAACTAGAATAAAACCATTGGCGATAGAGGGCTGGGCAGACTCGCTGATTTTGTGGAAGACAGCACCAGAGATGGCAAAAGAAGATAAAAAGGGCATTCCTAAGGCCACACAATTCAGCAGCTGAGACAAAAGGCCAGAGATTTATTTATTTATTTATTTATTTATTTAGACTGATAGAGTTAGACAGTGAGAGAGAGAGACAGAGAGAAAGGTCTTCCTTCCGTTGGTTCACTCCCCAAATGGCTGCCACGGTCGGAGCTATGCTGATCCGAAGCCAGGAGCCAGGTGTTTCCTCCTGGTCTCCCATGCGGGTGAAGGGGCCCAAGCACTCGGGCCATCCTCCACTGCCCTCCCGGGCCACAGCAGAGAGCTGGACTGGAAGAGGAGCAACCAGAACTAGAACCTGGCACCCATATGGGATGCTGGTGCCGCAGGTGGAGGACCAACCAAGTGAGCCATGAGATTTTTCAAGAGAGATATTGTCCCGGGTCTGTGCAGTAAGAAACCTGCTTTTGAGAGCAGTATGGTTTGGGTGGAGGATAGAAAGGGGACGAGAAAGTTCCACATTATCCATTCCGAGTGAAATTACACCTAGTTGAGGAATTAGGATTCGGATCCAGTCAAAGGGCTCAGATCCAAGCATGCGGTAGACACAGGACAATGGGGCGTGTACTCCCCGAGACAATCCCATCACCAGGTTGTATGCTGGATGATGTTCATGCCAAAGTTTTTAAGGGCTCAATGTAACAACAGCTCAGGTGTTAGCCTGGGTCCAAATGCAGGTTCGGACACCAGAGTTCCTTCACACAGGCAGCTGGAAAGAAAAGGAGGTGATATTTACCTTAAATCAGCAAACTGTGAGAACTACAGCAAGCATCAAATGTACACGTCAATTACAAGAAACATGTCAGGGGACAGTGCTGCAGTGCAGTGGTTAAATGGTTCCTTGCAACACCTGCATGTCACCTCCAGCACTGATTGGAATCTCAGCTGTGTGTCTGCCAATCCTTATCCCAGCTAACTTACTTGGGAAAACAGCAGAAGATCGTACAAGTACTTGGGCCCTTGTCACCGACATAGGAGACCCGGATGGATTTTTGGGTTCCTTGCTTCAGCCTGGATTAGCTGCAGCCATTGTGATCATTTGGGAAGTGAACCAACAGATAAAAGATCTTTTTTTTCTGTCTGTCTCTGTCACTCTGCCTTTCAAATAAAGAAATCTTAAAAAAATGAAGAAGCATGTCAGAGAGACCATTTGTAAATATGCAACAGAGGAAACTGATTTTCTAATTAAAACACTTCATACTCACTAAAAAAAAAAAGCCAAACAAATAATTACAAGTATTTTCTATTTCAAAAAAGAAATAAAAACAAAATCTACAGAACTGAAAAGCAATTTTAATTTCTTCTAAAGTGCTCAATTTACTTTAAACTACTTTCTTGGTTACCTTGGCCACAGCTTTAGGAGAAAATGTCATGGCATCCACAACAGTAATGAGGTCAGCCGGGTGGAGGCGATCAAAGTACTTCATGCAGACGTCGCAGGCATGGAGCCATTCCGGTGAGGACTCTGGGACTTGCTTAATTAGGTGAGGGTCTCCAGTCCAGAACAACTTCTGCAACCAGATGGTGTAGAGAGAGCTGGGGGAAAGCATCCGTCCATCCTTTTCAGGGATTTTGGGAACAAGTTTGGAAATAGATAAGATGTTTTGACTTGAAAGAACTGGCTCCAGGGCTTCAAGGGGACTCAGATTTTCATCCGTCAGCTTTTTGTAATTGAGGCCTATCAGAAAGAAGAGAACAGAGGAAACATGGAAGTGGCACTCCAGTGTAAACCTTCACCCAGGTGCCTTCAAACACACACAGAGCCCACTTCATGGCTGACTAAGAGTACTCATCAACTTGGTAGTAGTGGACAGTTCAGGTTTTCAGTGGAATGGATCAGAAGACTTGAATTCTAGTTCCAACCTGAAAATTATTCAATTGTGTAATCCCATACAGGTCACCCAACTTTTGTGTGCCTCAGTTTTCTCATGTGTACACTGGAGGTGGCAATATCTCCTTGCCTCTCAGTTCCCCAGAACACCAACATTTTCCTCTACCAATACACTCACCAAATTGCATTACATTAATTTGTTATTTACCTGGCATTTCACCAGCTACCTGAAGGCAGGGAATGAATCTGATTCCTGCTCTTCTGTGTCTACCCCAGGGTCTAATTTGATTATTCAGTAACCAACTGATGAATTGAAATAAATTCTCACAATTCCTAGTATCAATTTAACGCAGACTTGAAAGTATCTTATATATTACAAAGCATCATGAATATTCAAGAGGTATTAAAGTATTTAATTTCTTAGCTGTGAGCATAGAGATACCATTCTAAAGATTTCCACCATTTATCAATGATTCAAATGCTCTTATTTCATGTTCTCCTTACACGTTTTAAACATATGGGCTCGAATGACACGAAATTCTGCCAGACTATCTTCTGTAAAGCCTTGTCATATATCCATATATATATGCATTTTATATATTTTACATACATAACACACTATGATATTAATACAACTTAAATATAACATAACCAGTGGGATGGGGGAAAGTCTCCGAGGCAGCATCTAAGACTTTGGATTTTCAGTACTAGGTGGACCATAGGGCATTGTGTGCCTTGCAATGGGCTTCTTGTTTTTGCTAATGCTTAATTTCCTCAACAGTGAGTAAAGGAGTTGGAAAGACAATAACTAAAATGAATTTGCTTCAACTTTCTGTGTCACATGCATACACATGATGGCTTTTAGAAAATTAAACCCTAGACTTTCAAAAAAGATGAGTTTGAGCAAAGAAATGATCGTCCTACCTGAAGCAACTACCTTAAATTTCTTCAAGAGTCGAATGTGGGTTTCTGGTTTGATGGCAGATTTCCCAAAATCTGCACAGCCATAATTTTCCAGGAGAGTGAAATAATACAGCAGTCTTTCGTGATCAAAGCCACCAATAGTGGGATAAATGTATTTGACCATGTGTGTGTGGAAGCTTTCAGGATCCGTCTTCAAAGTCTCAAAGAGATGAAGGGCTTGGGCTCGCTTTTCAATTTCTACTGTGGACAAACTGAAATTAAGAGTCAAAAAAACTCTGCTAAGATTTATTGCCTTTATTAGCAAAAGAACTATTTTAAGCCCAGTAAGAAAGAGTATTTCTCATAGGTCCCTCTTCATGCTTAATCAAAGACAGTAAACCACCAGTTCTCAGTTAGCTTATAAAAAGGGAAACAAACAGGTGCCAGGACCCATAACTGCACTACACAACTTTCATGTCACCTCCTGTGGGCCTACAGCACATCTGTGAAGCAGACATTACTGCAGCTGGGAGAGCTGCTCGATGCTTCCCAGCTAGGAAATTAGTCCAGATCTGTCCACTCCCATCATAAATCATTTCTTCATCTCACAAGAAAAGCTTAAAATGTGTACTTCTTTATAAAAATGTAAGCCATCTTTTTATATCAGGAATTCAGGAAATGGTAAAGGGAATAAAACACAAAATTTTAGGCCTAAGTTTTACATCCAGGAGTCTGGAGCTGATACTCAATAGACTCAAATTTGATACTGTGTTACAATGAAGTTAAAATAGGAAACAAAAAGTAATCACACTTTCACTTGCATTATCTGTTATAATGGCACTTGAATAAAACGTATCTTACTACCTTCATCCCAATATAGACATCTTTGGAATGTAATTTTTGAAAGTCATGAAAGGTTGAACTATCATGTTTGGTTAATTTGTGATTTACCTAGAAGGAAGGGAAGTGTTTCGTTCTGTTCTGTGCTTCCTGGACAGAAGTCTCTGATTCAGTGAAAAGCCACTGAACTGTGAGTCCCACACTGCTTAACTTGAAGAGATAGCCCCACACTGAAAGAAATGCCCAGCTTCCCGGGCTCTCAGACAGCAATAAAAACACTGGGGGCAGGAAATGAGAACTTCCGATTCATCAAATTTGGGTTCATAAGACTTTAGTTACTCCTCTGAAAAATGATATACTATTTAGCATAAATATCACTTTAGAAAGTGTCAAAACATACATGCTTTTGGTTTATGTAGATAAAGATATTATTAAGAGAGTTTTAAAACTTTTCTGAGAATGAGATATTACTTTGGATAATAAGGAAAATCTCCAAACCAAAATATCAAGTAAATTACAATAAAATGATTTTTTTATTTTTCACTACAAGAGAAATCTTCTTTTTCCATTAACACAGAGTTCAAACATTAACAAAAATATCCTTCTTTGTAAGTATGTCCCCAGTCTATAAAAATTTCCCTCACTGCCTCCTCCAACTACTGGCACTTACTAGATATCCTTTTACTCTATATTAATAACATAGTTTAACTACTTATTATCCCATCTGACTCCCAGACTAAATGCTGCTTAATGCCATACATTGTATTACATCTTCTTTATCTTTAGTTTCTCAATTCCAAGGACCATTATGTGATACAAAGAAAAACTTTCAACACACACACACACACATATATATATATAAATGCCAAACAGCAGATAAGTAAAAAATTGGGTTTCCCCTCCATATCAAGCACCATGCTCAGCACTGGGGCAGTTGCAAAGATTAACAGCATAGAACTCTCATCCAGGTTTGAAAGCATAGCTGAGTTGCAAATACTCAGAGTTAAATAACCACGCAAAACAATAGTAGCCAGCGCCATGGCTCAATAGGATAATCCTCCACCTTGCGGCGCCAGCATGCCGGGTTCTAATCCCAGTCAGGGCACCAGATTCTGTCCCGGTTGCTCCTCTTCCAGGCCCATTCTCTGCTATGGCCCGGGAGTGCAGTGGAGGATGGCCCAAGTCCTTGGGCCCTGCACCCGCATGGGAGACCAGGAGAAGCACCTGGCTCCTGGCTTCGGATCAGCGCAATGCGCTGGCCGCAGCGTGCCGGCAGCAGCGGCCATTGGAGGGTGAACCAACGGCAAAAGGAAGACCTTTCTCTCTGTCTCTCTCTCTCTCACTGTCCACTCTGCCTGTCAAAAAAAAAAAAAAAAAAAAAAAAAAAAACAAACAAAAACAAAAACAAGGAAACAAAACAATAGTATGGGCTGACAAAGAGCACAAATACATTTCAACTAACAGTAAGGTCACTAAAAGCTATGACTTCAGAGGCAGTAGAACTCAATGATAATGTAAGGGGCAGGGGGGGAAACTTACTGGAGGCTGGTATTGTAGAAAGGAATAAAGCAGAAATAATGTGAACCAAATTATCAAGGCAAGAAAGCACAAAGCCTCTACAAGGAACAGCAAGTATAAAGGGTTAGTTGCTTGGAAAATATTCTTCAATGTCTCATTATTTAAAGAATGCAACTGTATCTCTTAAAGAAAGTAAACACATGGGCCGGTGCCACGGCTCACTAGGCTAATCCTCCGCCTAGTGGCGCCGGCACACCGGGTTCTAGTCCCGGTCGGGGCGACGGATTCTGTCCCGGTTGCCCCTCTTCCAGGCCAGCTCTCTGCTGTGGCCAGGGAGTGCAGTGGAGGATGGCCCAAGTGCTTGGGCCCTGCACCCCATGGGAGACCAGGAAAAGCACCTGGCTCCTGGCTCCTGCCATTGGATCAGCGCGGTGTGCCGGCCGCAGCGCGCCGGCCGCGGCGGCCATTGGAGGGTGAACCAATGGCAAAGGAAGACCTTTCTCTCTGTCTCTCTCGCTCACTGTCCACTCTGCCTGTCAAAAAATTAAAAAAAAAAAAAAAAAAGAAAGAAAGAAAGAAAGTAAACACATGGTGGTATAGGAGTGACTCAGAATTTCTGATATTCCTTCAGAATTTGCAAAATCAAACTTGAAAACAATGTAGTGAAGAGGCAAATGTACAGGTTAACACCATTAAGATGAGTCTTAATGACAAAGATTTGCAGATGGGAAAACAAACTTGTATTGATTATGCTAATTACCATGCTAAGTAAGTTAAGGCTGGATCACTATCAACTTACAGATGAGAAACTACCATTCAGAGAGGTGAGTGACTTGTTCCAGAGTAGGCACTGAGATCTATCTAGATTCCAAACGTACATTTGTTCCCCACATCACAAAGCAATCATGGATTCATGAAGCGCAAGCACCCTTACAACCACTACTTCAAAAACAGGATTCTTTCTGTAATGTGGTTATTAGTTCTCTCTCCTAGCAGCAATCATCGGAAAGAGTTCTGTCAACATCTCATTCCTAACTCCCTGATAAACAGTGTTCATGATGGACTCATCCACAGAATGGACAATGACTAAATGTAAGAGTTGAGTTCCTCTATGTCTGTCTGGATTCTGAGTATTGTCTTTCACAATCAACATTACCTTCCCCATTGCCCACATACTTTTTCTCCCCTGCCTACAATTCAGTTTGCCTGATGTGCAATTTTACTTAATTATCTTGTCAAGACAGATATGGAATACCTTTACTGACACATGATAAATACCCAAACCTCTCTTTTCAGCAAATTACAATGTGCAAAGATCTTTTTATGCCAGTAATCAATAATCCATAGAAAGAGGCTGTTATCTCCATCTGGGAACAAGAAATGAAACTTTGCTTAAAAAACAATTCTGAAGTACTGACATTTAAGACAGTAGGAAGAAACAACAGGAAACCACTGTGGACTTTTCACTAATCAAATTAATGATTACCCTCAGAAACAGTTTAAGTGCTTTTTCCTGAACTAAATATACAGTGCATATTTAACTTTCAGAGATTAACTACAGGACGAAGCTAGCAGTCCTTGTATTCAATGCATAACGCATAAACTATTAGTCAAATCTCACAATTAAGGTATTCTGTAATGGCTTCAAGTTGCCAATCACCCAAAAATTGTGATTCAGGACAGCATGTATTGAAAGGACTTACTTTGTATAAGGAAACAAATTTATTTGAATACAGTATTGTTTACTCAATCTGTGATAATATAATTCCCTTAGTTGACCAAAGCGTCACGGGGAGAGGCACAGGAGAGAGAAGTTGAAGGGGAGAGAGGAAGACAGGAGAGGACAAAGGGGAGAGGACTTCTGAGAAAGGCTGAAGAGGGAGCCACCGGGCTGGACATGGAGTGGGAGTGAAAATGTACAGACCACCTGCCCACACTATTTGACCCCACTAGGAACCCCTGCCAAAGGCCCTGTAATTCCTACACTCTGAAGGAAGCTGAGGCTCAGACAAGAACTATTCAGCTAACAGTGGGTCATTCCAGTCCAGCTTTCGGCATCTACAATAGAACAATAAAGTTGCTGTTTTCACCCTGAAATGTTATGTTGAGCACAGTTCAGACACAGCAGGCATTTCCTCCAGACTAATCCCAAAAGTATGAAGATCTGTGAACACAAAGGCATGGCCATTACCACAGTAAGCCTTCGGTGCTGACCACCACACAAGAAGACAAACCTACCCTCTGAGTTACAGCACCTGTCTGAGGGTACCAATCCAAGGTGCTAACCACAGGCAGGTTGCAGGGTGAACTGACAGGGAAGACTGGACGTGCGATGCCAGCTGAACATGCGATTGCTCACGGGAAATGTGGTCCAAATAATCATGGCATTTTTCATTTTTGCAAATATTTTGACCAAGTGTTTTTGCAACTAGAGAATGGAATTTAACTTTTCCAGATCACCCAGGTAATGAAAGAATCAAGAATGAGTATCTGGATGTCTGCTTCTTGTCACACTCACATTTGGTGAGTTCCTTTCTGGAATCTATGGTGTAGTGTGGACTAGAATGGTGACGCTAAAGGCTAGATGACCAGTCTTCATCTCCTCCATAAGGACAGGCCTGTCTCCCATAAGACTGAATTTCCCATAAAATGTCCATTCTAACTCGTTTATATAACTTCTTACCCCATCCTTGCTTCTGAGACCAGAAGAAAGAAGAATCCAAGCAGCAACTATGCAACCAAACTATGTTAGAAGACACAATCGCACAGAAAGAGTAATCAGCATCATTTACTGAACACTTATTATATGCTAAGCACTATGTTACCGCATTTAATACTACTGGGTATATAATTTATAAGTGATATTCATACTGACTTAAAAAATAATTGTTCAAAACTCAGATCTATAATGTTGGCCAATAGTGGTCATGCGATGGGTTCAATAAATCTAGGCTGTTTCCTGCATTTACAACAGTTGCTGTTTATTTGAGCACCTACTAGGTATTTTGTATAAATCTCTTCAACCTCATTACACTTCTGCAAAATTGGGTAAGAATAGCCCCTTGCATAGGAGAAAACACAGGCTTACAGGACTAAAACAACTAGTCTATTGAGAAGCAAACTAAAAGGAGAGAGAGTTGGGGCTTGGGGTAAGATTAGCTAATTCAAAGTCTGAGCACTTTCTACTGGATGTAAATAGGCCAAAACACATCTTTTTTTTTTTTTTTAATTTTTATTTTTTGACAGGCAGAGTGGACAGTGAGCGAGAGAGACAGAGAGAAAGGTCTTCCTTTGCCGTTGGTTCACCCTCCAATGGCCGCCGCGGCCGGCGCGCTGTGGCCGGCACACCGCGCTGATCCGATGGCAGGAGCCAGGAGCCAGGTGCTTTTCCTGGTCTCCCATGGGGTGCAGGGCCCAAGCACTTGGGCCATCCTCCACTGCACTCCCTGGCCACAGCAGAGAGCTGGCCTGGAAGAGGGGCAACCAGGACAGAATCCGGCGCCCCGACCGGGACTAGAACCCGGTGTGCCGGCGCCGCTAGGCGGAGGATTAGCCTAGTGAGCCGCGGCGACAGCCTCCAAAACACATCTTGTTATATTTCACACAACTGTCAGAGGCTTTTGAGTCTAGGGGGGAAAGTGGCCTTAAGAATCATAACATGTACATGAAAATTATAAATATATGGAAGGAAGCCAATTTGGTAATGGCAGTAATCAGCTTTTTCCCATGTGTAGTACTGGTGTCTTCTTATGTACAATAGAAATCTGGGTCCTGATTACGTTCTCTTTGACTACAACAAAGATGAAAACTAAATTTGTGGCTCAATTTTAACAACAGAGTAAGACCTATGACCTGAATACCAAGGGACTTCAAAAAGTCTGTGGAATATAGAAAGAAAAAATTACTTTAAGGGCTAGCGCTGTGGCATAGTAGATAAAGCCGCAGCCTGCATGGCCGGCATCCCATATGGGTACCTGTTTGAGTACCGGCTGCTCTGCTTCTGATCCAGCTGCCCACTACAGCCTGGGAAAGCAGTAAAAGATGGCCCAAAGGCTTGGGCCCCTGTACCTGCAAGGGAGACCCAGAAGAAGCTACTGACTCCTAGTTTCAGATCGCTACAGCTCCAGTAGTTGTGGCCATCTGGAGAGTGAACCAGCGGATGAAGGATCTCCCTCTCTCTCTTCCTCTGCCTCTCGGTAACTCTACCTTTCAAACAAATAAATAAATCTTAAAAAAAAAAAAAAAAAAAAAAAAAAAAGCAACTTTAGTCTACAAAGACTTTGAAATCCATGCATATTTTAGAAGGGAAAAATTTTTCCATGAAGTCTTTTTTTGGAAGGTTCCTTGCCTTCCTTGCTTTGAAAGGCAGAGTTACAAACAGAAAGGGAGAGACAGAACCAGCGATCTTCCATCCAGTGGTTCACACCCCAGATGGCAGTTCATGGCTGGGGCTGGGCCAGGCCGAAGCCAAGAGCATCTTCTGGGTCTCCCATGGGTGGCATGGGCCCAAGCACTTGGGCCAACTTCCTCTGCTTTCCTAGGCACATTAGCAGGGAGCTGGATCAGAAGTGGAGCAGCTGGGACATAAACTGGCACCAGCATCACAGATGGTGATTTAACCCACTATACCATAACGCAAGCCTATTTCCATGAACTTTTTGAAGACAGCTTTTGTGGATTTCAAAATTTTCAGTATGCCACTCTACTATGTATCATTCATGGTCCTGTATTATTATTCTAATTGTCAAGTTGTGATGCACTTTGAATAATCTAAGCTTTTTTTTTTTTTTTGACAGGCAGAGTGGACAGTGAGAGAGAGAGACAGAGACAAAGGTCTTCCTTTGCCATTGGTTCACCCTCCAATGGCCGCCGCGGCCGGCGCGCTGCGGCCGGCGCACCGCGCTGATCCAATGGCAGGAGCCAGGAGCCAGGTGCTTTTCCTGGTCTCCCATGGGGTGCAGGGCCCAAGCACCTGGGCCATCCTCCACTGCACTCCCTGGCCACAGCAGAGAGCTGGCCTGGAAGAGGGGCAACCGGGACAGAATCCGGCGCCCCAACCCGGACTAGAACCTGGTGTGCCGGCGCCACTAGGCGGAGGATTAGCCTAGTGAGCCGCGGCGCCGGCCCAATCTAAGCTATCTTAAATGCCAGGGAACTAACACGGGGATAAATCTTCCCCTCCCCATATTAACCATTCTCATATTAATGCCTCAGCTGAGCCATGGTTCTTATAACTGGAGAAGGGGCTGTGAGAGAAGACCAGAACTTAGAAATCCTCAGAATGTGACAATCCGGACACAAAGCTGACTAGGTGAGCAGCAGCAGCCCTCCAGCACAAGTTGCGTGTATTCACAGAAAGGCAGGTGTACTACAGTCTACTCACCCCCCGCTCTTACCCCAGCCTTGCTTCTGAGGCCACAAGAAAGAGGAATCCAAGCAGCAAACACACAACTGACTCTGATACACAGCACAGCACATTCAGAGTCCCACCGAGGCCCCTCCCTCCCTGCATGAAGGAAGGAGACAACACTAAATGAGCCATCACTAAAGGAAATGGCATTGTGGTCTCCGCCAGCCAAGAAAAATCACCTGAGTGAACTAAACACCAGAGTGACTGAGAAGTCGAGACTGGATTGCAATCAGTGTGCAGGAAGCTTGGCCTTCAGAAAGAACAGTAAACCACTACCCTAGAGCAAAGAACATCATTTCTCTTGTGACACTACCTCCCCAGTGGCACTGACTCAACTAATAAGAGCTGGGCAATTGCTATTATAGAAACAGAATTATCTATTTCACCAAGGCCGATTTCTAGTACCTAGGTTACCAAGTTTGATTAAAACAGTGAGGCAAACTGCAGCCTTTTAAGCAAAGAACAGGGAGCACCAAACATCACTTGCTAAATCAATATGAAGTGTTTTGCCACTCAGAAGTAATGATGCCAGGAGGTAACGATTTCCTGCTTTTGTAATTGCTCTATATCTGCATAATCACACTGCTATCAGGTATAATAATATGCCAGCAACAGCCTTGCACAAAACTCGATTGCCTGATAATTTATAATATATTCAGAGATCAATGAAGCATCCTGTTTGTACAGATACAACATCCTTTTATGTAATATTCAGTGAAAGAAAAAAGATATAAAATGAAACATCAGGATTTCTAAAGGATAATATACATTCCGTATGATTTTTACTTGAACGTATAACTGTGCCCCAAAAATGGTGAAGTATTTATCATAAAAAATAATCACTCAAGTGGTAATTCAGTAAATAGTTAAAATGCAGATGCTAAAATGCCAAACAGATTAATAAGAATTAAAGATGCACCACTTGACTTGGTCAATAGGTTTGACCCCATGCAATACTCCCTCCCTTCTTTAAACCCTTGTTTCCCATGACTTCCCTAACACGAGATTTCTGTTTGTCCTTCCCTGCTCTCAAGCTTGGTTCTTTTTGTCTTTTGCTAGCAATTCTTCCTGTGACAGTACATGAGACCCTCAAGGTCTGTCTCAAGTCTTTCCTCTTTCCTCATTCTGTATTCTTTCCCAAAGCACATCCACAACACAGTTCATCTGTCCCCAGTGTGCATATCATTCGCAAATCCATCTTCTCTTTTGAATTTCAGATCTTTGAGATACAACGACCAACCTGACCTTTCCTCCTGGGTGTTTTCCATATGTATAAAATCTCCTTTCCTGTGCCTTCTTCCACTCACCTTGACCTGACCAGTCCTCCTATCTCACCAAATGATGCCACCAGCTCACAGGCGAACCAAGCAAACTCTGAAGATGATTCTTAACACCTCCCCTTTCACCTGTCCAAATCTAGCTTATCCTTATTATTCAATGTTAAGTACCATCTATTTCACCTTCTCAATATCTCTGAAATGCATTCTCTCCTGTACCTGTAAAACCTTACTTCACGTTACAGTCACGCATCAAGCATTCTATCACTATAATAGCTCCCTAACTGATCGACATTCGTCTGCTGGCTTCCCTAATACCTTTCCTCAGCACAGTAGCCGTGTTGCTCATATTATCTCCCTCTCCTTCTGGTGTTCTTAGGAAGAAGCCAAGCATCCTTGCTAGAGCCTCCCTGGTCTCGCTGGTCCTCACTCTGATCTCACACGACACCCCAACTCCCAGGGGTCACCCACACCGTCCTCTGGTAGAGCCTCCGACTCATCATGTTCCTAGTCCAGGCTCCTCCGCACTTACTGTGTTGCACATTTCAAAAATGGCTGCTTCCTCCTAGTACTGAAATTCACTCTGGCTTGATTTATGCCTCAGCTTACATGTGATTTCTCCAGGAAAGGCTTAACTATGCCAAATTTCCTACTGGACTCTCTTTTAGATGGTACTTGTCACAGTGTTAGTTTTACATTTTCCAGTTTCATTTGTCTCCCACTGCAGACCATAAGTTTCTTGACAACTAGAAAGCCTGCTTGTGCTCACCATTGTAACCCTTCGACTTAGCAGACAACAGATTACCAATAAAAATATTTGAATGAATATATGAATGACAAGTGAGCTATCCAATTTAAGGTTGTCATTACATAAAAACAAATACTAACACACTATTTTAAGAACACTGGTGTATTAAAGACATACTTTTTTTTTTTTTTTTTTGACAGGCAGAGTTAGACAGTTAGACAGTGAGACAGAGAGAAAGGTCTTCCTTCCGTTGGTTCATTCCACAAATAGCCGCCACGGCTGGCGCTATACCGATCCAAAGCCAGGAGCCAGGCGCTTCTTCTTGGTTTCCCATGTGCGTGCAGGGCCCAAGCACTTGGGCCATCCTCCACTGCCCTCCCGGGCCACAGCAGAGAGCTGGACTGGAAAAGGAGCAGCCAGGACAGAACTGGCACCCCAGCCGGGACTAGAACCTGGAATGCCGGCGCCGCAGGTAGAGGATTAGCCTAGTGAGCCACAGTGCCGGCCAACATACATATATTTTTAATGGATTTATTTATTTAATTAATTAGAAGGCAGAGTGACAAAGATAGAGATAGACAGAGAGATCTCCCATTCACAGCTTCACTCTCCAAATGCACACAACAGCTGGGACTGGGCCAGGCTGATGCCAGGAGCCAGGAAATCCATCTGTCCTCACACAGGTATCAGGGGCCCCAGCTCTTGAGTCAGTATCCACTGTTTCCCAGGCTCATCAGCAGAGAGCTGCAGCAGAAGCAAGTAGCCCAGACTCAAACTGGCACTCTGTTAGAGGATGTGGGCATCCCAGGTGAGTGCTTGACCAACCATGCCACAACACTTGCCCCAAGTATTGAAAATACATAAGGCGAGAACATACCAAGATACTATTCTATTATAGCTGAGAAGGAAAGCAGGAGTTGAATTTTATCAACTCCAAGATTCTTCTAAAATAGTATGAGAAGAAAGACATGGAAATAAACTTGCATATGAATTATGCGCTTACCCACTATCGGTGAACAGGAACTCCAAATGGGTCATAAAAACTTCCCAGTGGGAAACACTGTACCGTTGTGCCAGAGAAAGCGCAATGCTGTAGACATTTTCCTCCAGGGTTCTGCAGCAATGTCCATCAGCACCAGAAAGGGAGGGAAGAGAAACACAGTTGCTTACTCAGCAAAGAAATGCTCATTAGGATTGCTCTCTAGCTGCAAGGGGGGCAGTGAGTCAGTGCTCAGTGAGACATTTGACAGCAATTCAGGAAAAGAACTTCCAAGGAATTTTAATGCTTCTTGTTCACTGTGGTGCATTGCAACTCACCAAGGACTTGCTAGGCTGGTGGTTCTCAACCATGAATAATTTTATTCCCCCAGAGACATCTGACAATATCTGGAAACATTCTCACAAGTAGGAGGAAAGGGAAAATGCCATTGGTGTCTAGTGGGCAGAGGCCATTACATACATCTCAGCACACAAGACAGACTTGCCATGACAAAGAATTACCTGGCCAAAAATGTCAACAGTGCTGAGTTTAAGGAAACTCAAGTCTGGACTCTAGAACTTACAATCAAGAGAGTGCATCTCTGCCCTATGCAGTCAATGACAGGCTTAGTTTAAGGAATGGCATCACCAGATTTGAGAATCTCTGAATATATAAGCGATTTCAAGAAAACGGTCCAGAGCACTTACACTGGAAAAGACTACTGCAAGACTCCTATTTCCAGAGTAGGGAAATGGAGTATGAAATTCTTGGTCTAAAGAATTGGCAAAACCATAAATGCAGAGATGAAATCTGGTCTTGTTAAGCAGCACTGCTGAGTCTCTATTTCACCTGGCTAAGGAAGCCAGGGCATTTTCATAACTGGTTAGCCAGAGCTTGTTATGCACTTCCTGTAAAGGATCACACGGCAAATACTTCATGCCATGTCACCACATGCTCTATAGCACAGTCTTCTCTCTCACCAATCTTTAAAAATGTAAAAGCCCTTCTTTGCTTGTGGGTTATAAACATGGAGGCCAGGAGCCGGCTCAGTGGCTCACTTGGTTAATCCTCCACCAGCAGCGCCGGCATCCCATATGGGCGCTGGTTCTAGTCCCGGTTGCTACTCTTCCAGTCCAGCTCTCTGCTGTGGCCCGGGAGGGCAGTGGAGGATGGCCCAAGTCCTTGGGCCCCTGCACCCACCTGGGAGACCAGGAGGAAGCACCTGGCTCCTGGCTTTGGATCAGCACAGCGCCATCCATAGCGGCCATTTGCGGAATGAACCAATGGAAGAAAGACCTTTCTCTCTGTCTCTCTCTCTCACTGTCTATAACTCTACCTGTCAAATAAATTAAAAAAAAAATTTAAAAAAAAAAAACATGGAGGCCAAGGAATGGATTAAGATTGTCAAACCATGAATGAGGTCATGGTCAACTGAAAGCATTAAAGTACCTCCACAAAATGGAACTGCAGCTCCCAAAGAGTAGTGACATTACTCACTCATCCTTTCTATTGCTTTGCAGAGGCAAATGCTCAACAAGTATTGATATCTTCTCCACTTTTAAAGGGAGGAAGGAACAAAACTATGTTGTACCCTCTTTAAAGCTACCCTTCCTGACTCCTGAGAATGTTAGTTAAGACATGTAGACATAAGACAATAAAGGACAGATACAATGCACTTTCAAAAACAACTATTAACATAGATATACAATGAGTAAGAACATGGCCTCATGCACTCAACTGAAGGTAGAGCTGAAAACTGGGAAGAAATTGGTATTCTTTTTATTTTTATATTTTGCCAGGCAGAGTTAAACAGTGAGAGAGAGAGACAGAAAGGTCTTCCTTCCATTGGTTCACTCCCCTAATGGCCACCATGGCCAGGGCTGCGCTGATCCGAAGCCAGGAGCTGGGTACTTCCTCCTAGTCTCCCATGCAGGTGCAGGGACCCAAGCACTTGAGCCATCCTCCACTGCCCTCCCGGGCCACAGCAGAGAGCTGGACTGGAAGAGGAACAACTGGGACTAGTACCCAGCGCCCCAACTGGGACTAGAACCTGGGGTGCAGGTGCTGCAGGCAGAGGATTAGCCAAGTGAGCCACGGTGCCAGCCCAAGATTTATTTATTTGATAGGCAGAGTTACAGAGAGAGAGAGAGAGAGAGAGAGAGAGATCGAT
The DNA here is from genome assembly GCF_964237555.1 of Oryctolagus cuniculus. NCBI lineage: Eukaryota > Metazoa > Chordata > Mammalia > Lagomorpha > Leporidae > Oryctolagus > Oryctolagus cuniculus. The sequence continues at coordinate 187,441,314 of NC_091433.1, read as the reverse complement.
CCTCTATCTGCTGTTTACTCCCCAAATGGCCAAAATGGCCAAAGCTGGGCCTATCTGAAGCCAGGAACCAGGGGCCTCTTCCAGGTCTCCCACATGGGTGCAGAGGCCCAAGCACTTGGCTCATCCTCCATTGGTTTCCCAGGCCATCAGGGAAAGCTTGATAACAAGTGGAGCAGCCAGGACTTGAACCAGGACTCATATGGGATCCTGGCACCATAGGCAGAGGCTTAATTTACTACGCCACAGCGCCAGCCCCAAAATGGGTATTCTCGTATGCAAAAATCCCATTTTCTAATCAGAACCACCAAAGCAGCAAATGCACAGAAATTTTGAAGCATGTTAAATAAGTCATCCAACGACTGTTGTCTATTTTTCTAAGCAACAGATTGCAGAGAAAATTCTATTATATATTTATCAAAAGCATATATATTTGTCCTCCAGGACACGCTTCAAATAGCAAATAAAGGACAAAAACTCTAGCAAAATGAAACTGATGATATAAGACATCCTTTACTTTATAAACTTTTATTCTGCATAATAATCCTCTTCTAAGAAACCACAAACATGGAACCAAGGACTACAAAATTCCCAAAGGAAACACACACTGGAACTGGAATTAGGAAACCAAGACTCAATTCCTAGCTGTGTGACCTTGAGCAATTCTTTTTTTTTTTTTTTTAAGATTTTATTTATTTATTTGAGAGGTAGAGCTACAGAGAAGAGAGAAAGAGAGAAGTCTTCAATCCACTGGTTCCCTCCCCAGATGGCCACAACAGCCAGAGCTGAGCAGATCCAAAGCCAGGAGCCAGGAGCTTCTTCCGGGTCTCCCACGTGGGTGTAGGGGCCCAAGCACCTCGGCCATTTTCCACTACTTTCCCAGGCCATAGCAGAGAGCTGGATCAGGAAAGGAGCAGCGGAACTAGAACTGGTGCCCACACGGGATTTTGGCACCACAGGTGGAGGCTCAGCCCACTGTGCCAAGGTGCCAGCTCCAAGCAATTCTTTAGAGCTCTCTGGTTCTGATTCTTCTTCCAAAAAGGAAAGAGGTTGGACTAAGTGATCTCTTGGGTGATTTTCAAACTAGACCTTAAATGACTTGCAAATTATGAACCTCCAGGAGAACAGAGAAATAGGAAAAAAATGTTCTGTCTCTTATTAATTGAGACTAACTTTAGGCTGTTCCTACTACCTTTTTTCTGATCTCCCTATGCCTGCCCTTATTTTAAAGTAAAACTTGGACTGTCAGATTAGAAAAGAAGTTCAGGCTAACAAAATTATCAAAGGGTACCAGGGTTATTTTGCTACTTCCTCAAGGTTAAATGGTACTGATGAAAATACAGCATATGCTACTATCAGAATCAAGACTGTCTTTGTTATTTTAAAACACTTTATCAGTAGAAAGGAATACCTATGAAAGATAGGCACAATTTAACCTTTAAAGGCTAGCAGTCTAGACTGAACGCGTGCCAGTGCTTCCTGAGAACGCAGCAGACTGTACAGGAAGGCTTGTGGCTCTGTGAGGATGCATTGGTTTTAATATGCGACAGTTCCAGACAAAAATCAGTTGTGATTTTTGCCACTTTTGGAAACCTGGGTCACTCATTTAATATCCCTAAGCATCAATTCTTTTCAAGTATAAAAGGGGGATAAAAATATTTTGTCTTATAGAGTTACCTTTGAGAATTAAATGATTGTTTTAATGTTTATAGATCACCTTATCAACACTTTGCTCAAGGTAAACTCAAAAAATTGTAGAGTTAAAAACAAAACTTTCTACTTAATAACCCACTAGGGATGAGTATACTTTCCTGCCATCTTACACATTTGTATTTCTCAACTGGTTTGATCTATGAAAACAAACCACAGACTCTGGTATTAAACCAAAGCAAACTCTTTATCTAGAAAACAACTCCACCAACTGGGCCTTGAACCATACTGCCATCTCACACAAAGATGTGCCCTTTTCTTGAAAGACGAAGGGACAAAAAGGAAAAAGGGTAGTTGCAACTAGCTTGTGACAGGAGACACCACCAGAGCTGCTTTCTAGTTGTCCAAGAGTGATCAAGGGTCCTTGAATCTGTAACATGGAGTTGGCCTCCGGCACTAAGTCGGTTGTACCTAATATTCAGCATACTGAAGAAACTAAATTATTACTTACTTCAAAAAATGACATTTCCAGCCAGGAATAAAAGGCAATCTTATTTCTAAATTTTTATCATAAGTTTTATACTTTTCACCCCGACCATGCCCTATTATCCTTAACATGACCATAATCTTGATATTGACTGTCAGAATAATGGGAAAAATCTCAGTTTTGATTTAAATCTGCTGGTTCAAAGCACTGCCTCTGTCCTTCCAGGAAGACACACACACGCTCTGCACGTGACTGGGAGAAGTGGAGGACAGCCTGTGAAGGCAGTTATGGATATAAATCTGCAAAAGACTGTGATTAATAGTCCTGATAATTCACGCTGTTAATATATATTTTAGATCCATCCCCTTACAGGACAGAGGTGTCCCTTACTCTGCCAGACCAAGGATAGTTTCTCTTTTATACTGGTCATCTGCAGTGAACCGCTGCACATCAACACCCTTCCGCAGGCCCTGAAGCAGCTGAGCCTGAGTGAAATCCAGGAGACGCTCATTGTAGTAGTGTAACTGCTTGGTCAGCAAAACAAGGTCCTCGGGCCAGGAGTCTTGTCCATGTTGAGTCACGTGACTGGTGACAACCTTGATTAGTTCCTTAGGGTCAGCCTGCAAAAGGCAAGAAAAAAACATATCTCATGAAAATTACACAAACATGAGCAGGTTAAAGACCACCACAATGGGCACCTGCATTGTCCTGCACACTGCAAAACCAGCTGCAGAACTGCTGCTTCCCCCACCCCGCAGACCACAAAGAGAGGAGGCAGAATAGTCTACAAACAGGTTTCTGGACTTCTCTGTTCTTCTTCTACCTCATGTTTTTAAGATTTATTTATTTATTTATTTATTTGAAAGTCAGAGTTACAGAAAAAGAAAGAGAGAGAGAGGTCTTCCATCCACTGGTTTACTCCCCGGATGGCAGCAAAGGTTAGTGCTGGGCTAGGCTGACCCCAGGAATCAGAGCTTCTTCAGGCCTCCCATGTGTATGGCAGGGGCCCACTCAGGCCACCTTCTGCTGCTTTTCCTAGGCCATTAGCAGGGAGCTGGATCAGAAGTGGAATAGCTGGGACACAAACCAGCACCCATATGGGATGCCAGCATTGTAGGCAGCAGCTTCAGCTGTTACACCACATCAGTCCCCGTCCACCTATTTTTAAAAATTTTCACCTACTAAAGGACATTTGGGCGGAGCCAAGATGGCGGAATAGTGAGGGTGCACACCGATACTTTGGGAAAAGATAGTTTAATAAAAGTGGAGCTACGGTAGCCTCAGGAAAAGGATCAGGAAAAAATTGCAGAGGAAACTCTTCCGGATCTAGTGGATCTGATACGGAGGACCTTCGGGGAGAGCAAGGTCACTGTGGGAGCTGAGCCACAGAGTCTGTGCACCAGCGCTGGAAGAGGAGATGAGAAAAAGACCTCGGTACCCCGAGACATTGGCGGGGAAAGGCAGAAAGATCCTACAGAGAACAAGGCCTGAAACCCCACTGGGGAAAGTTTACCAGGCTGACTGGAGGAGAGAAAAAATCGAATAAATAAGGGGAACCAGCATGGACATTAGCCTCTCTCTCCACTCGCCTAACAAAGCCAAGCAAGACAAAGGGCAGGCGCCATTTTACGTATGTAAAGCGGCACACACCATTTTGTGTATGTAAAGCAGCGGCACTCTTTAGCCAAGCGGAAAAACCTGACTCTGGTGGGGAGAAATAACAGGAGGTTAACACTTAGTGAAAGTGTGGAGCTAACGAACTGAGACTGTGAAAATCTGAGTGGGGGAGGGATGAACTCACGGAGTACACAAACTCAGTAACCTGGGCAACCTGGTAAGAGACTATAGAGAAATTTGAGACCACACACTGAGGGCTACATAAACTCTTTGTGTGGTCCCAGTGATAAGCAGAAGAATACCCACAGGGGCCAGATTACATACATCAACTACTCTCAATTCCACTCAGCTGTGTGGAATTACTTCCCAACTGAGTCAAAAAAAAAAAAAAAAAAGAGAGAGAGAGAGAGAGAGAGAGAACAAGCTAGACAAAAATCTGGGTGAGTCACCTTTGGCACACCCTTACCCCTGAAGAACCAAACAGAGCTCTCTGGCCACACCCATCACAGCCTTTAAGGATCCATCAAAAGCAGACAGTCCACTTAATGCAGAGTCATAGTATAACGAGAAAAAACACCACACTGAAGAAACCAAAGAATATCTCCAATATGCCAAACAACAAGCGCAAAAACCAAGGTAACAAGAACAAGGAAGACACTATGACAACCACAAATGAAATAGACACCAAAATTCATATTATGAAGATGAGGAGATAGAAGAAATGCAAGAAGCGGATCTCAAAAAATTGATAAGAACATTAAGAAGTTCTCTAGCCGGCGCCATGGCTCACTAGGCTAATCCTCTGCCTTGCAGCGCCGGCAGCCCGGGTTCTAGTCCCGGTCGGGGCACTGCATTCTGTCCCGGTTGCCCCTCTTCCAGGCCAGCTCTCTGGTGTGGCCCAGGAGTGCAGTAGAGGATGGCCCAAGTGTTTGGGCCCTGCACCCCATGGGAGACCAGCAGAAGTACCTGGCTCCTGCCATCAGATCAGCGTGGCACGCCAGCCTTGGCGGCCACTGGAAGGTGAACCAATGGCAAAGGAAGACCTTTCTCTCTGTCTCTCTCTCACACTGTCCACTCTGCCTGTCAAAAAATTAAAAAAAAAAAAAGGAACATTAAGAAGTTCTCAAAAACAAATTCTTGAACTACAGAAATCCTTAATGGACAAGATAGAAAATCTTTCTCGCAAAAATGAAATATTAAGGAGGAATCAAAATGAAATGAAACAACTAGTAGAACATGAAACTGTGATAGTGAAGAGAAATCATAATGAAGTGAAGAATTCAATAGATCAAATGACAAACACATTAGAGAGCCTTAAAAACAGAATGAGTGAAGCAGAAGAGAGAATATCGGATTTAGAAGATAGAGCACAGGAAAGTATACAGTCAGACCAAAGAAAAGAAGAGGAAATTAGAAATTTAAAAAATATTGTCGGGAATCTTCGAGATACTAATAAAAAAACCCAACATTCGGGTTCTAGGAGTTCCTGAAGGCATGGAGAGGGAGAAAGGATTAGAAGGCCTTTATAGTGAGATAATAGCAAAAAATTATCCAGGTTTGGAGAAGGACAGAGAAATCCTAGTACAGGAAGCTCATAGAACCCCCTAATAAACATGACCAAAGGAGATCCTCACAACAACACGTTGTAATTAAACTCACCACAGTGAAACATAAAGAAAAGATCCTAAAACGTGCAAGAGAGAAACGTCGGATTACTCTCAGAGGATCTCCAATCAGACTCACAGCTGACTTCTCATCAGAAACCCTACAAGCTAGGAGGGAATGGAGAGACATAGCCCAGGTACTAAGAAAGAAAAACAGCCAGCCCAGAATATTATATCCTACAAAGCTATCATTTGTGAATGAAGGTGAAATAAAGACCTTTCATAGCAAACAGAAATTGAAAGAATTTGTCTCCGCTCATCCAGCCCTGCAAAAGATGCTTAAAGATGTGTTACACACAGAAACAAAGAAACACGGTCATCAATATGAAAGAAGGTAAAGGAAGGAAACCTCACAGCAAAAGATCACAGGAAGTTCAAAACATATATTAGAAAATATCTTTAGCAAATGGCAGGGCAAAGTTACTACTTATCAATAGTCACATTGAACGTTAATGGCCTGAACTGTCCAGTTAAAAGACACAGATTGGCTGACCGGGTCAAGGAACAAAACCCATCTATTTGCTGCTTTCAAGAAACACATCTTTCCAACAAAGATGCATACAGACTGAAAGTGAAAGGCTGGAAAAAGATACACCATGCCAACAGAAATGAAAAAAGAGCGGCGTAGCCATCTTAATATTGGACAACATAAACTTTAACACAAAAACTGTTAAGAGAGACAAAGAGGGGCACTATATAATGATTAAGGGTTCATTTCCACAGGAAGATATAACAATTATCAATGTATATGCACCTAACTACAGGGCACCGGTTTATCTAAAAGATTTGTTAAGGGACTTAAAGGGAGACTTAGACCCCAATACAATAGTACTGGGGGACTTCAATACTCCACTCTCAGAAATAGACACCTCAACAGCACAGAAGATCAACAAGGATACAGCAGATTTAAACGACACTATAGCCCAAATGGATCTAACAGATATCTACAGAACTTTTCAACCTACACAGAAAGCATTTACATTCTTCTCAGCAGTACATGGGACCTTCTCTAGGATTGACCACATACTAGGCCATAAAGCAAGTCTCAGCAAATTCAAAAGAATTAGAATCATACCATGCAGCTTCTCAGACCACAGTGGAATGAAGCTGGAAATTAGCAACTCAGGAATCCCTAGAGCATATGCAAACACATGGAGATTGAACAACATGCTCCTGAATGGGTCATAGAAGAAATTTAAAGAGAAATCAAATACTTTCTGGAAGTAAATGAGGATAACAGCACAACATATCAAAACTTATGGGATACAGCAAAAGCAGTTCTCAGAGGAAAGTTGATAGCAACAGGTTCCTACATCAAGAAACTGGAAAGGCACCAAATAAATGAGCTTTCAACGCATCTCAAGGATCTGGAAAATCTGCAGCAAACCAGACCCAAATCTAGTAGGAGAAGAGAAATAATTAAAATCAGAGAAGAAATCAATAGGATTGAATCCCCCCCAAAAAAAAAAAATTACAAAAAATCAGCCAAACGAGGAGCTGGTTTTTTTTTTAAAAACAAGCAAAATTGACACCCCATTGGCCCCACTATCTAAAAAAAGAAAAGACCAAAATTAATAAAATCAGAGATGAAAAAGGAAACATTACAACAGACACCACAGAAATAAAAAGAATCATCAGAAATTACTACAAGGACTTGTATGCCAGCAAACAGGAAAACCTACCAGAAATGGATAGATTCCTGGATACATGCAACCTACCTAAATTGAACCAGGAAGACATTGAAAACCTAAAAAGACCCATAACTGAGACAGAAATTGAAACAGTAATAAAGGCCCTCCCAACAAAGAAAAGCCCAGGACCAGATGGATTCACTGCTGAATTCTACCAGACATTTAAAGAAGAACTAACTCCAATCCTTCTCAAACTATTCAGAACAATCGAAAAAGAGGGAATCCTCCCAAATTCTTTCTATGAAGCCAGCACCACCTTAATTCCTAAGCCGGAAAAAGATGCAGCACTGAAAGAGAATTACAGACCAGTATCCCTGATGAACATAGATGTAAAAATCCTCAATAAAATTCTCACCAATAGAATGCAACAACACATCAGAAAGATCATCCACCCAGACCAAGTGGGATTTATCCCTGGTATGCAGGGATGGTTCAATGTGCGCAAGACAATCAATGTGATACACCACATTAACAGACTGCAGAAGAAAAACCGTAAGATTATTTCAATAGACGCCGAGACAGCATTTGATAAAATACAACACCCTTTCATGATGAAAACTCTAAGCAAACTGGGTATAGAAGGAACATTCCTCAAAACAGTCAAAGCAATTTATGAAAAACCCATAAACAACATCCTATTGAATGGGGAAAAGTTGGAAGCATTTCCACTGAGATCTGGTACCAGACAGGAATGCCCACTCTCACCACTGCTATTCAATATAGTTCTTGAAGTTCTAGCCAGAGCTATTAGGCAAGAAAAATAAATGAAAGGGATACAAATTGGGAAGGAAGAACTCAAACTATCCCTCTTTGCAGATGATGTGATTCTTTATCTAGCTGATCCAAAGAACTCTACTACTAAGAGACTATTGGAACTCATAGAAGATTTTGGCAAAGCAGCAGGATATAAAATAAATGCACAAAAATCAACAGCCTTTGTATACAAAGATAATGTCACAGCTTAGAAAGAAATTCTAAGATCAATACCATTCACAATAGCTACAAAAACAATCAAATACCTTGGAATAAACTTAACCAAGGACGTTAAAAATCTCTATGATGAGAACTACAAAACCTTAAAGAAAGATATCAAAAAATGGAAAAATCTTCCATGATCATGGATTGGAAGAATCAATATCATCAAAATGTCCATTCTCCCAAAAGCAATTTATACACTCAATGCAATACCAATCAAGATACTGAAAACCTTCTTCTCAGATCTGGAAAAAATGATGCTGAAATTCACATGGAGACACAGGAAACCTCGAATAGCTAAAGCAATCTTGTACAACAAAAACAAAGCTGGAGGCATCACAATACCAGATTTCAGGACATACTACAGGGCAGTTGTTATCAAAACAGCATGGTACTGGTACAGAAACAGATGGGTAGACCAATGGAACAGAATTGAAACACCAGAAATCAATCCAAACATCTACAGCCAACTTATATTTGATCAAGGATCCAAAACCAATCCCTGGACTAAGGACAGTATGTTCAATAAATGGTGCTGGGAAAATTGGATTTCGATATGCAGAATCATGAAGCAAGACCCCTACCTTTCACCTTACACAAAAATTCACTCAACATGGATTAAAGACTTAAATCTACGAACTGACACCATCAAATTATTAGAGAGCATTGGAAAAACCCTGCAAGATATAGGTACCGGAAAAGACTTCTTGGAAAAGACCCTAGAAGCACAGGCAGTCAAAACCAAAATTAACTATTGGGATTGCATCAAATTGAGAAGTTTCTGTACTTCAAAAGAAACAGTCAGGAAAGTGAAGAGGCAACCGACAGAATGAGAAAAAATATTTGCAAACTATGCAACAGATAAAGGGTTGATAACCAGATTCTACAAAGAGATCAAGAAACTCCACAACATCAAAACAAACAACCCACTTAAGAGATGGGCCAAGGACCTCAACAGACATTTTTCAAAAGAGGAAATCCAAATGGCCAACGGACACATGGAAAAAATGTTCAAGATCACTAGCAACAGGGAAATGCAAATCAAAACCACAATGAGGTTTCACCTCACCCCAGTTAGAATGGCTCACATTCAGAAATCTACCAACAACAGATGCTGGAGAGGATGTGGGGAAAAAGGGGCACTAACCCACTGCTGGTGGGAATGCAAACTGGTTACGCCACTATGGAAGTCAGTCTAGAGATTCCTCAGAAACCTGAATATAACCCTACCATTCAACCCAGCCATCCCACTCCTTGGAATTTACCCAAAGGAAATGAAATTGGCAAACACAAAAGCGGCCTGCACATTAATGTTTATTGCAGCTCAATTCACAATAGCTAAGACCTGGAACCAACCCAAATGCCCATCAACAGTAGACTGGATAAAGAAATTATGGGACATGTACTCTATAGAATACTATACAGCAGTCAAAAACAATGAAACCCGGTCATTTGCAACAAAATGGAGGAACCTGGAAAACATTATGCTGAGTGAAATAAGCCAGTCCCAAAGGGACAAATATCATATGTTCTCCCTGATCAGTGACAACTAACCGAGCATCAAAAAGGAAACCTGTTAAAGTGAAATGGACACTATGAGAAACAGTGACTTGATCAGCTCTTGTCCTGACGGATGATGTACAATGTAATACTTTATCCATTTCAGTATTCTTTTTTGTTCTAGTACTACTGGTTGAACTCTGTAATTAACACACAATTATTCTTAGGTGTTTAAATTTTAACTGAAAAGTGATCCCTGTTAGGAATTTGGAAAACATTATGCTGAGTAAAATAAGCCAGTCCCAAAGGGACAAATATCATATGTTCTCCATGATCGGTGACAACTAACTGAGCACCAAAAAGGAAACCTGTTAAAGTGAAATAACACTACGAGAAACGGTGACTTGATCAGCCCTCATCCTGACTGTTGATGAACAACTTAATACGTTATCCTTCTTAGTATTTTTTTTTGTTTGTTCTACTTAATACTTTTGGTTGAATACTGTAATCAATACACAGTTATTCTTACGTGTTTAAAATTAACTGAAAAGTGATTGCTTTTAAATATAAGAGAGGGAATAAGAGAGGGAAGAGATGTGCAATTCGGGACATGCTCAAGCTGACTTACCTCAAACGGTAGAGTTAGAAACATACCAGGGGATTCCAATTCAATCCCATCAAGGTGACATGTACCAATGCCATCTCACTAGGCCCAGTGATCAATTTCTGCCCGCAATTGATCATAATGATAGGACTAAGAGCCGAAGGGATCACATAAACAAGACTACTGTCTGCAAATATTAGCTGATAGAATAAAAAAGGGATACACAGCAGACTCATAGAATGGCAGATGTCCTAAATAGCACTCTGGCCTCAGAATCAGCCCTTAAGGCATTAGGATCCAGCTGAAAAGCCCATGAGAGTATTTCAGGCATGGAAAGCCAAGACACTCTGGCAAAAAAAAAAAAAAACAACCAAACAAACAACCAACCAACCACCTAAATGAAAGATCTCCACGTGCGAGAAACCAGTGGAAAGAACAGGCCATCAAAGAAGGAGGTACCTTTCTCTGAAGAGAGGAGAGAACTTCCACTTTATTATGATCTTGTCCAAATATGATCACAGTCGGTGAACTCAAAAGGCTTCCATAGCCTTGGCTACTCATGACAAGAGCCTAGGGTGATTACTGATGCCATAAACAAGAGTGTCAATTTGTTAAGTCAACAACAGGAGTCACTGTGCACTTACTCCTCATGTAGGATCTCTGTCCTTAATGTGCTGTACATTGTGATTTAATGCTATAACTAGTACTCAAACAGTATTTTTCACTTTGGGTTTCTATGTGGGTGCAAACTGTTGAAATGTTTACTTAATATATGCTAAACTGATCTTCTGTATATAAAGAGAATTGAAAATGAATCTTGATGTGAATGGAAGGGGAGAGGGAGTGGGAAAGGGGAGGGTTGTGGGTGGGAGGGAAGTTATGGGGGAGGGGGGGCATTGTAATCCTTAAGCTTTACTTTGGAAATTTATATTCATTAAATAAAAGTTAAAAAATTTTTTTCACCTAGTTAAAAAAATATAGTCTTGCTTTTTCAACTATCATAAATAATACCTGATAATTTGTAATAACTTACCCTGGACATAATTTTCATCATTATTGCCTCTGGATAAATTTTTTGCAGTCTACCATAAGTGTTTTCAATCTAAAGATGCAGTTCAATAACCTATTATAAATGGCTAAACAGCTGAGATGGAAAGTGCTTTCCCCAGGAGTAAGTTAAGGGGAAAAGACCCACCTCTGTCCTTACAAACATGAACACTTCTAGTTCTATACACAAGACTCAACCAATTTTTATTCTGCTCAATTTGAGCTCAATGAGATACTGTTCTATGAGTCTCTAATGACAATAAGAGTATTCAAACCAGAAAAAAAAAAAAAACAAAAACAAAACAAAACAAAAAAAAACAGAATCCCACAGTTGATGGAAAGGACGATATGTGATTAACTGGCCTCATTTATTTATATTAAAGTTGGTCTGAATGTCCACACAGCAATAGCAGCTCAGTCATGATTCTAGAATTACTTAACTGAGAGCTTAATCCTTGAATAGCATTAATTCAATTACTCACAGTTTCTGAAAAATACTGTATATGTTGCAATATAAATGAATGGGGGGAGGGGACCAGAATCTACCTTGAGTTCTCAGAAACACACTCCCAATTACAGTCAGCTGCCAGCAGTTCTAATGTGCATGCTCTCAAACCATGCTAGAGATTTGTCAATGTCAAGTCTGCATTTCCAAACTTAGCCTAATATTCTCTCTTGATCCTATTAAAGAACAATGTGGGAATACTGATAAAAACCAATTAAAGAAATCTTGAGTGCCAGCAGGTGGACTGGAGTAAAAGTCAACCTCACCATATTTAATTTTCCCTCCTCTATGCATAAAATGAGTTTTACTCTCAAAAGTCAAAGACATGAGTCTCCTGGGGCAGATGTTTGGCACTGGAGCTAAGAAGCTGCTTTGAAAGTCTGCATTGCATATTAGAGTGATGGGGTCTGAGTCCCATCTCTAATTGTGATCCAGTTTCCATTTAAAGCGCACCACAGGAGGCAGTAGTGATGCCTGCCACCCACGCAGGGGCCCCACATTAGGTTCTGGGCTCCTGGCTTTGGCCTGGCTCAGCCAAGGCTGTTGTGGGCATTCGGGAGGTGAACCAGCAGATATAAGATCACTCTCTTTCTGTCTCTTGTTTCTCCCTCTCCCCTGTATCTGTCTACAATTCAAATTTTAAAAAGATGAATCTCTACAGATCACAGAATCTCCTGCACAAATCAGGTACAGTAAAAGCGGGATACACCGAACAGACTTTTAAGTGAGTAGTACTAGTTTATATTCTGGCTCTGTCACTTAGTAGAGATGCAACTTAGAACAAGTTATTTCGAATCTCGGTTTCCTCCCCTATACGAGAGTGTCAGTGACTCTTAGAGGCACAAATACCATCATGTATTTTAAAGCATTCCTTTCTCCATTACTACATGAAAGCAATGTGGTCCCAGAGCTTACTCTCAAGGAATAAAATGCTAGTGACTGATAAAGAAGTGCACATAAGCAGTTCACAGAAGGCATCTGATGATAAACACCATCACAGAATCCCAAGGAGAGCCGGGGACCTGAGAGAGGGGAACAGAGTCCCTCTCAATTCTTCTGAGGCTCAGTCTCTTCAGATGCCAGAGGAGCAGCACCTGATGATCGATCACCTTTCTAAGACTCAAATGCTATGAATATATCAGAATTCGATCATCAAAATAAAACAAATCCTTGTGAATCCCTTTAGGTGTGGAAATAAGGGACTTCTACATCCCTCTCATTTAAGCCTCTATTAATTAAATATTCAGAGCATATTTCTTTCCTCAAAAACACAATTTCAGACCAATATATTATAGCCTACAAATTCCGAAACACAACGTTAATCTCATCGCCTTTACTAAGCAGAAACTGTCTAGAGACTCTGAATAACTTTTATTTCATAATCTTTGAACTTAAGAACAAAAAGCTAATGTATTAGTCTTTGGAAGGGAAGAGGCCTAGTGTAAGCATCTGACTACTAAGGGTCATTTAGCACTGAGAACCCTGGAAGACAGGCATCTCGTAGTGCCATCTCTGCAGTTAAGTATCTTGCCAGAGACCAGGAAGCTGCTTCGTGGCAGAGATATGATATCAAGCATAATGGTTGCCAAGAACCATCCCTTTGTATTTGCTATTCAAAGAGGAATATCTCTTAAAATTACAAGGCTCTTGACTGGCCCAGGGGATACACAGCAACCACTGAATGTAAATAAGACTCGGCATTAGAGGTAGGCGCTGTGGCACAGTGGATTAAGCGCTACTGTAATGCCACCATCCCATATTGGCCAGCATCCCATACTGGAATGTGTCTTTTGAGTCCTGGTTGATCTGTTTCTGGTCCAGCATCCTGTTAATGCGCCTGGCAAGGCAGGGGATGATGGTCCAAATACTTGGGCCTCTGCCACCCAGATGGAGTTTCTGGCTACTGGATTCAGTCTGGTCCAATCCTAACTGTTGTGGCCATAGGGAGTGAACCAGTGGATAGAAGGTATCTCTCTCTCTCTGTCTCTAGCTCTCTATCATTCTGCCTTTCAAACAAATAAATATTAAAACAAAATGAAACAAAACCAAACCAAAGAAAAACAAAAAAAGAGAAACAGAAAGAGAGAAAGACTTCGCATTAGATCAATTTTCAGTCATTTTAACACTGCGATTCTGTATTATTATGGGTATACGTTTTTTGAAGAAAAAAAGATGTATGTATTCATTTGAAATGCAGTTACACAAAGAGAGGAAGAGACAGAAAGGAAGAGATCTTCCACCTGCTGCTTCACTCCCCAAATGGCCACCATGGCCAGGGCTGGGCCAGACTGAAGCCAGGAGCCTGAAGCTCCATTTGGATCCCCCATGTGGTGGCAGGGGCCCACATACTTAGGCCATCTTCCACTGCTTTCCCAAGTGCATTAGCAGGGAGCTAGACCACAAGTAGAGCAATCAGGACTCAAACCAGTGCTCAGATGGGATGCCAGCACTGCAGGTGGTGGTTTAACCTGCTGTGCCACAATGCTGGCCTCAACAATATCATTTTTCAGTATAACTCTGTGATAGAAAACACCTCCACTTAAAATTCTGTCTAAATAAGGTGGTGAACAGAGGCATCCTGTTAATTCCCCAATGATAGTTTTACAGGTATCCGCAAGTTTACAAACCACCAAATATTTGTTAAATACAAAGGAAGTTTTTTTAGTTCTTCAATTTACTAATTTATTGTGTAAAACATAATACTAATGAGAAGAGAAAACTTCTCACACAGGCTTTTAGACCCCTCCCTCCAAAAAAAATTAGTTAGAGGATAAAAAACAAGAAATTAGCATCAAAGCCCTGGATTACTGGAATTTCCCTCCTGAACTTCAAGTTTCCCACCTCCAATATTAAAGCAGCTTCCCCGTGCAGAGTCTTCATACAGATGAAATCTGAATGGACAACTGAGTGTATTCCACGTCTAGCTCCCTGTGAAATCGTTTTCTTATCACTGGCATTACTACTTTCTATTTTTCCTTCAAGGAACTTGACTGGTTATGCTGACTTCCAATATTCAATTTAAATTTCAGTAAAAATTCCTATCCTGAGCTTATCACTACTTTTCTCACCTTCCTTCTCCTAAATACTTCACTTCATACATTCATTCATTTGACCCCATTGTGCAGAATATTTACAGTTCCTAAAGCATTTCTCACCTGACTCCTGTTTGGCCTCAAGCCAACCCAGTGATGTGCACAGGAACCACTGTTCCTGGTTTACAGACACCCAATCTGCCTTTGATGCATCAGTGGCTGTGGTCTTGTGACCAAGAAGGGAGTCAAACTGCAGCTTTCTACCCACTGCTCTACCCGGACTGCTGAGCAGGTCTCCACAAGGTTCCACGTCCCGCCTCACACCTAACATTACCCAGGTTTGTTGCTGTTGTTGAGAGTACAAACTTCTCTCCCCCTTTTTCCCATGAAGTTTCACACAAGCATGGAAGCTTTTAACCTCTATGAAGTTTGTAAAGGTCGCATGGGCTGCTTCACAAAGGCCCATATTCAGTATTCCTGGTGATTTCTAAATACATCACAGGCTGAAAAATCTAACTACCACTAGGAGTTTAAAAAGGAACGTGTGGAGAGCTAAAATATTCTATCCCCCTACTCAAAATATGTCAATGCAGTTCTTCAAGGGGGTGGATAAAATATGATGTATTTAAAGAATATAGTCTGATCCAAGTCTCTGTAAGAACAGAATATACATAAATCTTCATGACAAGAGGAAGCTCAGGGACTTAATCTGCTGCTTACTAGGAGAGGTAAGAAGTCCATTTTCATTTATAAGAGTCTCCATTTCTTAGCATATTGTTTGGAAAGTTTTAAACAGGTGGTGTGTTTCCTCTCTAGGGTTGCTATTTGACATGAGGTAATTTTCTACATAGTGTTTTCAACTCGTGGCTTAAAAACACACATTTTAGAAAGAGTCTACCATAAAGTATGCAATGTCATCCCTGCTACGTTTGCTTCCCCCGGCTATAAAATTAAAGAATTTGTGTCCATTTTCAACTGATTTCCTCTCTGGAAGCTTTTTTTGCAAGAATGTGTTTTAAAAACATCACACTTTGAGATACATCTGCAATAACTATACAGGAAAGATGTAAGTGAACCTCAATCGAGGTACAGAACACCATGGGCAGCTCACGAATGCTTGCCTAAGCAGCAGTTACATAAACATGGACCTGTATGGCCACGAATCACTTCTGGATGGACATGAGACACTAACTTCTTATCAGAATCTAAATCAAAACGGAATGAGTGTGGCTAAAAGCTAATTGCAGATCTCTTGCTTCTGTACATACTAGCTTTTCTTGCTAACAGCTAAGGGTGTATCTTGTGAAACTACGTGGGCCCAAACTCCCAGGACTAGGTTGACTGATATGTGTCCTTCACTGTTATCTTACAACCATATCTTGGATCTGTTATTGGGTTTGTTATTATTAACTGTTATCTTACAACCATATTCTGGTTTTCCTTTTTATTGTTCACTGCATACCAGGAGTCCGGTTTGAAACTGTGAGCCCTAGTGGACAGAATACTATAAAAAGCTGTGTAACTTGTTGTTGGGGGCCACATTCTGGTAGAGTGTCAGTCCCGATCGGTGGCCGGTCTCGATCGGTTACCTTGCCTCTCATTTGTCTCTTATTTGCTTCTCATTTTCAATAAAATTTATGTGTGACTGTCACTGGTTTTCGTAATACTCTATTTTAGCTGATGAGTGGATGCAACAATACCACTTTCACAACTTGAATATTTTGGCCATGTATCTATTATTTTTTAAGCATAAAAACCAGTTAATTATGGCAACGCTAGAAGAGAAGGTCAGCTGTTCCAAGGACCATCCTGGAGAACTGTCAAGTTCCTGGGCCTCTGCCGGCTGGCTCAGGATGCGCTGCCCTTCTGGAAGCACATGCCTGGAGTCACACAGACAGACACTCTACCACCCTTTATTCAGACCGAGCAATCTACCAGAGTCAGTACTCCTGTGGCACATATCTACAGGCAGTGGGAAAAAGAAAGTGTGAAAAGACTGTGGAATCAAAACAAGCCGAACTGACAGCTGAGTGAAAGCTAAGCTTCACTGGCTGTTATTATGTGTAGGCAACAAATTGAAACCACTTGGATTTCAATTTTCAAGATGATTCATCAGGAGTTTGTCATATTTAATTCTAAACCCAGCAGTGCTATTTTATGTGAGGAAGATGCTGAAAAGACTCAAA
Source organism: Oryctolagus cuniculus (assembly GCF_964237555.1). NCBI lineage: Eukaryota > Metazoa > Chordata > Mammalia > Lagomorpha > Leporidae > Oryctolagus > Oryctolagus cuniculus. The sequence continues at coordinate 187,424,359 of NC_091433.1, read as the reverse complement.
TAATGAGCCATTAGGCAGTCAATGGAAAACTCCTGGGTACATAAAAACACAGTGATTGTGCCCTCTTTCTGATCCAAGAGGGTCAGGACTCACAACTGCAAACCTGAAGCCTCAAGGCTGTCTTGATGCACAATGGAAAAAGACACAACTCTTACACTTGTTCACACGCCACTCAACAGTCACTGAGAAACTACAGAGGGTTAAGTCTTGGGACACGCAGAGGGATGAAACTCCTGCCCGCAAAAAAGGTCACCACACCGAAAGAACTCTAACATCCAAAAAGGAACTGTCCCATGTGTGAACACATATGGAGAAGAGGGAACTGGGAGAAGGCAGCTGATGTCAGCAGAGGCTAGGAGGGCGGGGCAGGATGCACCTTGGAGCTCAGACTCTTCATCCCCATGGGCAGAAAGAGGATTTCAGCAGAAGGAATTACACCTGCAAGTGCACAGCAGCATGGAAAGGGATGTTTAAATTCAGAGAAAGACTAAGTTCCCAACAGCTGGAATATAAACTTCAAAAGAGAAAGCACTGGGCACACAGACCTGGAGGGATGGGGAAGAGGCAGCCGGCTTCCTGAGGGCCTTGCTGTCATTCAGAAGCACAGATTTTACCTGGCAGACACAGTCGCTCATGAAAACTTCCTGCTGGGAATTACCCATTAGACCAACATGCCAGAGACATCCCTCCATTCCCAAAAAGACTAACACTGCTACTTTCACAACAAAGTTAGAGTGGCAGTATATCCACGTAAAAAGGCAAGGAAAGCCTGGAACCAGGAACTCTGAACAACAGGATGTCACTTTCTACCGGAGATAACTCTTGAGTCTTCTCCAGAGATTTCGCCTCTGCAAAATAGGGTTGTTTAAAGGATTGAACGGGGGCTGGCACTGTGGCAAAGTGGGTAAAGCCAACATGTGCACTGCTGGCATCCTACATGGGCACCGGTTTGAGTCCTGGCTGCTCCACTTTCCCTGGTATGGCCTGGGAAAGCAATAGAAGATGGCCCAAAGTCCTCAGGCCCCTGTGAGAGACCTGAGCCTGGATCAAGGTGCAGCTATTTTAGACTAGGCCTCCATCTTGTAACCCAGGCCTGACCAGGCCCTGAACCCTAAGCCTAAAGCTCCTGAAAGAAGAAAAATAAATTCCCCATGCAATAAACACCCCTAGCAATAGCCAATCAGCAGATTGCAGGGAAATACCTAAAGTTCCAGGTGTCTTTTCCGGCAGTTAAGGTGACTGATAACATCCCGAAACCCAGCAGTTTGGCATGTACACCCTAGTGGCTCAGACCCTATACTTGAGCCAATCATTTTAAAAAGCATCAACCCCAAAAGCCATCCAACCACCTTTACAACCAGGTCCATTCCTGCCACTGGATGCACTAAGCAATTTTAAGAGATATTCTTTGAATTTCCTGCAGAATGAGATGATTTGCTGAATGCTGCTACAATGTATAGAATGTCTCTGAAAACCCTATAAAAACCCCATTAACTGCAAAGTCAGAGATCTCGATCAGACCCACTGCATCGGTGACGGTTGAGAGTCCAGGCCCGGACCTGCAATAAAACTCTCGTGTGTTTTACAGCAGTATTGGCTCCTTGGTAGTCTTTGGGGACAATCAAACCAGGCACAACATCTGCACCTGCATGGGAGACCAGGAAGAAGCTCCTGGCTCCTGGCTTCAGCTATTGTGGCCATTTGGGAAGTGAACCCCTGGATGAAAGACCTCTCTCTGTCTCTGCCTCTGTAATTCTGCCTTTCAAATAAATAAATAAATAAAAGAAAGCTCACTTTAAAACAACAAATAAATAAAGGATCAAATGGCAGCATGAATGTGGAAAGTACTTTAGGATAGCCAAGTGCCTTTTTAGCGGTACTTTTATGTTTCTACTGTCCATTGATAACTCCCATAAGCAAGTCCTTAGACTGACTGTTGTTGCTTTAATCCCCACCCTGACAATTTCCTAGTACAAGACACAGAACAGCCTCTACTCAGTCACAGTGAAATCTGGTCACACACTGCACTTCTTCCTTCTCTAGAGTCAGGCAACTTTTCATGCCTGGAATTCTAAACAGTAAAAGTTTAACATTATCTCAATGCCTTGGAGGTGGGGGGCAGTATATATGACAGCCAAGGTGGTATTTCTATGCCTTTTTCACGGTGAGAGCCCTCTGTCTGGAAGGCTCTTTCCCCAGGAATCTAAATGATAACAAAATATGCCTCTAAGTATAATATACCAAATATGCAGCTAATAATGGTGATAGTGCCTGTAGGAAATTTTCCTGGGTTGTGATTGGTTTATTCATTCTTCCTCTTCTGTTAAATAAAAATTGATGAATGAATGCCACAAGTGGAACATTTTCGTATATTACATGTACTTGGAAGTTCTCAGGCATATTTCGGGTGACTGAGACAGCTAGAACTTTGATAAACACATAAAATTATTTACAATCCATATTAGACCATGATAGGAGGAATTCTACCTCAGTAACACATGGATCAGTGCCCAAATAAGATGCAATGCAGGTCACGGTCACGGTGGCTTCACCCGTTACAGCACAATGCCTGGCCCCACACAGTGGATTTGAAATTCTATATATTTGCTCTTAAAGTGGTGGTTTTCTTCAAGTGATCCACTACAAAGAGGGAATCACTTCCCAATGCTCACGATGTAAACCTGCAGGGCTATGACTTTCCAGAGGCAACTGTAACACTCTGTGTCCACAAAAGAAAGTACATCTAGTTCAGGGCCCTCTTAGGTCCTTTCACTCAAAATGAACCATAAATTACAGAAAGGCTGTCTGAAGCCTGTGGCAATCACGAACAACACGCTTCAGCATTTCATCTGTGCCATCAGTACTCTCACTCTCTCTGACCATAAAAGAGAGAGCGCAGCGTGGCTCAGAGTATTGCACTGCCTCTCTCCTGAAATGCACTGGGCCCCCTTCATTTTGGGCAGTGAGTTAAAAAAAGGTTCTCCATTTAGCATCTCTGGCTGCTTGGGCCCTTTCTAACTAAGAACTTAGTAGACAATCATGAACTAAGTGAAAGCAGAGTTAGGGGGAAGAAACAGCATTCTCAATAAATATTAAAAACCCTACCTTTGACTGCTACCTGGAGCAGTCATGTAACACAGAGCACATGTAACACAGAACAGGCGAGCACAGCGTGCCTGCCATATGGAAGCTTTCTGGAGATAAAGCGAGACATGTGTTTTGACTGTTTGAGAAAAGCTTGAACTCTGCTCATTAATAAAGTAGAAACCATAAGGACTCACCCTGTAAAGAGGATGACACTTGTCCGTGAAACACGGAGCCAATCGGGCATAGATCTGCAGGCTGTAGTAATATGCTGCCAGCTGCAGTGACAAAGCCGAGTGTGACTGCTTTTCAAAGCACTTGTTAGCATCTAACACCTAGGAGGCAAAGGACAAAATTCAGGAAGAGCATTATAAATCATTACATCTCCAGTCATTTCTGCAGGACTTTGGTACAAAAATTCCATCATATCAACTCAAGTACAACTTCAACTTAAAATAACTCTATGGGACCAGCACTGTGGCACAGTGGGCTAAGCCTCCACCTGGAGCACCGGCATCCTACAGGGTGCAGGTTCGTGTCCCAGCTGCTCCTCTTCCCTGCTATGGCCTAGGAAATCAATAGAAGATGGCCCAAGTGTTTGGGTCCCTGCACCCACATGGGAAACCTGGAGGAGGCTCCTGGCTCCTGGCTTTGGATCTGCATAGCTCTGGCTGTTGCAGCTATTAGGGGAGTGAACCAGCAGGTGGAAGATCTCTTTTTCTGTCTCTCTCTATCTGTAACTCTACCTTTCAAATAAATAAATAAAATCTTTAAAAAAAGTAAAAAAGTAATCAACTATACTGAAATTCAAACACTTTATAAAGGTGGATCCTATGTGTGTAAAACTGGATTAAAGATCCGCATTTAAGCTATCACTGCAGTCTTCCTTCCTGGATACCAACCAGTATCTTTCAGGATCTAAGAACTAGGCAAAGGAAACGTGAACAATAAACAATTTTACTAATTAAAACCTTTAGTACAGATTGTTGGTTTACTCATTTTTAATTTCTTCTTGATAATAAGGGTAAACTCACCTGTGGTAAGGCAAGGAGATAAGCAAGAGCCAAGGTCATGTCATTTGGCAAAGCATCACTTGCTAGTTGTAACAGAACTGAAAACAGAAGGGAAAAAAGCATAATTTTGCTTGGTGATCTACAACACATTACAGTCACTGGAAGTCAAGTGTCTCTATGATTTCAACAGATAATGAGCTCCAGAAGACTCCTGAAAGCCCTTCGTGAAGTCTATTCAACACCATCTAAACAAAGATCCGATTGAACTAGGTTAAGTAGTGACTTTGCCCTAACTGGGAGGGGCACTGCTGACCCTTACTTACAGGTGAGAAAATCCTGGCGGGGCTGCAGCCAAGTACAAGCATAACACCTCACTGGGCTGGCTTCTTAAAGCCGGGTCTCTTGGTTTGAAAACCAGGCTGTGCTATAAAAGTATGCATATCAATGATCACTAATGAGGAGACTGATCATAATGTATACTAAACATCAGAGCAATAAAACAGCTCTGTGCCTGCAAATTTAGGACACATCTTTTGACTACGTAGTGAGGACATGATGTTGTTTCTTCCAACAGCCTTCTTCATCACACTTCACAAAAAGAAAATCAGACTCTCCTTTTGTCTGTCTTAAAAAATCCCAACAATTAACAACTCTTCCATAAAAAAATTGCTACCTAAGCAACAAACTGCCAATGTCATTGCTTTAACAGAGAGTACACTGTCAACTGAGTATTTATATACAGTTTGTTTTAATGAGGATGTATTCTATTAATTTAGGGTCTTGTCACAAACACCAGATAATCTTATATAATCACAATGTAAATCCTTTATTTTTTAAAAGCACAGACTCCTTCCATCTGCAGTGCTGGCACACTGGGTTCTAGTCCCGGTCAGGGCGCCGGATTCTGTCCCGGTTGCCCCTCTTCCAGGCCAACTCTCTGCTGTGGCCTGGGAAGGCAGTGGAGGATGGCCCAAGTGCTTGGGCCCTGCACCCCATGGGAGACCAGGAGAAGCACCTGGCTCCTGCCTTCGGATCAGCACAGTGCGCCAGCCACAGCGCGCCGGCCATGGCAGCCATTGGAGGGTGAACTAACAGCAAAGGAAGACCTTTCTCTCTGTCTCTCACTGTCCACTCTGTCAAAAAAAAAAAAAAAAGCACAGACTCACTCTGAGCCACACTAATGAAGGTGAACTGTATAGGAATAACCTAATGATAGTGATATTGGAGGTTGGAAATGCACCACATGATTTTTTTCCCCCAGAAGATCTACTTTACTTACATTAATATTTAAGCCATTTGTACAAGTTGAGTTTAGCCAACAGTCTGGGCAGCGGGCATGGTGGGCGAAACATCAAAGGCAGACCTACATCTCAATACTTCCTGTGGATAATACATATGAAAAAAATACTGTGGCCCTACAATGTTCTCTAAATATTCAATATCTACCTGTTCTCCAAACAAACCTATGTACCACCAGCCAGCCTTCAGCCTCCCAAGGAATCTTACAGCTTCAGGCACATATTTTAATGAAAAAATATTCATTCTAAAACCCACCTCCAAATTCATATTTTTATTCAACATCAGTGAGAACTATCTCTGAACCAGACATTGCCCTGTGATAAGAATCAGAGTCTCCACCCTTTGGGAAAAAAAACAGACCAGGGCAAGAGAAAGCCTGAGTGAATAACTTGCACAAACTATTACGAGAGCAAAGAAGTATAAATATTGGTGAATAAATCCTAAAAGATGAATGAGCTGAGCAATAGATTTTGAAAAACAGAAGATAAAATAAAAGAAATCATGTAAGTTTAATCTGCTGAAAATCCTACTGGAGCACAATTGCACAATTTACTTGCAGTCCAGAAATCATATACTACAAACACACACACACACACACACAGACAAAACCCCAGGGCAGTTGCTTTGACTTGTGTCTGCGTGATACATTCTATCATTCAAAACGTGCCCACTAAGCCTCCAGACCTTTATTTTGAGATGAGGAAATACAACTGCTTCACATGCTCATAATTCATTATTGCTAATTCTCTTCCTTATGTCTTTCCTAAAGTGACCTTCAGTTGCACTTCATTTCTTTTCTTCGTTCTAATTTTTTATGCACAAAAGAAATTTCCTTTCTTTATGCACAAAAAAGGGACAATTTTCAAACACGTATATTTGAACCCGCTCATCACAATTAGCTTTTTCTCTTCAAAGGAACCCCTCAGGAGCCCTTACATCAGGAATGTGGCTGCTTCTCCAGCTAGCAAAGAAGCTACCATTGTGGCTGGAGAAACTTCCATGTGCTGAAAGCTATGACAAAAACTGCCCTCAGAGCTTTGCCTAAAGGGTCATCATTGCTATCTTTCATTAAGCAGTGAAAAATGTTACCCTAAAATACAAGTATTTGCTCCAAATTGATAATACCCACATAGATTTCATATTTACAAACTGTGTGAAACATGTTAAAATCCTGGCAATCCCTAAAGAGAGCAAGCAATTTGCCAGTGAGAATGACTTTGACAAGCAAAACAATCACCCCAGAGCCCAGACCCTGAACCACCTCCTCTATCTTGGCTCCTAACACTCCCAGAGACAATCACCCTCTGGTCTCATCACCCCAGCGCAGGTACTGAGCAAGCAGAGACTACCCTCTTCGAAATCGAAGCCTGCTACAATTATCCATGGTCTTCCATCTAAAAAACTTGCCCCCACTTTTCCCCATGCTTTCCCAGTATATCTCTGCCTCTGGACTGCCCAAGGTGCTTCCATACACGTGCTGTGATGTGCTTCCTGTTTCCAGGGAACTGTGAACACCCCTTCTTCCCTTCAGGAACATCCATTTCCATGTCCATGCTGCTTGACCATACCTGAATGAAACCAAAACCCCAGAACACTGTGGAACAGCAACTCAAAAAATATCTATAAATATACACTGAATCTCTGGACTATAAAACCAGGCAGAATGATATAGCAGGAAGGTACCATCCAAAGAATCACAAAGTCCTGGGATCAAAGCTCAGGGCCACCAGTGATTGACTGCATTACCTGATTTACAGAATTCCAAATGTTCTGGACTTTAGAAGGCTGTATGTTCCTAAATATTGTATACACATTATGGTGTACATTATTATATATTACATGATCCTCTCCCTCAGCAAGGGCCAGAAACACTCAGTAATTAAAGACATAATATTTCTGCTGCAAAATATTTGAATACTTAACGACATAGGTAAAGACTAAGCAGTTTCATGTCAGTTAAATTTTTGATGCCGAGTTACAGTAATTCCTTTTAGTTTTCAAAGCACTTTGGATTTGGGATCTGAGTACTATTCCTCACACATATAAACTAGGATTACAGTGTACAAACTACACGACTTGTCTCTAACATAAAAAAACACCTAGTAGGTCCCCTTCCTCCCACTATAAACTACAGGTTTGAGGAAGTACATAATTTTCTTCATTTAGAACATGTTCTGATTTCCTTCGGAAAATGATTGATAATAGATACTTTTATTAACAACTACCCGTGGTAGTGGAGGCAATTACTTCCATTACATTTAAATCATGATTATTAACGAACAACTGCATTTAGGCACCAAAGCGAACGTCTTTAAGAAACAGCAGACAGCAAACAGCCATACCACCCTGAAGGCCCCTGATCTTGTCTGATATTGGAAGCTAAGCAGGGTCGGGCTTGGTTAGTACTTGGATGGGAGACGCAGCAGATACATAGCCACACCTGACTGATGCCTGCCTGCTACATATATACACAGCTGCTTCTCACTGAGCACCCAGCAATCATCTGAATACCTCACAACCCCTCTGTGGAAGAAGTTAGCTGTTTTCTTCAAATTATTAAAGAAGTTTAACGGCACAACAAATTCTTCTTTCCTTATCAAAGAGGTTTAAAGGCACAACAAGTTCTTCTTTCCTATTTGCATTGTGCCAATACACACAGAAATCATGGCAGTCTTGGGGAAGAACATACTGCTCCCTTTATGCTAGCAATTCTAACCAACTCAACGGCGCTACTTTCTTAGACTTCTTTAATGAGTACTCTGCCTGCCGCATCCATCCCCCTGACACCAGGTCTTGCCCCAAGTCCCTCTGTCCCATGTCCCCACTGACAGCTGTCTCAAAGGTGACCAAATCCAACAGTCTGTTCTCCTCTTCCTCAGATCTCATGACAGCGATAGGCACTCCGGAAACAGTCCCTGTCTGTCGGTGGGCTGCCTGCATCTCTCCCCTAATGACCTTTCCTGTGAGCCACGAGATTTCTCCCTCCACCTTGACGGTTCAACACCCACACTCACATATTTCAGCACTATCGCCTCATCACACTTTACATTTTCCCCTCTGCAGACCTTACTACAATCTTTATTCAAATTTGTACCTCGGTCTGTTTTCCCAGTATTTTTCTTCAGGCATGATCCATATCACAAAACTTGCATTAGCGACAGCTGCACACCGCTGTTCGATTATTACCCCAAATTAGTCATTCTTTACTCTTCCGCTGTTTCTGAAAAAGTACACTATTCTCTCAATAAGTCAAACTTAGAACCCCAAAGTCATCTTGAACTCGACCCTTGTCTGCTCCAAGCACTCAGACCATTATTAACTTGCTGAATCACTTCCAAAATTTCACATATACTTTGTATTTCCATTTCCACAGACTCCAGTTTTGGCTTTCATAGTTTAAAATCTAGACTTTTTCCAACAACCTCTCAATTCATTTCTGTTTCATGCATTCTGCCTTGCTTTTTCCAATTCCTTCTTAAAACAGCAGTTTCATATAAATTTTCATTAAACACTGTGTAATCATGTCACGTCCCAAGTTGAAAAGAAACACCTTTATTGGTTTCCCTTTCCCTAATTCATAAAAATTAAAATTTTTATTTGCCATTCAAGATTCCCATAAATATTAATTTACGGTTTTAATTGTTATTATTCCCTCCCCATACACCATCCCAATTAGTCTGACATTCAAACTCTTTTCCTATGCTCATGCTGTTTTTATAAAACAATAAAATTACTATAAAATAAAAATTTCTGTAACTTAACATCTGCTCTGATAAGCCAGACATGAAACAGATGCTTTACATGAATGAGCTCTAAGAGTCAGAAAAACCCTGCAAGGAGATACTATGATCTTGCTTTGACATCGAGAGTTAGAAGCTAATAGAAATTAGCAATACACAGAAAGGCAGTTCATACATAAGAGCGAGAGATCCAAAGTAACATGTACAGGTTCCCCTATCAGTACATATCAGACTAGTGACAATCTTAAGCTAATAACAAATGATGAACAATGCATATGTACTTTTGGTTGAATACTGTAATCAATACACAATTCTTCTTAAGTGCTGAAACTTAACTGAAAAGTGATCACTGTTAAATATAAGAGTGGGAATAAGAGAGGTAAGAGATGTGCAATTTGGGACATGCTCAAGCTGACTTACCCCAAACGGTAGAGTTAGAAACATACCAGGGGATTCCAATTCAATCCCATCAAGGGGGCATGTACCAATGCCATCTCACTAGTCCCAGTGATCAATTTCGGTTCACAATTGATCATAATGATAGGACTAAGAACTAAACGGATCACATAAACAAGAATAGTGTCTGCAAATACTAGCTGATAGAATCAAAAAGGGAGAGAACGATCCAACATGGGAAGTGAGATACACAGCAGACCCATAGAATGGCAGATGTCCTAAACAGCACTCTGGCCTCAGAATCAGCCCTTAAGGCATGCAGATATGGCTGAAAAGCCCATGAGAGTATTTCAGGCATGGAAAGCCAAAACACTCTAGTGAAAAAAAAAAAAACCTAAATGAAAGATCTCCGCGAGTGAGATCCCAGTGGAAAGAATGGGTCATCAAAGAAGGAGGTACCTTTCTCTGAAGGGAGGAGAGAACTTCCACTTTGACCATGGCCTTGTCTAAATACAATCAGAGTTAGTGAACTCAGGGGGCTTCCATAGCCTTGGCAGCTCATGACAAGAGCCTAGGTTGATTACTGAGGCCATCAACAAGAGTGTCAATTTGTTAAGTCAACAACAGGAGTCACTGTGCACTTACTCCTCATGTAGGATCTTTGTTCTTAGTGTGCTGTACATGGCGATTTAATGCTATAACTAGTACTCAAACAGTAATTTTCACTTTATGTTTCTGTGTGGGAGCAAACTGTTGAAATCTTTACTTAATGTATGCTAAACTGATCTTCTGTATATAAAGAGAATCGAAAATGAATCTTGATGTGAATGGAAGGGGAGAGGGAGTGGGAAAGGGGAGGGTTGCAGGTGGGAGGGACATTATGGGGGGGAAGCCATTGTAATCCATAAGCTGTATTTTGGAAATTTATATTCATTAAATAAAAGTTTAAAAAAAAAGATAAGTGTGAATATATTCATAGGATAAATGTCTAGAAGCAGAATCACTTCCAACAACACATACAGCTTGAATCTTCACAGCTACTGAAGTTCTCGGTTCAGGCCACATCCCTGTTGCAGCATCTCCTGGACTGCTTGTAGGTTCACATAGTTCCCCAACTTGAACACACACGTGGCCCATTGCCAAGAGGCTTCTTGACAAAAATGTCAACCCCCTCAAGAGAGTTGGGGTGTCTCCAAAATTCTTTGCACAAGGTAACAGTTCTCTCACAAGTTAACTCCTCAGATTTAATCCTAAGAAAAACGACCCTGGCTTTCTGCTTCCCTTGCTGGGAAACCACAACTCTGATTTTAACTCATCAGTAGCAAATGAGTCCTGGTGAATCCAGAATAGTAATTCTATTTAAATTCTTCTGCAACTAAGTTCTGTAATAGAACAGCCCTCCTGCCAATGAAAACTGTCAACTCTGAATAAAGTATCCAAAACAAGAATTCAAAGGCACTTTGCAAACGGACCCAAAAAAGCAGACAGAAACTAGAGGGAGGGTGTGGCCATTTTCAATAAGGAATGGCACTGGATACCTGCATATTTTTTTAAAAAGATGTATTCTTCTGAGGGAGAAGAAGAGGTCAAGGGTGAGGAAGATCTACCAATTCTGGTTCACTCCCTAAACGACCTAATGGCCGGGGCTGTTGCAGGCCAAACCCAGGAGCCTGGATCCCCACCCAGGTCTTCCACATGGGTGACAGGAACCCCAGCAGCTGGGCCATTTTCTGCTGCTTTCCAAGGTGCATCAGCAGGGAGCTGGGTTGGAAGTGGAGCAGTGGGGGCTCAAACTAGCGCTCTGACAGGAGATTTGGCATTGCAAGCAGCAGCTTAACCCACTGTACCGCAACACCAGTCACAGAGTTTCATGTTCTTACAGCTTCTATACTGTCTGTATCAATGCTGGGCGCTTAAAGCTCAGGAAGAAAAAAGGAAAAAATAAATAAATAAAAAATAAAAACCTACAGTCTTCAAGAACAAGAGCCCTGAAAAGTTACAATAGCTAGAAACTGAGAAATGTCTGAAAGTTTCTAATAAAACAATATCTTTGATCCAGCAATTCTATTCTTAGTAATTTACCTAAGAGAAGTAAAAATGCATGTCTGTAAAAACTCTTATATGAGAGTCCACAGCATCTTTTTCATCATAGCTGTAGTTGGAATGGGTAAACAGCTTTATATTCATACAATGAAATACTACTCAATGATTTAAAACAAAAACAAAATCCAGTGATAGATGTAAAATGGATGACTCATAAAAACTCTAAGTTCTACGTAAAAGACTACACACTAAACAATTTAATGAATTCTAGACCAACAGAACTACTCTACAGTAGGAGAAATCAGAAAGTGAGCTGTTTTCTAGGGTGTGTGGTATGGGTGTTCACTGGGAAGAGGCTTTCTGGGTGACAGTAATGTTCCGTATCTCAATTGGAGGGAGATAACAAAGGGGCTGCATTTGTCAAAGCTCATGCAGTTGTACAATTTACATTTCTGTATTTTGTTGAACGTAAATTTTATCACAAATATAATAAATACTAACTCTGGTTAAAGAAGTGTACAAGTGCAGGGTCAAAGGGTGAAATATACTAATATCCCCTGCCCTTACTTTAAAATTTATCAAAAAAATAGGGGCCAGCAATGTGGTGAAGTCATTGCCTACAGCCAGCATCCCATATGGTTGCTGGTTCAAGCTCCCTGTTAATGCACCTGGAAAGTAGCAAAAGATGGCCCAAGTCCTTGGACCCCTGAACCCATGTAGAAAGCCAGAAGAAGCTTCTGGCTTCTGGTTTCAGAAAGTTACAGCTCTGGCCATTGTGGCCATTTTGGAATTGTACCAGCAAATGGAAGATCTTGCTCTCTTACCTCTCTCTCTCTCTAACTCTGCCTTTGACATAAATAAACCTTTTAAAAATATCAAACAATACATTAGATTTGGATGATGAAGCAAGAGGTGGAGACACACAAGAAAGTATGGTAAAATGTTAAGTGTAGCTTCTATGTGAGGGTATTTGAGAATTCGGTGTAAAATTTTTTCTACTTAAATATTAAATGTAAGTTTGCTTAATAAAAGGTTGGGGGTGGTGGAAAGAAAGAACAATACGCTCTGGGAACTGTGTCAAATGCTCAAGAACCTGTCCGTTACTTCTTTCCCAAAGGGGCTGTGCTGAAAGGAACTCTGGACAAGCTAATATGCCTCGCCTCGTTCACAGCACTCACCTAGCTGAGGTTCTGGCCACAAAGCCCCTGACAGCGTCAGCTCACCCAAGACTGGGAGAATCACAGATATCCAGGACACCACGCTCCAAAAAATTCCAGTTTGAAAGAAATCCTATTTCTTCCCTAATCCCTAACATAGTTTGAAAGAAATCCTATTTCTTCCCTAATCCCTAACATAATAACTGTGGAAGTTAACCCTTGCCATCCCTGATCTGCCACACAAGATCATCACAGCTTGTAAGTCTCTACAACATCAAAAGCCTAGTCCAGACCCTCTTAACCAGCAAATGAATTGTTCAAGGACATGAGCTCTAGGAACGGGTAGTAGGCCCCTACTCCACTCTTGAGTATCAAAACTCTTAGAGGGGCTGGTGCCGTGGCATAGTGGGTAAAGCCATCCCCTATGGAGCTGGCATCCCATATGGTGCTGGTTCGAGTCCTGGCTGCTCCACTTCTGATCTAGCTCTCTGCTAAGGTCTGGGAAGGCAATAGAAGATGGCCCAAGTCCTTGGGCCCCTGCACCCAAAGACCTGAAGACGCTCTAGGCTCCTGGCTTCAGATTTGCCCAGCTATAGCCATTAGGGGAGTGAACCAGCGGATGGAAGACTTTCTCTCTCTGCCTCTCTGTAACTCTACCTTTCAAATAAATAAATAAATCTTTAAAAAAGAGAAAACTGCCCGGCACTGCAGTTCACTTGGCTAATTCTCTGCCTACGGCGCCGGTACCCCGGGTTCTAGTGCCGGTTGGGGTGCCGAATTCAGTCCTGGTTGCTCCTCTTCCAGTCTAGCTCTCTGCTGTGGCCCAGGAGGGCAGTGAAGGATGGCCCAAGTGCTTGGGCCCTGCACCCACATGGGAGATCAGGAGGAAGCACCTAGCTCCTGGCTTTGGATTGGTGCAGCACGCCGGCCATAGCAGCCACTTGGGGGATGAAACAACGGAAAAGGAAGACCTTTCTCTCTGTCTGTCTCTCTCAATGTCTAAATCTGCCTGTCCAAAAAAAAAAAAAAAAAAAATTCTTAGCAACCCACACTGAAACTCCAGAATGCTTTAAGAAATGTTTTATTTAATGAGTATAAATTTCATAAGTACAACGATTTCAACAATTTGCAAACACACACACACAATATAAAAAACTGAGAACAAATATTACAATTAATTTTCATAGTACAACTCATTGAGGACAGATCCTGCATGGGGAATTAGTACACAGTAACTCCTGTTGTTAATTTAACAATTAATACTCTTATCTACTACGTCAGTGACCACCCGAGGCCCTTGACATGAGCTGCCAAGGCTATGGAAGCCTTTTGAGTCCATAGTCTCTGTCAGTATTTCCACAAGGCCATAAGCAAAGTGGTAGTACTCTCCTCCCTTGAGAGAAAAAAAGTACATCCTTCTTTGATGGCCCATTCTTTCCAATGGGGTCTCACTCAAAGAGATCATTTATGTAGGACATTTTTTGGGGGTAGGGGGGGAGAACAGTGTCTTGGCTTTCCATGCCTGAAATGCTCTCATGGGCTTTTCAGCCACATCAGAATGCCTTAAGGCTGATTCTGAGGTCAGAGTGCTATTTAGAGCAATTATTATTTTATGAGTCTGCTGTATGGACTGCTTCCCATGTTAGAACATTTTCTCCTTTTTAATTCTATCGATAGTTATTACCAGACACTTGATCTTATTTATATCATACCTTTAATGCTTAAACCTATCTATATGATCAATTTAGCACTCAATATAATCACTTTAACACTTAAAATAGCATTATTACCACATAGCTTAATGGGATTTGGGGTTTCACAGTAAGCTTTTAGCTGTACTCTTAGAAGTAAGTCTGTCAGAATGTATACAGAACTATACAGCTTTACAGTTACAAAAAAATAAAAATAAATAAACTTTCTTAGCAGCCCACACTGAGACTCCAGAATTCTTAAAGTAGAAAAGAAGTCCACATATGAAAACTTCTCAGCCTGGGCATGCACACCACATTTTCAAAGAGGATAGTCAGGGATCTGGCTCCATGTGGTCATAGGCTAAGCCTCACCCGTGAAGTGAGCATCCCATATGGGTACCAGTTCATGTCTCGGCTGCTCCTCTTCTGATCCACCTGTCTGCTATGGCATGGGAAAGCAGTAGAAGATGGCCCAAGTGTCTGGGCTACTGCACCTATGTGGGAGACCGGGAAGAAGCTCCTGGCTCCTGCTTTCAAATCAGCTAAGCTCTGGCCATTGGCCACTTGGGGAGTGAACCAGTGGATGGAAAACCTTTCTCTCCAAAATCACACAGATACTGGATAAATCGGTATCCACCCTGGGATTCGGATTATCCAAGAGTACACGCTCAGTGCGCTGGCTCAGTGACTGACACACACACACAACATACTTCCTCTCTTCATTATGAAGACACATTGATTTTTGCACCCACCTTGAAGAAAATCTTCGAAGTTCTAGAATATTTGCTAGAAACAGATACGGCACTTGGAATTTAAGCCCCAAGTAGAAGAACCCAGACACAGAAATGAAAGTGGTAGGTGGCTTTCTCTTTGCTGCCAGGTGACAGGCTACAGAGCAAGTATCAGGAGTTGGAAGAATGGATATAGCTTAAATGAAACTTCCCAAATAGCCTTAAGTATGGCTTCACCATGGAATGGCCTGAGATACTGGAAAAAGCATTTGCTGCATAGGCCCAAATATAGAGATGCTAAAACAAATAGTCTACAGTGGTTTCTCAAAAACCCCTTAATTGATTCTAGTACACATTCAGGGTAAATAATACAGACACAAATCTTCCAAACAAGGTGAAACCATAACTGGACTGACTTAATTGCAAGGCGGTAGCAAGGAAGATTGGGGAATAACCAAGCAAAGGGGCCAAGAACACGGCATCACCGGAGAGCAGCAGCCCGGTGAACCAACAGCCAAGATGGTACACTGGTTTTATAGATGAGGAAATGAAAGAAAAGAGATGTGGAAAAATTTGTATCTTAAAATTCCTAAACCTTTTAGTAGGGGGTTCAGGTTAGGAAGTACCACTATGTTCCTAAATCTCCATGTATGAAATACAAGAAACTTGTATAAGTTAAATGAAATTAAAAATTAAATAAAAATGAAATTGTATAGCTTACAAGAATTTAATGCAAATAAAATACATTTAGGTATCATAAAAAAATAGAAAATGTTTAACACAGCACACAGGCCTCACCTTTCTGTTCAGCCCACTGTTGCCTTATTTCTTCACTGGTTGCTCATGGATTCCCTTTACTCCAAGCATTAGAATAACTTACAAATCATTAGAAACTCACGCGTTATTTTCCTTGCTTCTGTGAATTTTATTGTCTCTCCACAAAATATGCACTAATTCACCTCCCTTCTCAAGTTTCTCTCTTTCCTCATCTAGCGAACTCTTATTCATCCTCCAAAGGCAGGAAACCTCTTCACAACACCTTCTTCCGCAGTTATCATCCATCTGGAATCCCAATGACTGTCACAGTCCTTACCACATACCAATTTTTCTGTCATCCCATCTCCACAGAAAGCTCTCTGAAGACAGGGACACCTTCTGCTTCAACTTGGGATTTAAGATCTGAAGATAGTGCAAAGCACACAAGTGGTTCCAGAACCATTTCTTCAATGAGTAACAAGTGCATGGATAGAGGGGGAAGAATGATTCCCCAAGTTACCATCAAGTATGCTGACCCCACTACATGGAGCTCAAGAAAATCTCTCAATTTGCTTCATATTTCAAACGCAGCCTGATGTCCCAACATTTGGTCACCAAGTACTTCAAAGGTGGAGTACTTGAAGACTGTGGAAAAGGCGGGGGGGGGGGGGGGGGGGGAGGCTTACCAAAAGCAAAACTGAACAAAGGTACTATATCAAACTCAGAAGCTTCGGCACAGCAAAGGAAACAATCAACAGAGTGAAGATATATACAACATCATAGGAAAAAAATATTTGGAAACCACCTATCCAACAATGGATTAATATCTAGAATATATCAGCAACTTAAAAAACCAACAAAAAATAAACAATCCAATTAAGAAATAGGAAAAGCACCTCAACAGACAGTTGTCTAAAGAAGAAATACATGTACTCTATAGAATACTATACAGCAGTCAAAAACAACGAAACCCGGTCATTTGCAACAAGAAGGAGGAATTTGGAAAACATCATGCTGAGTGATTTAAGCCAGTCCCAAAGGGACAAATATCACGTTCTCCCTGATTGGCGACAACTAACTGAGCACCAAAGGGGAAACTTGTTGAAGTGAAATGCACAGTGTGAGAAACAGTGACTTGATCAGCTCTTGTCCTGACGGATGATGTACAATGTAATACTTTATCCATTTCAGTATTCTTTTTTGTTCTAGTACTACTGGTTGAACTCTGTAATTAACACACAATTATTCTTAGGTGTTTAAATTTTAACTGAAAAGTGATCCCTGTTAGGAATTTGGAAAACATTATGTTGAGTGAAATAAGCCAATCCCAAAGGGACAAATACCACATGTTCTCCTTGATAGGTGACAACTAACTGAGCACCAAAAAGGAAACCTGTTAAAGTGAAATGAACACTATGAGAAACGGTGACTTGATCAGCCCTCACCCTGACTGTTGATGAGCAGCTTAATATGTTATCCCTCTTAGTATTTTTTTTTGTTTGTTCTACTTAATACTTTTGGTTGAATACTGTAATCAATACACAATTCTTCTTAAGTGCTGAAACTTAACTGAAAAGTGATCACTGTTAAATATAAGAGTGGGAATAAGAGAGGGAAGAGATGTGCAATTCGGGACATGCTCAAGCTGACTTACCTCAAATGTAGAGTTAGAAACATACCAGGGGATTCCAATTCAATCCCATCGAGGTGGCATGTACCAATGCCATCTCACTAGTCCCAGTGATCAATTTCGGTTCACAATTGATCATAATGATAGGACTAAGAAAGAACCAAAGGGATCACATAAACAAGAATAGTGTCTGCAAATACTAGCTGATAGAATAAAAATGGGAGAGAACGATCCAACATGGGAAGTGAGATACACAGCAGACCCATAGAATGGCAGATGTCCTAACAGCACTCTGGCCTCAGAATCAGCCCTTAAGGCACGCGGATCCGGCTGAAATGCCCATGAGAGTATTTCAGGCATGGAAAGCCAAAACACTCTGGGGAAAAAAAAAACCTAAATGAAAGATCTCCGCGAGTGAGATCCCAGTGGAAAGAATGGGTCATCAAAGAAGGAGGTACCTTTCTCTGAAGGGAGGAGAGAACATCCACTTTGACCATGGCCTTGTCTAAATACAATCAGAGTCAGTGAACTCAGGGGGCTTCCATAGCCTTGGCAGCTCATGACAAGAGCCTAGGGAGATTACTGATGCCATCAACAAGAGTGTCAATTTGGTAAGTCAACAACAGGAGTCACTGTGCACTTACTCCTCATGTAGGATCTCTGTCCTTAGTGTGCTGTACATGGCGATTTAATGCTATAACTAGTACTCAAACAGTAATTTTCACTTTATGTTTCTGTGTGGGAGCAAACTGTTGAAATCTTTACTTAATGTATGCTAAACTGATCTTCTGTATATAAAGAGAATCGAAAATGAATCTTGATGTGAATGGAAGGGGAGAGGGAGTGGATAAGGGGAGGGTTGTGGGTTGGAGGGACGTTACGGGGGGGAAGCCATTGTAATCCATATTCTGTACTTTGGAAATTTATAGTCATTAAATAAAAGTTAAAAAAAAAGAAATAAAAAAAAGAAGAAATACAAATGGCTAGCAAATACATGAAAAAATGCTCAACATCACTAGCCATGAAAGAAATGCATACCAAATCCATAACGAGATATCGCCTCACCCTTGTCAGAAAGTCTAAAATCCAAAACACAGAGAGTAACAAATGCTAGTGAGGATATGGAGAAAGGATAACACTTATACTCTGTAGGTGGAACTGAAATTAGCGCAGCCACTGTGGAAAATAGTGTGAAGATTTCTTTAAAAACTAGAAATAGGGGCCAGCACTGTGGCAGGCAGGTAAAGCCACTGCCTGCAGTGCCAGCTTCCAGATGGGCACTGGTTCAAGTCCCAGCTGCTCCTCTCCCAATCCAGCTCTCTGCTGTGGCCCAGGAAAGCAGTAGAAGATGGCCCAAGTCCTTGGGCCCCTGCACCCACATGGGAGACCTAGAAGAAGCTCCTGGCTTCGGATCAACCCAGCTCCAGTCATTGAGCCCATTTGAGGAGTTAACTAGCAGATGGGAGACCTCTCTCTGCCTCTGCCTCTGTGTAACACTGCCTTTCAAATAAATAAATACATCTTTAAAAAGGAAAAAAAAAAAAAAAAAAACTAGAAATATACTTGCTATATGACCCAGCAATCCCACTACTGAGTATACTGAGTACATACCCAAAAGGCATGAATGCACTGTAACAAAGAGATCCCTGCACCACCAGCAAGGTTCACAACAGCCAAAATACAGAATCAACCAAGGTGTCCATCTTCACACAAATACACAAAGAAAATGTGGCATACATACATAATGGGTTATTATTCAGCCATAAAAAAGAATGAAAACTGACCATGTGCATCAAACTGGATGCAAATGGAGGACATCATGTTGAGTGAAATAAGCAGGATACAACATGTTATGCCTTATATGGTGGAAGATAAAAATTTTTTAAAAATCAAAAAACAAAAATAAAAGACAGAAATGCCTGTGTGTATAGGTTTTGTTGTAAACATGGCTTTGTAAAACTTGTTTTTTTTAAAAAAAAAAAAAAGATTTATTTATTTATTTGAAAGTCAGAGTTACACAGACAGAGAAGGAGAGTCAGAGGCAGAGAGAGAGACAGAGAAAGAGAGAGACTTGCATCTGCTGGTTCACTCCTCAGATGGTCCTAATGGCTGAGGCTGAGCCAGGCTGAAGCCAGAAGCCAGGAGCCAGGAGCTTCTTCTGGGTCTCCCACGTGGGTGCAGGGGCCCAAGGACGTGGGCCCTCTTCTACTGCTTTCCCGGGCCATAGCAGAGAGCTGGATAGGAATAGGAGCAGCCAGGACTAGAATGGCACCCATATGGGATGCCAGCAGTTCAGGCCAGGGCTTTAACCTGCTGTGCCATAGCACCGGCCCCATAAATCTTTGTTTTACACTTTTGTCACACCAATGTTTAAGAATGTTATACTACTGGCCGGCGCCACAGCTCAATAGGCTAATCCTCCATCTGCAGCACCGGCACCCGGGTTCTAGTCCCGGTCGGGGCGCTGGATTCTGTCCCGGTTGCTCCTCTTCCAGTCCAGCTCTCTGCTGTGGCCCAGGAGGGATGTGAAGGATAGCCCAAGTGCTTGGGCCCTGCACCCGCATGGGAGACCAGGAGGAAGCACCTGGCTCATGGCTTCAGATCAGCATGGTGCGCCCACCGCAGCGGCCATTGGGGGGTGAACCAGCAGAAAAGGAAGGCCTTTCTCTCTCTCTTTCTCTCTTTCTCTCTCTCTCTCCCCCTGCCAAAAAAAAAAAATGCTATACTACTATGATTTCAATGATCTGTGATTATTTTAAAATTTACCATATAAATGTGAAATGATCATCTTTACATTTGATTATTTTTACAGCACTTTCCTATATTCCCGCTAAACTAGGATCGTCTTGCTTAATACTTATTAAACTTCTTATCTGGTGAATCATTAAGCCTCCGATGGTAATGTAAATGAAAAATATGTAATCTCAAAATCTAAAGAGAAAGAAAGAAAAGAAGAGAAAGAGAGCAAGTGAAAAGGCAGGAGGGAGGAGGGAGAGAGAAGGAAGAGACTATTACTACGTTCTTAGAACTGTATCTACAAACTATATTGAATCTGATAAAAATTACATAAAAAAAGAAAAAGGGATGCCTGGTAATCTGGAAATATGTGCCATGCCAGGGCCTTGTGCAGAAATGTTTCTCTAAAAACAGCTCTGGTAAATATCAGAAGCCAAAACAAACTGAGGAATCAGCTTGAGAGGATCTATCTTTCAGGCCATTAACTATGTGTTTCCATTATTTTGCCTCTTTGTAAGGCGCACCTCTTGAGTGAATTTTTTAAAAATCATACACATATTCTTCATAAGATAAATAATAAAAATACTGTAAAAACCAACGTTTGCAAATGTTCTCATTATTTCAGTTGATTATTGTGCCAATCAAAAAGTGATACTCTCCCATCTGACCCAGTATTTTCCTAAGGTCACAATTTTGTCTGTACAAACTGATAAACAATTATGTTTAATCCATGGGCAACTGAATGCAGAGAAGAAAAAAGGCAGACACAATCACTAAACAAAGGGAAAGCAATATCACAACATCCTTCACATATGTTACCAACTATAAAATCTACCATGGAGTTAACAGCTTTTTGGAAAAAAAAAGGAAACATAAATATGTTGGTAACTGTGAGATAAAAGTCTCTTTTATTAGAGAATGACAAATATAGAAAAGCATGCACCACAAAAGTGAAAAAAAAAAATAATGCTCCTAGAAAAAATTCCCAATATGTCAGGGACCTGCATAATGTACAGGAAATTATCATCTGCCTCTCTTCTTCCCAATTGCATATAAAAATTGACAGAAAGAAAGGAATTCTGTAAAAATTAAGGTATCAGGTTTGGGAATGAAACGGCAATTCTATGCCTTAAGTGCACTTCCTAAATTTCACGCCACACAGCAATGTGCTTAATTAGCAGATAGCACTGTCCAGGCATA
This sequence comes from Oryctolagus cuniculus, assembly GCF_964237555.1. Classification (NCBI taxonomy): domain Eukaryota; kingdom Metazoa; phylum Chordata; class Mammalia; order Lagomorpha; family Leporidae; genus Oryctolagus; species Oryctolagus cuniculus. The sequence continues at coordinate 187,402,883 of NC_091433.1, read as the reverse complement.
CTGATAATAACAATGGCCAGTACTAAGTTGAAGTTATAGATGGAAATTCCAAGAAAACTGTTTCTCCCCCTCCTTTCCTCCCTACCGTTGCCTAGAGCATGGACAAATTACCTGGAGCTGCCTCTGAATCACTGGATGTTCATTAAGAGCCGAGAGAGAGATGCAGGTAAAAGAATGAAGAATCCTACTATAGAATTGTGAAAATAAGTAAAAAGGGGGAAGAAAAAAAAGTATAAATGTCAGGCTGTCTTGGGTAAACTTGAATACATTTATTTCTTTTTAAAAAATTATTTACAGAAAAATATGCCACCATGTAAGAAACTGTCATGTTCAAATATAGACCTACATTGTATGGAGAATAAAAGCAGGAAAGCACTTTATACCATTCAACACAAAAACTACTTCACATAATTAGCAACTTGAAGATACGAATCATATCTTATTTTATTTTTCCCCAGGAACCTTTTATTTAAGGTGTACAAACTTCATGCATTTCTAAATCCAACTTTATGAACAGGGTAATTCTTCCCACTCTACCCACCCTCCCACTGGGACTCCCATCCTCTTTCTTCCTCCCTTTCCAATTCCCATTCTTATTTGTTACTAAGATCTACTTTCAATTAACTTTATACACATAAAAGTAACTCCAAACTAAGTAAAGAGTTCAATAAATAGTATGGGGAAAAAAAAATGTTCCTCAACAGTCAAGACAAGGGCTGTTCAAAGTCATCACATCGTGTGTCCATTTCATTTCTATAGATTACCTTTTAGGTGCTCTATTAGTTATCACACACCAGGGAGAACATACAGTATTTGCCTTTTGGGACTTGTGGGGAGCAACTGGGAGCAGCTCGGACTAGACTAAGTTACTGGAATTAAGACTTATTCTATGCATCTGCTCTCCCACAATATGGCGCTGGGAGAGGAGGAAACAGCTTCTACACAGCTGCCTCTCACCAACTTGACAAGCTGCAGGAGCTGCTCCTGATTGGAGGAGAGCAGCGTACTCGGCATGTGGGTAGCAGAGTTGGGATTGGTGGAAGAGGACTATAAAGGAGGAGAGAGACAACATGCACCAGGAACATCTATCTGAAGGAACACCTGTGCAGCCCCCGAGAGAGCCGGCCAGCGGTGTGCCGCTCCCCCGCGGAAGTGGGGAAAGTGGCAGGGGGAACCGCCCTTCCACGGAGGTGGAAGGGACGGTAGCCAACCCGGGAAGAACCAGCAGCAAACCCGGGGAGGGCCGAGCAGACAAAAGAACAACGCAGGGTCCTGTGTCGTTCCTCCACGAAGAGGGGGAGAGACAGGGACTGGCTTATTTCACTACATATGATGTTTTAAAGAGTACTCCATTTTGTTGCAAATGACTGGATTTCATTTCTTTTTACCACTTCCTGGTTTCTCATTGTCTACATATCCCATATTTCTTTATCCAATCTTCAGTTAACAGACATTTGTGTTGATTCCATATCTTAGCTATTTAGAATTGAGCTGCAATAAATATGGGGGTATAGATAACTCTCTCAAATGCTGACTTCATTACCCTTGAGTAAATTCCCAGGAGTGGGATGGCTGGGTCATATGGTAGGCCTATATTCATATTTCTGATCTATCTCCATATTGTCTTACATAGTGGCTGTACCAGTTTACATTCCCACCAACAGTGGATTAGGGTACCTTTTTTCTTCACATTTTCACCAGCATTTTTTATTTGTTAATTTCTGTATGAGAGCCATTCTAATGGGTGACATGAAACCTCATTGTGGTTTTGATTTGCATTCCCTGATGGTTAATGATCCTGAGCATTTCTGCATGTGTCTGTTGGCCATTTGGATTTCCTCTTTTGAAAAATGCCTGTTTAAACCCTTTGCACATTTCTTAACTGGGTTGTTTGTTTTATTGTTGCTGAATTTCTTGAGCTATTTATAGATACTGGATATTAATCATTTATCAGTTTCATAGTTTGCAAATAATTTCTGCAACTCTGTCAGTTGCCTCTTCACTTTGCTGAGTGTTTCTTTTGCAGTGTAGAAGCTTCTCAATTTGATGTAATCCCATTTTTCAATTTTGGCTTCGATTGCCTGTGCTTCTGAGGTCTTTCCCATGAACTGTTTGCCTATGCCAACATCTTGCAGGATTTCCCAAAAGTATTCAAATAATTTGAGGAGGTAGACGAATGAATGTAAGAATGAATGAATGAAGGCATCCAGTTAGATTATTCAAACTTACTGAAAATTTCATTACTTTTTCTCTAACTCACTCATTCATACATTTTCTTCTTTTTTAGTATTTTATTTACCTATTTGAGAGAGAAAGCTCCCACCTGCTAGTTTACTCCTTAAATGTCCACAATGGCCGGGGCTGGGTCAGGTAGAAGACAGCAGCCAAGAACACACCTCAAGTCTCCCACATGGGTAGAAGAAACCTAACTTCCTGGGCCATCAAAGCTGCCTCCCAGAATCCACATTAGCAGGAAACTGGGATCAGGAGCTGAAGCTGCGAACTGAACCCAGCATGGAATTCAGGCATCCTAACTAGTACCTTAACTGTTAGGCTAAATGCCCACCCCTTTCATACAATCTTAGTTATAATTCTTTTTTTTTTTTTTTTTTTTTGACAGGCAGAGTGGACAGTGAGAGAGAGAGAGAAAGGTCTTCCTTTTGCCGTTGGTTCACCCTCCAATGGCTGCCGCAGCCAGCGCGCCGCGGCCAGCGCACCGCGCTGATCCGATGGCAGGAGCCAGGTGCTTCTCCTGGTCTCCCATGGGGTGCAGGGCCCAAGCACTTGGGCCATCCTCCACTGCACTCCCTGGCCACAGCAGAGAGCTGGCCTGGAAGAGGGGCAACCGGGACAGAATCAGGCACCCCGACCGGGACTAGAACCCGGTGTGCCGGCGCCGCAAATCGGAGGATTAGCCTAGTGAGCCGCGGCGCCGGCCAGTTATAATTCTTTTAACATGAGTACAGCCTTCTTTCTTACCTTCTGTAGTTGGAAAGACTTCTCCTTCAGTTTTCCCCTCTGCCAATTTACCAGTTCTCAGCAATATTTCTGCAAAACTTTCATCTGGGATGTGCTGATAGGCATCATAGGTCACTCCGGACTAGATAAAAAAGCAGTTTCTCTACTTAGCACGGTATAAGCTTGTTGTTGTTGTTCCAGCTAACATACTCTTAGAAAACAGAAATACTGAACTCTGTCTTCTGTGACTTAATAACAATTTCTCAGTTACTAAGACATATTACTTTATAGAAAATTTTAAATGAATTTTAATTTCATAATGTCATAATATATATGAAGAAAATGTAAAACCAATGAATAACGTGAGTTAAGAACCAAAAGAAATACATTTTCAGGAAAATTCTGATGTTTGTCTATGCTGTCTATACAGCATAACAGAAAAACCTATTTGCTTAGGCACACTGTCCTTACCTCAGAGACAAAGGGATTGGAGATGACTGACTCATAAAAAGGATGACACCCTTGTTTTTCTAGGTCTTCATTGGCCACAGTTCCAATTTGATAGGCACCACCAAATTCTTGTCCCTAAACAGAACAAAGTGAAGAACAGTAAATAAAAACAAAAGAGCACGGAAAGGGAGAGGACCAGAGCGGAGGCAGGGACAAGAGAGGGAAGACAGATTCCACGGGCCAGCGCTGAGGCCCAGCAGGCACAGTGGGCTAAACCTCTGCTGTGCACCAGCATCCTATATGGGTGCCGGTTCGTGTCCCAGCCGCTCCTCTTCCTATCCAGCTCTCTGACTGTGCCCTGGGAAGGCAGTGGAAGATGGCCCAAGCGCTTGGGCCCCTGTACCCATGTGAGACACCTGGAGGAGGCTCCTGGCTCCTGTCTCAGATCCACCCAGCGCTGCCCATCTTAGTCATTTGGGGAGTGAATCGGGGAGTGGAAGACCTCTCTCTCTGTCTCTATTTCTCTCTGTCTATAGCTCTGACCCTCAAATATATAAATAAAATCTTTATATTATACATATTTATATTTATATATATAATTATGTATATTTTATATAGATAGATAGATTTCTGTGACATAGAGTGTGTCAAGAGTGACATGGATACCAGCAATGAGCATAAGAACAACCCTGCCCTGCCCTGTGTAGCCTTTTGATTTTCCCAGTCACTTTGACATCAATGAATTTGAAACACTGAAGCAATGTTTCATGTGCATAGTGAGCTTTACATGCCACAGAGGAACTCTCCTAAAATAGCATGGTGTATGTATTGTTCCCCTGCTCAAAAATCTCTAGTAGTTCTGAACAGCCAATACTATAAACTATGACAAATGTTGTGTTAATGTTACTATGTGTGAGCTAACATTCTCCACTCCAACCAAGCTTACATACTTCATCTTCCTGCCAGCTTCTATGCCTTTCTCTCACGATTCTGTCATACCGACTACCTGGTTAGATTCTACCTTTCCATCCAGGACCAACTCAGACTTTACCTGCTAATTCCTTGCCATACTGAAGCAAGATGATCTAACTGTACCCCTTTTGCTGTCCCCATATTCTGCACCACTGGGACCCTTACACATGCCTTTAAGATTTGCTATAAGCATTCCTGACTAACAAATACTTTGGTGTCCCACACACAGTAATTATCTTTATCTTTTACCCTTCTGAAGTGACTGTAAGACTCCTCCCTAAAAGCCAAATAAAAATCACCCATTTCTCCTCAGTTTCCGGGGCACTAATTTATAGCAAGCAAAGGTTAAGCAAATAGTGAAGTCACTGCTGCAAATGAAGATCATGCACAATGTTCAAAATTCTACCTAAGACACACATCCTCAAAACATCAGATAAGACAGTAAAAAAATACAAACAAGTGATCCAGTGTGATACACGCAATAAACATACAGACATTCCCCAGAGCACAGCATCTAAGAAACTGACATCTCCATTCACCCAACTGTTTGGACCATTACTCTTAGGTCCCTTCTTTCTTACGTGTCCCAAATCCAAACCATCAGCAGATCCATAAAATACATTCCCAAACCAACCATTTCTCACTTTCTTCACAGTTATGCTGGTCCAAACCACCACCATCTCTCATCTGGAATGTTAGATCAGAGATCACACTGCCTTGTACCCTGACTTCTGACTCCATAAAGCCAGTTCTCCACATGGCAGCTGAATCATGCTATTAAAAGTAAAGTTGGGGGCCCGGTTTGGTACCACCGGGGGTTAAGCCGCTACTTACAAACCAGCATCCCATATGGACACCAGTTCAAGTCCCAGCTGCTCCGCTTACAATCCAGCTCCCTGTGAATGTGCCTGGGGAAACAGCAGAGGATGGTCCAAGTCCTTGAAGCCCTGCATCAACATGTGAGACCTGGATGAAAATCCAGATTCCTGGTTTCAGTCTGGCCCAGCTCTGGCCATTGTAGCCATGTGGGGTTTGAACCAGCAGATGAAAGATCCTTCCCTTTCTCTCTCTCTGTCTCTCCCTAACTCTACTTTTCAAATAAATAAATAATAAATCCTTAAAAAAAAGTATAGTTGGATTATATAAATTCACTGCCTAAATGCTTCAAAATCCACAGTGGTTATTACAGTTCGTGTAAGGCTCTCAGCGCCTGCATCTCCACCAGCCCTCAGATTTCATGTCCCGCCATTCTCCCCTACTATTCACTCTGTACAAACAACAGTGGCCCCCTTTATCCTCCAGGAAGATGGTGCACATGTTCTCCCCGTAAGCCTTGTAGTTTGTTCTCTTTCCTCAATGCTACTTCTGCTTCAAGGGATTCCTTTATGTTAACCTTCACCTCCTTCTCCAAATCCCAAGTAGCATTCATGAGTCACTTTCCTTGTATCATCATCAGCACGGACTCATCACCACCCGCCAGCCCGAAAGCACACACACGTTTTGTTTCCTTTGTGCTCCCATCTGCAATGTAAGTTCCAGAAAGGAAGGAAATTATGCAAAGCTCCTCTCCACTCTGTCCTCAGGGATGAGCATGATCCTTAACACAGGGGAGATGCCGAATCAGTATGTGTTGAATGAATCAAAGAAGACACGCCATGATCACTTGCAGCAAACTATAAACTGATCAACAGGCATGTTTCTTTTCCTTCTGTATTTTCCATTATGAGACCAAAGGACTGCAACACGAGAATGCAGAGAAAAAAGCAGGGAACTACGGGCTAAGAAATCATTTTCTCTCCTGCTTGTTCTGACCTTTACATACAGTATGAAAGCAGGAATCTGTTAAACTGTTCTTTCTTCAGAGTGCCCAGGCTGGCTCCTAACACTCTCCCTCAACTTTTGTGTAGACAAAAGAGGGATCTTCAAACAGTACATGAAAAATAAGTACTATGAAAACACTACGCATGGATTTCAACATTTTTTTGTACCAAAATAAATTTCTTTTAAATTTATTTACTTGAAAGGCAGAGTGAGAGAGAGAGAGAGAGAGAGAGAGAGAGAGATTGACTGATCTTCCATCTGCTGCTTCAGTCCCCAAATGGCTTTAACAGCCAGGGCTGTGCCAATCCAAAGCCAGGAGTCAGAAGCTTCTTCCAGGTCTCCCACACGGGTGCAGGGGCTCAAGGACTTGAGCCATCTCCCACTGCTTTCCCAGGCCATAGCAGAGAGCTGGATCAGAAGTGGAGCAGCCAGGACTTGAACTGGCACCTATATGGGATGCTGGCACTGCAGGACAAGGCTTTAACCCTCTGTGCCACAGCACCAGCCCCCAAAATAAATTTCTTTTAACCCATTGTTTTACAAACCTTTGACATTCTCTCATATATAGCAAAAATGTCAACACTTATAACCTAAATATACATAGTGTCCATCACAAGTTCTCCATGACTTACATTACATTCTATGAGAATAAATTATTCATTTTCTACCGATAGGGTCCCTATATTTAAGAGATTATTTTAAAGATCTACAGAAGATAATGGTGCAACAATGAAGAGCAATGCTAAAAATTGGTATAAATCACACAACTGATTTTATCAGAAAGCTACATGGCTTACCTGGAGGGGCCGAAGGTAAGCTAGAGACTTCTTCCACCACTGCCCATCGCTAACAGCCTGCAGCATAGCCTTGGTGGTGGTCGTGGTGTTGGAAAGGACTTTCATGGTGGTAGCAGTGGTCCAGTGTAATAGGTCAGCTGAACTGCTGTCAGGAACACTCGCTTCATCCTATTTAAAACATAATAATAATCCAGAGTAAAAAGCTGCACTGTCCTAAGAACAGAGTGACAAGTGACTGCTTAACTTGCAGGGGTGGTAAATCTATTTCTGCCAAGGGCCATCTGGATATCTGTAACATCATTCACAGGCCATACAAAATTATTATCAACTTAAAAATTAGCCTGCTATAGGTTTATTGAATTTTAAGGCCCACCTGTGCCTGCCTTGGCACAGTCAAACCAAATGACTTCACAGGCCTTACTCAGTCTGAGAGCTGTCTTTCCCCACCCCTTAAAGCCATCACATATTAGACAGGAAGACAGATAAATTTAAAATTAATCTTCACTAGTAGTGGAATAAGTGAGAAATAAAACATCCCTGCTTATCGTTCCTTCCTGAATCATTCAGGGGGGAAGTCATATTAGTCAAATAATCCCTTTCAGAATATTTATAAAGCAAGTAAGAAGCTCTTTACTTTTCATCAATCTAATATACTAACAATGAGATACTCACGTTTGTTTCCTCAACAATAAATTAAAGTCTTTTATTATTTACATTAAGAAATAAATTATCCATTTGAATAATGATACTATGGCCCAGACAAAAGCAGAAAATTCAGACAATCCACCTCACTGTTAAAAGGCAGTGTTTTTCATGCAATCAAGTGGATTATTAATAGTGTTTAAAAAGCTTATGATGCAGAACCCACTGCCATTCTTGCAGCAATCAGTAAACATCCTAGTTATCAATTTACTAACCCAAGGGATTCTGGGAGGAGAAAGTGGCAGTACATTAGTAGTCTTTTAAATGAAATGACAAAGATCATGTCTATTTTTTGGTGGAAGGAAAATATAACTTATTCTCAAATATAAACTTCTTTGTTTAATGTCTTTCAAGTTTTACTCAATTTTTCTTAAATATCCTAGTATAATGAAAGAAAACCTAAGGTTTGGAATTTCAATACCAATAAACTTCTGGCTACTAGTGTAGTTTACATGAAAGGAAGATAGCTCAGTTTTGCTGCTTAGGTCTAATATCATTCATAAGGATACTATTACAGTAACCAAAAATAATATATTAGTCAATGATTACCAGGATACTGTCACATAACTAATAATGAGACAAACGCACTGATCAACTTGATAGTTGCAGTAGGGTAGAATTATGGATCCACCAAGATTGTTGATGCCATAATCCTTGGAGCCTGTGAACACGCTGCATTATATGACAAAGGGACTTTGTAAGTACAATGAAGGGCCATGGACCTTGAAGTAGGGGAACTTCCTGACTTATCTGAATGAACTAATTCAATCCCATGAGCTCTCAACCTAAAGAATCTTCCCCAGCTTGTATTAGACAGTATTAGAGAGATGTCATGGGGAAGAAGGCAGGAAAGATTTGAAGCATCTGGGGACTCCACCCATAACTGCTGGCTTTGAAGATAGGGGAGGGGCCATGAACCAAGGAAAGTAGGCAGTGCCTAGAAGAGTACTCAGGTGATAGCCAAGAAGGTACTGAGGGTGTGCCCTAAGACCACAAGGAATTAAATTCTGCCAGCAATATCAATGAGCATCAGTGAACAGGTCCTCCTCCAAAGGCTCCAGATAAGAACACAGCCTTGCTGGAACCTTCACTTTAACCTTGTGAAGCACAGAGCAGAAACCCTGGGCAGCCTGCCAGATTTCTGTCCTAACAGAACTGTAACATCATCAACTGTATTGTTTTAAAACTATCAAGTTTTTGGCAACAGACTACAACAGCAATGGAAAATGAACACATATTAGGATATTTACATAAATATGTTAGGATATTTAAGTGCACATTTTATTCTTCTGAAAGGAAATATATTTAAGCTGTCTTACCTAATGTTTACAATTTAACCACCTTGCTGTTTTTAAGCTTGTTCATAAGTATTCTAAATATAATTTTTTTTCTTGGACATTAGAAAATGTCTAAACCATCCACTCTATGTATTTTATGTGTCTGTCCTAAATATGGAAGCCACATAGAAAAATGGATGCTACCTAAAGGAGAAGTTACATTAAATTGCTTCTAAGAGCATCCATGCCCTTATCATTGTTTGGGGTTTAGGTGACAATAAAAACAGCATGTCTCTCAGTCTCTCAGCATCAGATGTTGGCAAATACTGTAGGTTGTCTTCCTTGACCGCACTCTGATCCCTTACAGTGTTTTACTGTGCCTAGAAATTGTAAAGCTAAAAACTACATCTCCTAGACCACCTTGTAACTCATATTCCACACATGACCTTGTTTTCTTCAACTTTCACACACACTGCATGACATTTTGGAGGTGAAACTATAGTAGACTCCATAATTCTGCCACTTCTATGATTTTCTTCTTTTACTTGCAAGAAGTCTATTCAGTCTACAGGATTTTGCTTGCTTGGAGGCTCTGGGGGCAGTGCTAAAAGCGTTTCTGCGGCAGTGCTAAGAGAAGGGGCTGGGGAAAGGGAGGAACTTCCATCCTGCCAGCAGCGTCTTCGCAGTCAGTGCTCCCGACTTCCTGTGACAGACTGCAGCTCCCTCAGCAAGCCAGTTCTGCACACTGTTCTAGGAGCCAACCAAATGCTTGTCATTTCAGTCTTTACAATGATTTTTTAATCCCCTAATTTGTGATAAAACAAAACAAAACAAAAACATCTTCCAGGACAGGCATTTGGTGCGGAGGTTAAGAGACCACACACAGGCTGGTCACATGGCATACAGAAGTGCCTGGATTAGAATCCCAGCTCAGCTCCTGATTCCAGCTTCCTGCTGATGCACATTCTTGGAGACAGCAGGTAATGGTTCAAGTACTAGTGAAGTAGGCAGACATAAAGGTTAAAATTGACTAGGTTTGTGAGCTGGAAGACTATGCCTTCGCCACACCCCTGTGTGACCTCACGCCCTACCTGATACCTTCATCATGCCCCTGTATGACCTCATGCCCCTACCTGGCCACACCTGGGTGCCCACCAGCTAATCAGGTTATTTAACCACTCCCCTTTGGAAGTGGGTTAAAAGCCTGGGACACTGTGTGTCTGCCTTCTCTTCTTCACCCTAGCCTCTAGCCAGGAGGGGGCTGGCTGTAGCCCTGCACCTCTAAGGGCGCATAGCCTTCGGACCACCCACCCTAGGCTTCCTGGCCTACATGCTCCTCCATGTGGCTGGTGCCTGGCACTCAGTATGATTTACCTCTATCTCTTAAATAAAGCTCTCACTCTCCTATGCATCTTTTGCACTAAATAAAAGCCTAAAATGTAACATGCTGCCTCATTTATTTATGCCGGTATTTAGAATTCTTCTCTAAATATTAGGCAAGAACCCTCTCGGGCTTATTAATATTGGGGATTTATTAACAAGCATATGGTGATATCTTATGGCACCCCAAATTCTGGTAACATCCAGATGGGACTTTTGGGGAACTTAAGGGACCACATTTTTCGTATTTGTTTTAGGGGGTCACTTCCTATATCACTTGGGTCCCTATCACCCATGTGGGAGGCCTTAATTGAGTTCTGGACCCCTGGGTTTTGGACTGGCCCAGCCTCTGTTGTGGCTGGCATTTGGAAAGGCAACCACCAAATGGAAGACCTCTGTAAATCTGTTAGGTAAGAAGCTAGAAGTTGGCCTGTGTGTGTGAGAGGGGCCTGAGGAGAACAAGCTTCTTCAGACAAGAATGCAACAGCCTGAGAAGCAGCCCAGTGTTTCACACTGCAAAGTCCCGCCCAGACCTTGATAACTTTCCAGGTGGTCTCAGCGCTTCCCCCAGGGAACTCCCCAGGAGAATCCTCCCTCCTCCTCAATTAATGGGATATCTGGCTTGATAACATGGAGCAATACATCCATTACATTCTTCCTCCAAGACAGGCAACATAAGGGAGGCTCCCCTTCCTGGGGTGCCAGAACTGGGGGAGGAATTTTCCTAATTTACACTCAGCAAACTCTGTCCAAGAGGAGGAAGAGAAGGAAGGAAAGGAGAAAAGGCAGGAAGAACTGAACCCCTTTCCCTTATAAGCCCCAGTCGGAACAGACTGCAGATGCTCAGCTCTCAGCTCTCAGCTGAGCCACCCACCTGGCCTACCAGGTGATTCTCTCGATTTAACCATGTAACCTTGGTTTCCCCAGTCTGAATGGCAGGGCTCACTCGCTTGCTCACTCTCATGCTCGCTCTTGGATTCTGTCCCATCCGTTCTGAGGATGCCCTACCCCAATAAACCTTACTACCTTGCTTAACACTGCTGTAATCTCATGCCTGAATTCTTTTTTGTGTGAAGACAAGAAGCCCACACAATCTCCGCTAACATATCTGTCTGCCTTTCAAATGATAAAATCTTAAAAGTCATTTTCTGCTTATAAGAGCTATAATTTTTTTTGTTATCTACAACCGAACATTGACTGCCAAAAAAACCTGGCAAAATTATAAGCAGGACTTGGAGTCATCAAAAACACTTGATCTAAAGTGGAGAATATAGCTTCAATCTCAGCCATAATTAGGCTAAAACTTCCTGCAAGTCAGTATTTTGGAGTAACTTTTCCAAGAAGATGCATCAAACAAAAGTCACTGTTAAAGCACAGAGGTTGGGGCCAGCATTGCAGCCTAATGGGTTAAGCCGCTGCCTGCAATGTCGGCATCATCCCTCTCTCTAACTCTGCTTTTCAAATAAATAAATAAATCTTAAAAAAAAAAAAAGTACAGTGGTGGTGTTAGGTAGGATGTCAGTTATGAGCTTATGTGTGTGTGACATATAGGCCTAAAGAGAAGACATCTATGTTCAGCATATGCATCTGCATCTCAGAGTCATCCTGACAATGTTTCAGGGGCAGCCCGGTATTCGCATCCTGCCCTGCCCCCTTCTACCTGACAAATCTTCCACAATCTCCCAGGTGCAGCCCAGTATCTGCATTTCAAACACCCTGTTCAGGATCCCCATTCTCTAGGGGGTCCTGCTCACCCTTCCTCTGAACCCAGGATGGCGCCAGCCAGGCTTCCTCCTGTCTGATACCTTCAGGGGAAAACTCAGATAGAAGTTTTTCTATTTACATCCAAAAAGCCCTTTGTTCCAAGAGGAGCAGAGGTGGGGAAGCAAGATGCATCTCCTTAACGACCTGTTGCCTCAACCGGACTGCATGCTCAGCCCTCTGCCTCTCTGCTGAGCCACCCGCCTGGTCTGGCCAGGTGTACTCTCTCCACTCAACCATGTAACCTTGCCCCACCCCCCCTTCCCAGTCCGAGCAACTGCACCCTCTCCCAGGTCCTGTCTGCAGAGGTGCCCATCCATTCTTACAGATGTCCCTTCCCTAATAAACTTTGCTACTTACTTTCCACTACTCTGTCTCACGCCTGAATTCTTTCTTGCAATTTCTCGGGTAACAGTGGGAAACTGAGTGGAACAGACTTCAGGACTGTCTCTGACCTGTGCTGTCAACACAGCAGCCACCAGCCACAGTGAGTGATGGAGCACCTGAAATGTGACTTCCAAACTGCTATAAGGTCTAAATGAAAATGCACTCTGGATTGTAAAGACTTCGGACCAGAGAGAAAGAAAAACACACATGGTCTTAACCTAAATGATATGGGATTACAGCAGAACCACAGCAGAAGACTGCCCTTCTGGTGACAGGCACCACCAGCAGCCTGTGGTTAAGGCTTATCCTAGCAGTTGGGTCCCCTCAATTTCAGCAAGGAGGAAAGCTATTTTATCTCCCTTTGTTGAGGGGAAGGGAAGACAGAATTAAAGACCAAAGCTCATTATCTCACACTTCAGAAAAGACAAAGGAGAAAGGCCCAGGAAGGAAAAAACAATTCTCCCATCAACAGTGGTAATAACAATAGCTGTCAGGTCTGGAACTCTTGCTATGTGCCAGGACTTTATCAAGGGCTTTAAATGTAGGCCATGGGTGAAAACTGGACAGGTGCACAAAACCCACAGACTGTAGTCTCAGTGGAGACATTACTGAAATCTCCACCCCTTCATTTCCTGGCTGTCCAAGGATTCAGCAGTGGAGGTTCATCTCTTCTCTGCTGACAGCTGGCTCACAGAGGCTGACTTAACCCTTGGGAGAAAAACACTCTGATCCAGTTTCCCACCTCCAGGGATCCTTCCCTCCTAATGAGGGCACTATTCAGCCAAGGAGCCTCTGCAGCTGCACAATTCTGTAGATGTAACTTCCACCTCCTGTCCGGCGTTAAAGTCTAGGACCCCTTGCCAGTAGACAGCTTGCCTCTGTGCACGTAACTCACCAAGTGTCATCTAAGTGCGCCTCTCCGAGATCCTGCAAGCTTCGCAGATTGTGTACACTGATGCTTTCTGTTTACAGGCTTTCCCCTAATAAGGTGGGCACTGAGGGGAACTAGTGCTATATTTTCAGACACCATGAATAACACTGCTAAAAATAGTTCTTTTAGAAAGGGTTTTCAGTAGCTATATGAAGGGGCCTCAGAAAGTTTTTGCTTTGTTTCTTCACAAAGTTTTTGAACTCCCCGGTACATTGTCTTATCTGTGTGTGGATATATATAAATATATGTAAAATATCTAATAAGATTCTCAATATATTGGCTATACTTTTGAGATATTTGAAAAGCTACAACTGGGGTGAGCATTTGGTACAGTGGTTAAGACACTGCTTGGAATGCCCCATATCCCAATAGGAGAGACTGGGTATGAGTCCCCGCTTGGCACTAATTCCAGATTACTGCTAAGGGACACTCTGTAGGCAGTAGGTGATAGTTCAAATGGTTGGGTATCTGCCACCCATGTGGGAGACCCAGACTGAATTCCAGACTCCCGGCTTTGGCCTGGCCCAGCTCTATTATAGGCATTTGAGGAATAAGCTAGTAAATAGACGATCTCTCTTCTGTTTCTTTGCCTTTCAAATAAAAATAAGGTTGACAATCTAATGCTTAAGAAAACTTCAGAAAAACTACAACTGGAAAAAAATAAGATACAAATTAAAATTTACTCAACCAACCAGCATATATTCACCAAGTGACTCTTACTTGGTGCCCTGCACTCTACCAGGCAGCATGAAATAGAAAAGAAGCAAGACATAGTCTGCCCTCAAGGCATTCAGAAACTAGGGAGTGAAGAGAGACAGAGAAACAATTAGAGAATAATATGAACTTACAAAACAGAGGTAAGTGTGGGGAGCAACTGAGACTAGACTAAATTACTGGAACTAGGACTAATTCTATGCATCTGCTCTCCCACAATATGGCGCTGGGGAGGAGCAAACAACTACGCAGCTGCCTCATCAGTTTGACTGATAAGCTGCAGGAGCTGATCCTGCTCCTGATTGGAGGAGAGCAGCGTACTCAGCGTGTGGGTAGCAGAGTTGGGATTGGTGGAAGAGGACTATAAAGGAGGAGAGAGACAGCATGCACCAGGAACACCTGAGGAACATCTGAGCAGCCCCTGAGAGAGCCGGCCGGTGGTGTGCTGCTCCTCCGCGGAAGCTGGGAAAGCGGCGGGGGGTGCTGCCCCTCCGTGGAGGTGGAGGGGCCGGCAGCTAACCCGGGACCGCGTCGTTCCTCCGCGAGTGAGGGACCAGCAGCTAACCCGGGAAGGGCCGAGCAGACAAAAGAGCAGACAAAAGAACAGCGCAGGGTCCTGTGTCGTTCCTCCGCGAATGGGGGAGCGACAGGTAAGTACATGTAAAGCCCTATGGAACATGAAGAGAATGCCTCTCCTCTGCCTAGTGGTACAACCACAGGAGGCTTCATAGAAAAGGTGCTATCAGCAGCTTCCAGAGAAGAATGGCCAAGATGCTCTTGGACAGAAGATGCATCTTATGAAACTGGGCAACTAGAGGCACCTTACCTGATTCACCAAAGCTGTAGAAAGGAGCACAAAAAGAGGACTAGTAGGATGTGAGGACAAAAGGAAGGCAAGAGGTGAGCCAAGTAAGAGATGTAAACACCATGCCTGAAAAAATGAGAAGCCTCTGTAAGGCTTTGAACAGAGGAGCAACATAACTGGATTTGTTTTTCTGAAATATTATTCTGAAGCAGGAAATCAGTTAGGAAACTAGTGTATTAGTCCAAGTTTTAAATAATCAAAGACTGAATCGAGGAAGTACCAGTGGAAATACAAGGTTCCTGCCTGAATGTATATTAAGTTTAAATGTTTTTATTTCTAATTCATCTAAAGGTGAAGAGGGCCTAAGGTAAACAGAATAGGTAGAGAAATTTAAGGATTCTGCGTCCAACCATACAGTAAGAAGGTACATGATCACCAAGCTGGATGTTAAATGAAAATCTTGGAGGAAAATAAAGGCAAAGGAATCTCAAGAACACAGGCAAACCTGAGCGGTTTGATGAGCAAGGCTAGATGCCATGGAGGTCAAACACGAGCAATGACATTTGTCAAGGAAGTGCTAACAGGCCCAGGTTCACTCAGAAGAGCAGGAAAAGATCTGAAACATTTACCAACAATAGAGTACAGGACTCTTGACTGTAACACATAAGAATCACAAATGCCAATCATGAGCGCCACAGTCACATCACCAGGCAGTACCCTCATACACTGGAGATAAAAGCTCCAAACCCAGGAGAAAGGACAGCACATTTTCTCTCAGCTAACTCATTCCTCCCTTGGAACACACTTAGGTTTAGTATCCCTACAGGGGCGCACGTGTTCTCTCTCCTGGCCTGTTCTTCCCTTGGAACACATTCCTATAAACTCATGCATGACTTTTCATTACTATTCTTACTTTCATCTTTCTGGACTACAGTTCATTACTCCATTGGTGAAAACGAACCCAGGCAAGCCAGCCGGCACTGGTGACAGAGTCGCTACCTCTGCCAGAATGAACATGCCCTGGGTGGCAGGGTTTTTCCTGGCAGTTAAGATGCCGGTGTCCATATCCCGGGGCCTGGGCTTGAGTCCCCACTTCAGCTCTTGACTCTATCTTCCTGCCAATGCAGACCCTGGGAGGTTACAGCAACGGCACAACTAGTTCAATTCCAGCCACACTTGCCGTCCATCTGGAGAGGGCTGTGACTCCTGGCTTAAGTCCTGGTCTCGCCCCAGCAATTGCAGACGTTTTTTAAAAAGATTTATTTGTTATTATTTGAAAATCAGAGTTACACAGAGAGAGAAGGAGAGGCAGAGAGAGGTCTTCCATCTGCTGGTTCACTTCCCAATTGGCCACAACAGGCAGAGCTGCGCTGATCCGAAGCCAAGAGCTAGGAACTTCCTCTTGGTCTCCCACATGGGTGCAGGGGCCCAAGGATTTGGGCCATCTTCTACTGCTTTCCCAGGCCATAGCAGAGAGCTGGATCGGAAGTGGAGCAGCTGGGACTCAAACCAGCGTCCAAATGGGATGCCGGCACTGCAGGCGGTCGCTTTACCAGCTATGCCACAGCGCCAGCCCCAATTGCAGACATTTGGGGTGTGAATCAGCAGATGGGGCTTTTCTTTCCATCTCTCAAGTAAACAAATAAATAAAAACACACTACCCTGACTTGAAGCAGCATAAATTAATTTTACCTATTTTATACTTTTTATATGAATGGACTATATACCTTTTTACATTTGACTACTTTCATTCAACACAAATTCATTCATATTTTTGCAAGCAGTTAATGACAGCATCATTTTTACAAAATATCCATTTCTCATTTTTGAAATTCCCCTCCTATGCATGGATTTCAAATATTTTTACATCAAATAAACTTATCTTTTTATTCCTAATTTTTAATTTTTTATTTCAAAATAGTTTTAAATTTACAAAACAAAAATTGCAGAGTAATAAATGAATTTGCATATGCCCAACAACCAGTTTGTACTACTATTAACATTTAATACTAGTATATCTGTCTATAAAACAAATACAATTTCCTTTTTTTTTTTTTTTTTTTTTTGACAGGCAGAGTGGACAGTGAGAGAGACAGAGAGAAAGGTCTTCCTTTTGCCGTTGGTTCACCCTCCAATGGCCGCCACGGCCAGCGCACTGCGGCTGGCGCACCGCGCTGATCCGATGGCAGGAGCCAGGTACTTATCCTGGTCTCCCATGAGGTGCAGGGCTCAAGTACTTGGGCCATCCTCCACTGCACTCCCTGGCCACAGCAGAGAGCTGGCCTGGAAGAGGGGCAACCGGGACAGAATCTGGCACCCCAACCGGAACTAGAACCCGGTGTGCTGGCGCCGCAAGGCGGAGGATTAGCCTAGTGAGCCGCAGCACCGGCCAATTTCCATGTCTTTTAATTCTGTTTTTCACAAGTTTTTCCAGTACCCTCAAATGACTCTGTGTGAACACAACAGAACTTATTTACTGCTTCTTCTATTGATAAGCATTTGAGAAGTCTCCAGTTTGAAGTTAATACAAAAGTGATGCCTTAAATATGCTAATTATCTTTTGGTCAAAATTATGCTAATTATCTTTTGGTCAAAATCATATATATATGTACATTATATATTATACATTATATATGTGTATATATGTATATATACATATATGTATATATATTATACATATATAATATATAATATATAATAATATGTTATAATAATTATAAATTTTAAATTATAAATAATATACATAATATATAATATAATATGTAATGTATATATGCATTATACATATATCATATATACATTATATATATTTACCCACACACGCATTATTAGTGTAATTGCTATGGTACAAAGCATTATGTCCCTATTTAGGAAACTGTGCTTATTTTTTTCTCAACTATTTATATCAATTTACATGCTTAATCAGCATTTACAAGAGTACACATCTTTGTGAACACATGGAATTCCTGTCTCTTCCATTTTAGTGGATGTGGTAAGTATATAATGGTATCTCTTTGTGGTCTTAATTTACATCTCTCCAGTGACTAATGAAACTAGAATGACTTTCCATATCTTTTTTGCCTTTTGATTGCATATCCTTTGAAATTATTGATTTTTCCTTGAAAGGCATAGTGACAGACAAAGAAAGCAGCAGGGAGGGAGAGACAGATAGACAGAAATCTTCCATCTGCTGGTTCACTTTCCAAATGGCTGCAACAGTGGGGGTGGGCCAGGCCAAAGCCAAGCCAGGAGCCAGGAGCTCCATCTGGGTCTCCCACATGGGTGGTGGGTGAGAAAGCACTTGGGCCATCTTCCACTGCCTTCCTAGGTGCATTAGCACAAAGTGGGTAAGAAGAGATTAGCCAGAACTTGCAGCGGTACTCTGATACGGTATGCCAGTGTCACAGGCAGCAGCTTTAACCTGCTGTGCCATGACGTCAGCCCCTCAGCCATTTTTCTATTAGATATCCATTTGTTTTTTTCGCTTGTAGAAATTTGATTGTATATTCTGGATACATACCATTTATTACATATATGAACTGTGGCTGTTCTATTAATCACAAAACAATTAAAAAATAATATACAGATTAACAAAAATTCTTGATTCATTAATTTTTTAATATTTTAACTTTTTTACCACATTTAAGAAATCTTTACTCTAAGATCAAAGATATTCTTTGTAAGTTTTCCTTGATTTGTAGTATTTTTGCTGTAGAATTTTAAGACCACATAATACCCTTCTTTACTTATAACCTATATGTATATTTTAATGTACTTAGCATAATATGTTGATATTATGATTTTTCATCTGTGTCTCCAGCTAAACAGTGGGCCATTCAACAACAGGGCACTATTTATTCACAACTAAATCTGTAGTATACATGAACATCTCTATAGTTTGGAGCTACAGATATGTGTATGAAGTCTAGTTTCAATACAGCATTTAAATATTTAAAAATACATTTTCAAAAGGCTAATATGCTATATCTAGAGTAGTCAAATGGTTTTCAAATATAATTTCATATCACATTTTCAACTTCTCCATCTTTAGAAATTTCTCAATGAAGAAGGTTTAGATGATTTGAGTATCACCAACTAATCCAAGTATGGAACTAAAATATAAACATGGGAAGAAACAGGGTACTTCAGGAGACTATGACATCATAGATAAACCAAACCAAATGAAAAATATAAAAAAGGCCATAAAAGAATTACCCCATTTCTTAAAATGAACCTAAACTTCATTTTTGTTCCTATGGTTGGGCTACCTGAAGACAGAAAATCTAAAACATATGAAACTTAAATTTATTTCAGAACATAAATGGGATTCACATGCTCAGGAATGTGCGTGGTACAAGGACTTTTCTGTAAGAACTTCTCCTAAGGAGAATTATAAAGAGGAAGTAAAATGAAGGCTCATTTGGATCACAGAATAAGTATTTAATCTTGGTAGACTGACTAGTCTACCAAGCATAACCACAGTTCTTAATTAAAAAAAAAAAAAAAAAAAAAAAAAAAGTTTTCTTTCTACTTCATATAATGGGGAAAGAAAAAGGAAGTTAGGCAAAATTTACCCCTCAATTGATTATTACTGGTACTTTTCATATTCATAGTGATACAGTGCTAATTAATTTGGAGTGTCTAATAGCAGAAATAGTTTAAACCCCAAAATAAAATCACAATTCCAACATTAAATGTAACATGAAATCTCATTAATGTCAATTGTGCTACATCGCTCAAAGCTTAACTTATTAAATGCTACTAATATTTTTTACATCTTACAGCAATAGACACCATTACCAAACAGGTTCACAAGGATAGTTTCATGTGTCAACTGTGCTTCACAGAAACAATTCCTCTCACTTTAATTGCTATAATGAATAATCTAGTGAAGGAGCTGTTCTCTCTAGCATCTGGTAATAGAAGGGTTAATTTCTGAGAAATCCCTAGGACTACTGTAAACTGAGCTGGTGGTACATCTAAAATAGGCCAGAATTGAAGTGCTCGAAGGGGAGTGCAACAGCGGGGAGACTTGGGAAGTCCAGGGCTCCGAGTCCACACATCGGCGCTGGAAGGGGAGCAGACCTGCGTGGAGAGCGTGGGAGCCCACAGTTCGGGACATCAGCGGCAGACTCAACACACCAGCGCTGGAACGCGAGGTGAGCCGAACCTCAATAACCCGAGACACCGGCAGGCAAGCGGAGAGAGGAGACTAGAGGGAACGACCCCCGGGGCGGGGGGGACTTCACCAAGCTAACTGGAAGAGAGAGAGAGGGAAAAAAAAAAAAAAAAGGTGACTGGTATGGACACGGGTTTCTCTCTCTCCGCTCACCTCTCAAGGGCGAGCAAGACAAAGAGCAGGCGCCATCTTGGACATACGTCATAAGCAGAGCGACCTCAGGTCTGCACCGGCCCTGAGCCTAGAAGTAAAACCTGACTCTGGGTGGGGCGAATTAACAGGAGATTAGGACTTAGTAAATTTATAGTGCTACTGAACTGAGACTGTGAAAAAAGAGACGGGGGGGGGGGGGAGAGAACTCACGGAATTCACGTGAGCACTCTCCAGAGACGCTACAATTCCGTAACTTTGGCAACCCAGTGGGAGACTGAAGGAGAATTTGAGCCCACTCTAAGGGCCGAACAGATTCCCTGTGTGGTCCTTGGGAAAGAGCTTCTGATCTCTGGCTCCTGTGGGTATATCATTTGCCTGCTAACTACCTCCAACTTTGTTCAGCTGTGCAGAATAACTTCCCTGTTGAATCAAAAAAAAAAAGAGAGAGAGAGAGAGAGAGAGGTTTACCACGCCTAACCTGGGAGTGTCACCTTTGGCACACCAAACAGAGCTCTCAGGCCACACCCATCTCAAGCCCTAAGGCTCCATCAAAAACAGATAGTCCACTTAATCTAGAGTCATAGTATAACAAGAAAAAGCACCACAGTGAAGAAACCAAATATCTCCAATATGACAAATAACAAACGCAAAAACCAAGGTAATAAAAACAAGGAAGTCACCATGAAGCCCTCAAATGAAAAAGACACCCCAATTCAAGATTATGAGGATGATGACATAGAAGAAATGCAAGAAGCAGATCTCAAAAAATTGATAAGAACATTAAGAAGTTCTCAAAAACAAATTCTTGAACTACAGAAATCCTTAATGGACAAGATAGAAATCTCTCTCGTGAAAATGAAATATTAAGGAGGAATCAAAATGAAACGAAACAACTAGTACAACAGGAAACTGGGATAGTGACTGAAGTGAAGAATTCAATAGATCAAATGAAAAACACAATAGAGAGCCTTACAAACAGAATGGGAGAAGCAGAAGAGAGAATTTCGGACTTAGAAGACAGAGAACAGGAAAGGATACAGTCAGACCAAAGAAAAGAAGAGGAAATTAGAAATCTGAAACATATTGTCGGGAATCTTCAGGATACTATTAAAAAACCCAACATTCGGGTTCTAGGAGTTCCTGAAGGCATGGAGAGGGAGAAAGGATTAGAAGGCCTTTTTAGTGAGATATTAGCAGAAAATTTCCCAGGTTTGGAGAAGGACAGAGAAATCCTAGTACAGGAAGCTCACAGAACCCCTAATAAACACGACCAAAAGAGACCCTCACCACGACACGTTGTAATTAAACTCTCCACAGTGAAACATAAAGAAAAGATCCTAAAATGTGCAAGAGAGAAACGTCAGATTACTCTCAGAGGATCTCCAATCAGACTCACAGCTGACTTCTCATCAGAAACTCTACAAGCTAGGAGGGAATGGCAAGATATAGCCCAGGTACTAAGAGAGAACAACTGCCAGCCCAGAATATTATACCCTGCAAAGCTATCATTTGTGAATGAAGGTGAAATAAAGACTTTTCATAACAAACAGAAATTGAAAGAATTTGTTGCCACTCGTCCAGCCCTACAAAAGATGCTTAAAGATGTGTTACACACAGAAACAAAGAAACACGGTCATCAATATGAAAGAAGGTAAAGGAAGGAAACCAAGGAAGGAAAGCTCACAGCAAAAGATCACAGGGAATTCAAACCATATATTAGAACTTATCTTTGGCAAATGGCAGGGCAAAGTTACCACTTATCATTAGTCACATTGAACGTGAATGGCCTGAACTGTCCAGTTAAAAGACACCGTTTGGCTGATTGGGTTAAAAAACAAAACCCATCTATTTGCTGCTTACAAGAAACACATCTTTCCAACAAAGATCCATACAGACTGAAAGTGAAAGGCTGGAAAAAGATATACCATGCCAACAGAAATGAAAAAAGAGCAGGCGTAGCCATCTTAATATCAGACACCATAAACTTTACCACAAAAACCATTAAGAGAGACAAAGAGGGACACTACATAATGATTAAGGGATCAATTCAACAGGAAGATATAACAATTATCAATGTATATGCACCTAACTACAGGGCACCGGTTTATCTAAAAGATTTGTTAATGGACTTAAAGGGAGACTTAGACCCCAATACAATAGTACTGGGGGACTTCAATACTCCACTCTCAGAAATAGACAGATCAATAGGACAGAAGATCAACAAGGATACAGTAGATTTAAACGACACTATAGCCCAAATGGATCTAACAGATATATACAGAACTTTCAATCCTACAGCTAAAGATTTTACATTCTTCTCAGCAGTACATGGAACCTTCTCTAGGATTGACCACATACTAGGCCATAAAGCAAGTCTCAGCAAATTCAAAAGAATTAGAATCATACCATGCAGCTTCTCAGACCATAAAGGAATGAAGTTGGAAATGAACAACTCAGGAATCCCTAGAGCATACGCAAACACATGGAGATTGAACAACATGCTCCTGAATGAACAATGGGTCATAGAAGAAATCAAAAGAGAAATCAAAAACTTTCTGGAAGTAAATGAGGATAACATCACAACATACCAAAACTTATGGGACGCAGCAAAAGCAGTGTTAAGAGGAAAGTTTATATCAATAGGTGCCTACATCAAGAAATTGGAAAGGCACCAAATAGATGAGCTTTCTATTCACCTCAAGGATCTAGAAAACCTACAGCAAACCAGACCCAAATCTAGTAGGAGAAGAGAAATAATTAAAATCAGAGAAGAAATCAACAGGATTGAATCAAGAAAAACATTCCAAAAAATCAGCCAAACGAGGAGCTGGTTTTTTGAAAAAATAAACAAAATTGACACCCCATTGGCCCAACTAACTAAAAAAAGAAGAGAAAAGACCCAAATCAATAAAATCAGAGATGAAAAAGGAAATGTAACAACAGACACCACAGAAATAAAAAGAATCATCAGAAATTACTACAAGGACTTGTATGCCAGCAAACAGGGAAACCTACCAGAAATGGATAGATTCCTGGACACACGCAACCTACCTAAATTGAACCAGGAAGACATCGAAAACCTAAATAGACCCATAACTGAAACAGAAATTGAAACAGTAATAAAGGCCCTCCCAACAAAGAAAAGCCCAGGACCAGATGGATTCACTGCTGAATTCTACCAGACATTTAAAGAAGAACTAACTCCAATTCTTCTCAAACTATTCAGAACAATTGAAGAAGAGGGAATCCTCCCAAATTCTTTCTATGAAGCCAGCATCACCTTAATTCCTAAGCCGGGAAAAGATGCAGCACTGAAAGAGAATTACAGACCAATATCCCTGATGAACATAGATGCAAAAATCCTCAATAAAATTCTCGCCAATAGAATGCAACAACACATCAGAAAGATCATCCACCCAGACCAAGTGGGATTTATCCCTGGTATGCAGGGATGGTTTAATGTGCGCAAGACAATCAATGTGATACACCACATTAACAGACTGCAGAAGAAAAACCATATGATTCTCTCAATAGATGCCGAGAAAGCATTTGATAAAATACAACACCCGTTCATGATGAAAACTCTAAGCAAACTGGGTTTGGAAGGAACATTCCTCAATACAATCAAAGCAATCTATGAAAAACCCACAGCCAACATCCTATTGAATGGGGAAAAGTTGGAAGCATTTCCACTGAGATCTGGGACCAGACAGGGATGCCCACTCTCACCACTGCTATTCAATATAGTTCTGGAGGCTCTAGCCAGAGCTATTAGGCAAGAAAAAGAAATTAAAGGGATACAAATTGGGAAGGAAGAACTCAAACTATCCCTCTTTGCAGATGACATGATTCTTTATTTAGGGGACCCAAAGAACTCTACCAAGAGACTATTGGAACTCATAGAAGAGTTTGGCAAAGTAGCAGGGTATAAAATCAATGCACAAAAATCAACAGCCTTTGTATACACAGACAATGCCATGGCTGAGGAAGAAATTCTAAGATCAATCCCATTCACAATAGCTACAAAAACAATCAAATACCTTGGAATAAACTTAACCAAGGATGTTAAAGATCTCTACGATGAAAATTACAAAACCTTAAAGAAAGAAATAGAAGAGGATACCAAGAAATGGAAAAATCTTCCATGCTCATGGATTGGAAGAATCAATATCATCAAAATGTCCATTCTCCCAAAAGAAATTTATAGATTCAATGCAATACCAATCAAGATACCGAAGACCTTCTTCTCAGATCTGGAAAAATTGGTGCTGAAATTTATATGGAGGCACAAGAGACCTCGAATAGCTAAAGCAATCTTGTACAACAAAAACAAAGCCGGAGGCATCACAATACCAGATTTCAGGACATACTACAGGGCAGTTGTAATTAAAACAGCATGGTACTGGTACAGAAACAGAAGGATAGACCAATGGAACAGAATTGAAATACCAGAAATCAACCCAAACATCTACAGCCAACTTATATTTGATCAAGGATCTAAAACTAATTCCTTGAGCAAGGACAGTCTATTCAATAAATGGTGCTGGGAAAATTGGATTTCCACGTGCAGAATCATGAAGCAAGACCCCTACCTTACACCTTACACAAAAATCCACTCAACATGGATTAAAGACCTAAATCTACGACCTGACACCATCAAGTTACTAGAGAACATTGGAGAAACCCTTCAAGATATTGGCACAGGCAAAGAGTTTCTGGAAAAGACCCGGGAGGCACAGGCAGTCAAAGCCAAAATTAACTATTGGGATTGCATCAAATTGAGAAGTTTCTGTACTGCAAAAGAAACAGTCAGGAGAGTGAAGAGACAACCGTCAGAATGGGAAAAAATATTTGCAAACTATGCAACAGATAAAGGGTTAATAACCAGAATCTACAAAGAGATCAAGAAACTCCACAAAAACAAAACCAACAACCCAATTAAGAGATGGGCCAAGGACCTCAATAGACATTTTTCAAAAGAGGAAATCCAAATGGCCAACAGGCACATGAAAAAATGTTCAAGGTCATTAGCAATCAGAGAAATGCAAATCAAAACCACAATGAGGTTCCACCTCACCCCGGTTAGAATGGCTCACATTCAGAAATCTACCAACAACAGATGCTGGCGAGGATGTGGGGAAAAAGGGACACTAACCCACTGTTGGTGGGAATGCAAACTGGTTAAGCCACTATGGAAATCAGTCTGGAGATTCCTCAGAAACCTGAAGATAACCCTACCGTTCGACCCAGCCATCCCACTCCTTGGAATTTACCCAAAGGAATTTAAATTGGCAAACAAAAAAGCAGTCTGCAGCCTAATGTTTATTGCAGCACAATTCACAATAGCTAAGACCTGGAACCAACCTAAATGCCCATCAACGGTAGACTGGATAAAGAAATTATGGGATATGTACTCTTTAGAATACTATACTGCAGTAAGAAACAACGAAATCCAGTCATTTGCAACAAAATGGAGGAATCTGGAACACATCATGCTGAGTGAAATAAGCCAGTCCCAAAGGGAAAAATACCATATGTTCTCCCTGATCGGTGACAACTGACTGAACACCAAAATGGAAACTTGTTGAAGTGAAAGGGACACTATGGGAAACGGTGACTTGATCAGCATAGCCCTGACTGTTAATGAACAACTTAATACATTATCCCTCTTAGTAGTTTTTTTGTCTGTTCTACTTAATATGACTGATTCAATTCTGTAATTAATACACAGTTATTCTTAAGTGTTGAAATTTAACTGAAATGTGATCCCTGTTAAACATAAGAGTAGGAATAAGAGAGGGAAGAGATATATAATTTGGGACATGCTCAAGCTGACTTGCCCCAAATGGTAGAGTTAGAAACATACCAGGGGACTCCAATTTAATCCCATCAAGGTGGCATGTACCAATGCCATCTCACTAGTCCCAGTGATCAATTTCAGTTCACAATTGATCATAATGAAAGGACTAAGAGTCAAAGGGAGCACATAAGCAAGTCTAGTACCTGCTAACACTAACCGATAGAATAAATAAAGGGGAGAGTGATCCAACATGGGAAGTGAGATACTCAGCAGACTCATAGAATGGCAGATGCCCTAAATAGCACTCTGGCCTCAGAATCAGCCCTAAAGGCATTCAGATCTGGCTGAAAAGCCCATGAGAGTATTTCAGGCATGGAAAGCCAAGACACTCTGGCAAAAGATCTCTGTGAGTGAGATCTCAGTGGAAAGAACAGGTCTTCAAAGAAGGAGGTACCTTTCTCTGAAGGGAGGAGAGAACCTCCACTTTGACTATGACCTTGTCGAAACAAGATAAGAATCGGAGAACTCAGAGGGCTTCCATAGCCTTGGAAACTCATGACTGGAGCATAGGGAGATTACTGATGCCATAGACAGGAGTGTCAATTGGTAAAGTCAACAACAGGAGTCACTGTGCACTTACTCCTCATGTAGGATCTCTGTCCTTAATGTGCTGTGCATTGAGATTTAATGCTATAATGAGTACTCAAATAATATATTTCACTTTGTGTTTCTATGGGGGTGCAAACTGTTGAAATCTTTACTTAATGCATACTAAACTGATCCTCTGTAAAAAAAAAAAAAAAAAAAAAAAAGAAAAGAAAAGAAAAGAAACTATCAACTCCCAACTTGACTCTTACTGGGATTAAACATGACAATAGGTCTGATCTGATTTCATCATCATTAAAAAAAAATCATCTATTATTTTTCACTTTATGTTTCTGTGTGGGAGCAAACTGTTGAAATCCTTACTTAATGTAGACTAAGCTGATCTTCTGTATATTAAGATAATCGAAAATGAATCTTGATGTGAATGGAAGGGGAGAGGGAGTGGGAAAGGGGAGGGTTGTGGGTGGGACGGTATGGGGGGGAAGCCATAGTAATCCATTATTCGTACTTTGGAAATTTATATTCATTAAATAAAAGTTAAAAAAAAAATAAATAAAATAAAATAAAATAAAATAGGCCAGAATTACAGAAAGAGCGCAGCTCAGCTGGAATTGATCTACAATACATTCTTCAATATTCTAAAGTACTTCCCTGAGCCTAACAATCACTCACAACACACTTCATGCTAACTCAAAATATTAAGAATACAATCTTTATCACTGGAGATGCTACTTTTAGAAGCTGCTAGAAGATACAGAAAATCACCTAGAAGAAGAAGCTATAGAAAAACACCCCGATCCAACATGGGAAGCAAGATACACAGCAGACCCATAGAATGGCAGATGTCCTAAACAGCACTCTGGCCTCAGAATCAGCCCTTAAGGCACGCGGATCTGGCTGAAAAGCCCATGAGAGTATTTCAGGCATGGAAAGCCAAGACACTCTGGGGAAAAAAAAAAATGACCTAAATGAAAGATCTCCGCGAGTGAGATCCCAGTAGAAAGAATAGGTCATCAAAGAAGGAGGTACCTTTCTCTGAAGGGAGGAGAGAACTTCCACTTTGACCATGGCCTTGTCTAAATACAATCAGAGTCAGTGAACTCAGGAGGCTTCCATAGCCTTGGCAGCTCATGACAAGAGCCTAGGGAGATTACTGATGCCATCAACAAGAGTGTCAATTTGGTAAGTCAACAACAGGAGTCACTGTGCACTTACTCCTCATGTAGGATCTCTGTCCTTAGTGTGCTGTACATGGCGATTTAATGCTATAACTAGTACTCAAACAGTATTTTTCACTTTATGTTTCTGTGTGGGTGCAAACTGTTGAAATCTTTACTTAATATATGCTAAACTGATCTTCTGTATATAAAGAGAATTGAAAATGAATCTTGATGTGAATGGAAGGGGATAAGGAGTGGGAGAGGGGAGGGTTGCGGGTGGGACGGAAGTTATGGAGGGGAAGCCACAGTAATCCATGAGCTTTACTTTGGAAATTTATATTCATTAAATAAAAGTTTAAAGAAAAAAAAAAGAAAAGAAAAACACCCCATAGCGTAAATCTGCTTCAAAACTAGGATGCAGCTGTCTCATCTTCAGAAGCTAAGATCTCTATGCATTTCTTGTAAGAGCTGGGCCTTTACCCCAGAAAATTGTACTCACATGAATACAAAGTCACACAGACACACACACACTAACTCAGACACATTATTTCATGGGATTGGGGGCCAAAATCCACCTAAGATGTCCTAGCACTCTTGGATCCAGATTAAGAAACCTATATTCAGGAAAAATAGAGGTATACAAAGTATATTTTATTTTTTTTCCTCTCCCAGTTTTTTCTGTGAGTTTTAATAACTGAACTGTGGTTCCAGATGTGCCTCACAGTAAGTTTACCGAGCACTTATTTCTGACAAGCTTACTATGTGTAAGGCCCAGTGAAGGCATCAGGGTTACCAAGAAGACTCCTGACAGCACACTCAGGAAAAACAACAAATAAGACAATTTGCCTTCTTCCACCCATGCACTGAGAACCTACTCAAGGAGACCTTTCTCAAACACCCCTCCCCATGTAGTGACAGTATTTATCCCGACCCCTCACACCTACATCCCACTTTTACCTTCTTCAACAAAGATCTGTGACATCAGCACGTGACAGGCGCTGCTCTTGATGCTGAAAGAAAACAAGCACCACCCTTGCCACAAAGAGTGTACATGCCAGGAGGAGACAACAGAAGACTAGTATGCACACAGCATGTCAGAAAAGCACACCCCGAAAGTGGCATCTTAAGAAACGGGGGAAAGAAAGCGGTGCAGTGTGGTGAGACTCTCTAGCAGTAAATGAGCAGGAAGAGCTCACTGAGGTGACAGTTGAGCACACTTCTGAAGGAAGCAAGGGGACAAATCACTGGGATAATTTGCGGAAGAACATTCCAGGTAGAATACAGCTATCACAAGGACCCAGACTGTACAGCAAGAGCAAGGGGAGAAGCAAGGCGATAAACTGGACACAACTTATGAGAATGGTAAGTGAGCCCAGGCTGCAGTGGTGGTGATGATAAAAGAGAGTCCAGCCTGAGGCCTGAGTCCACGGTGAACATGGAACCAGCAGGATTTCCTGACAGCCCGTACGCACTCAGGGGAGGAACGAGAAGAATCCATGATGCAAACAAAGGGAAGGATGGGGAGTCATGATTTCCCAACGCAGGAAGACACCAGCGCTTTGGAGGTGGAGAGGTGGAGAGGTGGAGGAAGAAGGCTGAAATCAGCTACTGCATGTTAACACATTGAGATGGATGACTCTGTTTGAAATGGAGGCGGACAAGTTAGGTGGGTATAACACATAAAGTCTGGAACTCATTGTCGCTCCCCCTCTTCGTGGAGGAACGACACAGGACCCTGCGCTGTTCTTTTCGTCTGCTCGGCCCTCCCCGGGTTTGCTGCTGGTTCTTCCCGGGTTGGCTACTATCCCTTCCACCTCCGTGGAAGGGCAGTTCCCCCTGGCCACATTCCCCACTTCCGCAGGGGAGCGGCACACCGCCGGCCGGTTCTCTCGGGGGCTGCACGGGTTCCCTTAGATGTTCCCCATAGATGTTCCTGGTGCATGCCGTCTCTCTCCTCCTTTATAGTCCTCCTCCGCCAATCCTAACTCGGCTGCCCACACGCCGAGTACGCTGCTCTCCTCCAATCAGGAGCAAGTCCTACAGTTTATTAGTTGAACTGGAGGCAGCTGTGCGGAAGCTGTTTACTTCTCTCCCAGCGCCATATTGTGGGAGAGCAGATGCATAGAATAAGTCCTAATTCGAGTAACTTAGTCTAGTCCGGATTGCTCCCCACAGATCCCCCTTTCTTTTTATTTTTTAGCGTTGATACGCGCCTGTCTTCGGTGTCCCGCGGCACACACTCTGCTCTACTTGCTAGAGTTGCCACAGGCTCTTACAAGTCCTATCAGGCAAACCGAATCCGGGTCCTCTCTTCGCCATGTTGTGAGGAGGTTTTTAGGCGCTGATGCGTGCCTGTGTTCGGTGCCCTGCAGCGCATGCTCTGCTCTGCTAGAACTGCCTGCAGGTGTTTACAAAACCTATCAGGCAAACCGAATCCAAGCCTTCTCATTGCCGTATTGTGGGGGAGACTTATTAGTGTTGGTTTGTGCCTATCTTCGGTGACCTGCAGCTCATACTCTGGTCGAGCTGCTTGCTGGCGCTTACCGCCTTAATTAGGCAGACCGAATCCAAGCTTTCTCATTGCCATGTTGAGGGGAGGCCTTATTTTTCTCTATTTCTCTATCTCCGGGCATTCCTATTTCTCCCATTTTACTTCTGTCTGCCAACATTCCTATTTCTCTCACTTTACTTCTAAACTTCTGTTTCTCTTATCCCTGCAGCTTTCCGGCACCTCGCCCCGCCGGCGGGTTCCCGGCTCTGCGCCGCTTCAGCCCGCGCGCCTCTCTCATCTGCGCAGCTTCCCGGCTTTGCGCGGCTCGGCTTCGCGCGCTCCGCGGTCTCCACGCTTAACCCTTTCGCGTCTGAACCACAGCCTCGCGCCAGCCCCGTTCCCTATCTATTCACGCCCCGTGCTCTCTGCACGCGGCGGCTTCCGCGAGTAACACAGCGTAGCTTACGTGTCCGCCACTAGCATTCAATCTAAGTTCCCCGGGCTAGCCTGGCGAATTCAACCCAGCGTACGTCTCCGCCCCACGGTTTGGCTTCCCGTCCTTTGCTCCCCGGGCTAATCAGACGGATCCCAACCAGGCTCACGTTTCAGCTTCTGGTTTCAACTTTTCGCCCCCTATTCCCGGGCTAACTTGAGAATCCCAAAGTGGCTTTCGTGTCCGCCTTGGCCTGCCCCCCGCGGCTTCAATTTCCCTAACATTTTTCTCTACCCGGTATGTTTCTGTAAGTTTTCTTCCAACAATATTCCTCCCTCATTTCTCCTGGCCTCTCCCCACAGTCCGCGTCCGAGTCTGTTTGTTCTAGCGTTCACTTTCGCTTTCGACCTTAGAGATTTCTCCCAGCTTCCCCCCGTAGTCCGTATCTGAGTCTATGCCTAGGCTTTCAACAGCTTCCTCCGGCACCTCTTTCGTCCGGCTTTTCCCTAGGCTGTTTGCTAGTCTCTCTCTCCGATATTTTCCCTAGGCTGTTTGCTAGTTTCTCTCTCCGATATTTTCCCAATTCTTCCCGTTTCTTCCCGTTTCTTCCCTCCTAAGTTTCCTATCCGAGCTAGGTTTCCTATCCGAGTCACGGCACCATTATGTCGCTCCCCCTCTTCGTGGAGGAACGACACAGGACCCTGCGCTGTTCTTTTCGTCTGCTCGGCCCTCCCCGGGTTTGCTGCTGGTTCTTCCCGGGTTGGCTACTATCCCTTCCACCTCCGTGGAAGGGCAGTTCCCCCTGGCCACATTCCCCACTTCCGCAGGGGAGCGGCACACCGCCGGCCGGTTCTCTCGGGGGCTGCACGGGTTCCCTTAGATGTTCCCCATAGATGTTCCTGGTGCATGCCGTCTCTCTCCTCCTTTATAGTCCTCCTCCGCCAATCCTAACTCGGCTGCCCACACGCCGAGTACGCTGCTCTCCTCCAATCAGGAGCAAGTCCTACAGTTTATTAGTTGTACTGGAGGCAGCTGTGCGGAAGCTGTTTACTTCTCTCCCAGCGCCATATTGTGGGAGAGCAGATGCATAGAATAAGTCCTAATTCGAGTAACTTAGTCTAGTCCGGATTGCTCCCCACAACTCATAGCTTGAGCTATAAAACTGCAGCCCAGTGGCACAGAGTAGATATTTAAAGTCATGGTAAAGCGGGCTTCACCTTGGGAATGGGTGTACATAGAGAAGAGTAAGTCCTGAGTCCTAGGGGTTCTAACATTTAGCTGGAGAATACGGAAGCAGCAGCAAAGACAATGAGAATAAGTAGCTAGTGAGGTCTGAGGAAAACAAGACAAAGGGGTCATACCTGAGAGAAGGAAGCCGCTAACTTATAACTCCAATAAAAAGAAGACTGCAATTTGACAGTGAACAAGAGGACACTCCTGATTTTTTCATACACAAGCTGTTCTGATGAATCAGTTAGGAAAAAAAGCCTCACAGACTACAGGACAACGGGAGAATAGAAAAGGCAGTCACCGCTGAGCACAAACCAAAGCAATGCAGGAAGAGGCCCTCAGAGGGGCACACACCAGGTGCTGCAGGGAAATACAACATCAGCATGCTTCCTCAGAAATCCAAGAAGGTGTAGGAGTTAAGACACTGATTAGGATAACTATGTCGGCCGGTGCCACGGCTCACTAGGCTAATCCTCCGCCTTGCGGTGCCAGCACACCGGGATCTAGTCCCGGTCGGGGCGCCGGATTCTGTCCCGGTTGCCCCTCTTCCAGGCCAGCTCTCTACTCTGGCCCAGGAGTGCAGTGGAGGATGGCCCAAGTACTTGGGCCCTGCACCCCATGGGAGACCAGGAGAAGCACCTGGCTCCTGCCTTCAGATCAGCGCGGTGCGCTGGCCGCGGTGGCCACTGGAGGATGAACCAATGGCAAAGGAAGACCTTTCTCTCTGTCTCTCTCTCTCTCACTGTCCAATCTGCCTGTCAAAAAAAAAAAAAAAAAAAAAGGATAACTATGTCCCACATCAGAATGTCTGGATTCCATTCTCTGTTCTGGCTCCTGACTCCCAGCTTCCTATAAGTGCTGTCCCTGGCAAGTGGTGGTGATGGCTCAAGCAATTGAGTTGCTGCCCCACCATGTAGAAGATCTGAAATGAGTTTCCAGTTATTGGCTTTGCTCTCAGTCTACACCAATGTTTGCGGGCATTTGAGAAGTGGGGCTCTTTCTGTCTGACTTGCTCAGTCTCTTAAAAAAGAAAAGGCAAAAGGAAACTGGTAGAATCCAGACTTCACTGTAACTTAAGACAACTTGAATACATTATGTTTGGAAAGTATTTTTTGAGAGTGAATATAAAGAGTAAATCTAGATGAAAAGTAGAAATGTATTCCTTTCCCCTAAAAGACTTATTTTATTTATTTATTTTTTTGACAGGCAGAGTTAGAGAGAGAGAGAGAGACAGAGAGAAAGGTCTTCCTCCCGTTGGTTCACCCCCCAAACGGCCACTACGTTGCGCCAATCCGAAGCCAGGAGCCGGGTGCTTCCTCCTGGTCTCCCACGCAGGTGTAGGGGCCCAAGCACTTGGGCCATCCTGGGCCACAGCAGAGAGCTGGACTGGAAGAGAAGCAATGGGGACAGAACCGGTGCCCCAACTGGGAATAGAACCCGGGGTGCCAGCGCCACAGGCGGAGGATTAGCCTAGTGAGCCATGGCGCCAGCCTAAAAGAGTTATTTTAAAACATAACAGTAAACAATATAATAGTAATTCATGGCACCTACGAAGAAAGGGCAGAATGAAAGAAGAAATTCTGGAATTTTAGCAATGGTGCTCTTAAAAGAGGAAGCTAATTTTAACAAGCAATAGAAAGCGATGGTGTAGATCTGCCAATCCAATCCAGATGACATAATCTACAGTGCTGAGCTTCAGGTTATCAGCTCAGAAAACATATTATCCTAGAGAGCATGATGACAGGCAGACTACTTCCACCTGTTACATTTCTACGCCTGCTCAAATGCATAATTGGGTACTCTGGATTGTGCTGGCATTGTGCTAAAACCCAGACCACTACGGTAACTGGATTTCCCAGTGAAAAAAACTTACCGGTCAATTTTGTACAAAAACGTACAAGTTAAAGAGGAATATGGTATTTCTGGTGACGTACTGGTATCACAATAGTAAATAAGGCAAAGGGAACACTGAAACAGAGGAAAAGACAAAACAAAACAAGACCCCCCACCCCCCAAAAAAAAAAAGACACAGGGAATTACCCATCCTTGGAGCCCATTTCTACCATTTTACTCTGGGGGAATATTAGTGTGAACATGAAAAGATGCACACAAAAAACATTCTGTCAGTGTAGACCAATCCAAAGCCGAAGAAAAGCAAACACAAACCAAGGTCCCAAAGCGAAGGAAGAGTTAGAGAAATGACAGCGCATGCATTCAGTTAGCCCTCACTGTCATTACATATGGCAGGCAGATCCCTGCTACACAACAGTCCGTGAAGTGCAAGCTGCCACAGTACGTGCAGCATGAGACCCCTTTAGTTTTCAATGATAAAATAAACAGTCCTTCGAGAGACAGAGACAAACTGCACGGAAAGTCTGTCTATATAGAAGAAAAGTGTGGAAGGATACATACAATATAAAAACTCTCTGAACAATGGAATTTATGGGATGGCTTGACAGAAAGATGAAAGAAAGAACTTCCCTTTTAATCCTTATATCAGTAGTGTTGTTTAATTCATTTTGGTATTTTGTAAGAGGGTAGAAAGTACAAGTTGCCACATAAATACATGCAACTCTTAGCAAAACATTTTTGTTACAGATGCTTCACATCTATTTTTTTTTACTCTCAAGAAATAAAGTATTCCAATAATGTTGAGATTTCATAAATAGACTGCTAAAATAAAACCTTGTATTACTTTTGTAATTAGCACATCACAAATTCCAGTCAAGATGGAACAGTGAATCCATGTGGCAGTACATTCACTGTGATCCACACACCACAACAGAAAAATATCCAAGGTCAACAGAGTTGCCATTTTAGGGCTCAGATATTAGCAGTGAGTGTCAAATGGTCCTTTCCAGAGAATTCCGCAGGGAGAGAGAGAACTTGAGCCAGCCTTACTAGCCAGAACTTTACATTGACACATTGTATGGACCTATGCAGGCTAAGAACAAGTAAGAAGCCAAAAGGGAACTATCTCTTCTATTCTCTCTCCCTCAATCTGACTTGCATATATAAATAAGTCTCTTTTTTTAAAGATTTATTTATTTATTTGAAAGTCAGAGTTACACAGAGAGAGAAAGAGAGGCAAAGAGAAAGAGAGAGGTCTTCCATCCCCTGGTTCATCCGCTGCAGCAGCCCATATTGGATCCCCACACTGCAGGCAGTGGCTTTCACTACCACGCCACAGTGCCAGCCCCTATAAGTAAGTCTTTAAATATAATGGGGCCAAGGCTGCAACACAGCTGGTAAAGCCACTGCCTACAGTGCCTGCATCCCATATGTGCGAAGGTTTGAGTTCTGGCTGCTCCACTTCTGATCCAGCTCCCTGTTAATGTGACTGGAGAGGGAGTGGAAGATGGCCCAAATCCTTGGGCTCTTGCACCTATGTGGGAGACCTGGAAGAAACTCCTGGCTCCTAGGTTCAGTTTAGCCCAGCTCTAGCCAATGAGGCCATTTGGGGAGTGAACCAATGGATGGACGATCAATCTCTCTCTCTTTCTGCCTCTGTCTCTCTGTAACTCTGCCTTTCAAATAAATAAATAAATCTTAAATAAATTTTAACAATAAGAATAAAATAAAGCCTACTATGAAATGACAAGATATGTGACACCGAAAAAGAAAACAAAATATGATTCTATTGTTAATTTTGGTGTGGTATGAACTAAAGTTCTAAATTCATCATCATATATGTGGATATTCCCTCAAGATACATACGTGTCTCATAAAAAAGGATGCATGTATTACTCATTTATCAATAAATGTCAGAATTAAAAATGAGAAGCCTCTCTTGAAAAAAGAAAAGTGCTGAAATAAATCTCCACAGCTTTGGGTTAGGCATAGATTTCTAGGATATAGTATCAAAGCATAAAGAATAAAACATTTTCAAAAGATATATTTATTTGAAAGGCAGAATGACAAAAAGAAAAAGGGAGACACAGAGAGAGAGAGAGAGAGAGAAAAGAGTGAGACTGACAGACAGATAAACCAACCTTCCATCATCTCGTCACTCCCCAAACAGCCACAACAACTAGGGCTGGGGTAGGCCAAGGCTTGGGCCATTGTCTGCTACCTCCCAGTACATTAGCAAAAAGCTGGATCAGAAATGTGGAATAGCTGGGACTTAAACCAGGTACTCTAACATGCAGTTGCTTAACTCATTGTGCCATTGTCCAAATCAGAAAATATTAAACAGTATATCAGTAACATTTAGAACTTCTGCACTTCAAAAGCTATCATTAAGAAAAAAGAAGTTACATATTGACAAAAAAGTAATTTCAAATCGCAAATGCTCTAAAAGAATTGTATTCTGGGGGCCAGCACTGTGGTGTAGTAGGTTAAGCCTCCACCTGCAGTACTGGCACCCCATATGGGCATCAGTTCGAGTTCCAGTTGCTTCACTTCTGATCCAGCTCTCTGCTAATACCCCAGCAAAGCAATGGAGGATGGCCCAAGAGTTTGGGCCCCCACACCCATGTGGGAGACCTGGAAGAAGCTCCTCGCTCCTAGCTTCGGATCAGCCTAGCTGGCCATTTGGAAGTGAACCAGTGGGTGGAAGATTTCTCTCTATGTCTCTCCCTCTCACTCTGCCTCTCAAATAATCTTTAAAAAAAATTGTACTCTGATATCTAAAAAAAAGGCAAAATAACATTTACAGCTCAATAACGAGACAGATAACCTAGTTTAAGCAAATAGGCAAAACATGTGAATAGCCATTTCACCAAAGATAGTATAAGAATGACCAATAAAAACACAAAAAGGTGCTCATCATTAATTGTTACCTGGGATATGAATATCAAAACCACAGTGAGATAGCACAAATATAAGAATGGCTTTAATAAAAAAGACAAAGCCAGTCAAAAAGCTAGTAAAAGGAATGGGATTTGGCATAATGGTTAAGACAACTGTTCCCACATCAGAGCACATGGGTTCAATTGCTAGCTCTGGCTCCTGATTCTACACTCCCGCTATTGTCTGAGAGGCAGCGCTGATGACTCAAAGAACTGGGTTCCTGCCTCCCACATCAGGGACCTGGATTGCATTCCCAACTACAAGTGGTGGCCCTAGACCAGTCCTGGTCATTCAGGCATTTGGAGAGTGAATCAGCAGATGGTAGGTCTCTTTCTCTGTTTCTCAAACAAACAAATAAACAGATTTAAAACCAGCTAACAGGGGCCTGTGCTGTGACGCAGTAGGTTAATCCTCTGCCTGCAGTGCCAGCATCCCATATAGGTGCCAGTTCTGGTCCTGGCTGCTCCTCTTCCAATCCAGCTCTCTGCTATGGCCTGGGAAAGCAGTGGAAGATGGCCCAAGTGCTTGGGCCCCTGCACCTGCATGGGAGACTGGGAAGAAGTTCCTGGCTCCTGGCTCAGGATCAGAGTAGCTCCAGCTGTTGCGGCCATTTGGGGAGTGAACCAATGGAAGGAAGACCTTCTCTCTGTCTCTCCCTCTCACTGTCTGTAACTGTTACTCTCAAATAAATAAATAAAATTTAAAAAAAATTTTTTTAAAAATCCAGCTAATAAAAAGCATTAGCTACGATGTGGAAAAATTGGAACTTTAATACATTATTGACGGGAATGAAAAATATGCAGGCACTTTGTGAAATGGCTTGGCAGTCTCCTCAAGTGTAGATATAAAAATGCCATGCAACAAGGTAATTTTACTCCTTGGGGCCGGCACTGTGGTATAGTAATTTAAGCCTCAGCCTTCGGAGCTGGCATCACACATGGGCTCTGTTTCAAGACCCAGCTGCTCCACTTCTGATCCAGCTTCCTGCCTGTGGCCTGGGAAAGCACAGGAAGATGGCCCAAGTGCTTGGGTCCCTGTACCCACATGGGAGACCCAGAAGAAGCTCCTGGCTCCTGGCTTTGGATTGGCCAAGCTCCAGCAATAGCAGTCATTTGGGCAGCAAACCAATGGATGGAAGATCTTTCCTTCCCTCCCTCTCTCCCTCCTTTCCTCTCCCTCTCCCTCTCCCTCTCCCTCTCCCTCTCCCCCTCCCTCTCTCTCTCTTTCTCTGTAACTCTGTCTCTCAAATAAATTAATAAATCTTTTTTTAGAAAAGGAAATCAAAACATAGTTCCATACAAAGACTTATACATGAATGTTCAGAGGAACAATATTCATAACAACAAAGAAGTGGAAACAATCCAAATGTCCCTTAATTGGTGAGTAGAAAAAAAAATGCTGGCTATCATATTGAAATAGAACTGCCATTTTGATCACGTTTATTTGAATATTTCTAGACAATCTCTACTTATAAATTCAAAGGAGCTCTATGCTTAAACCTTGCTCAAGTCTTAAACATTAATTAGTCCAGTCATATAAATCTCTATCCACTTAAAATGCTCGTAACAAGTTTTCCCACAGTGAAAATGATTTTTTAATGGGAACCTTGTATATAATCCATTTCTATTTCTAATTAGATTTATCTGGGGAAAACACCATTGGCTAAATGATATAACTAATAATAGGCTAACAAAATGTTAATAGACTCTAAGTGGTAGAATACTGTTTCACCTAAAATACATAATAACTAAACATTAATAGGAAACTACAAATGTGTTATTTTGGTATTCACAAAGGATGTGCTTTGTTCTATGGATAAACAAAGGGAAAACAGCAATATCCTCAAATTTGTAGGATGCACTTGTACTACTGTAAGTGCTGCTGCATAGCAATTACATCTCTACCTTGCTTGGATATATAAATAAAATCATTATGTTCACAACGGAAGTAATGAAAGTCTTAAGCATTAAGCAGATTACACACAAAGTCAGCTCTCATTTATGAGTCATAATTTAATGTGGCTATTACATCCACTGTTAATGTGTAACACACGGCATTATATCTGAGCACTATATTTTAATCTAATAATAGCAGCTATAACATTCTGAAATGTGCTTCATGAATAAAAGTCATAATGCATTCATTGAGCATTAGAATTAGCTTTTCATGAGATCTAGATCCATTACAACTGGCTGGAACAGAGTAAATGAAGACCGGAAAGCTTTTAAGGAAAAGTGGTGGAGAGCAACCATCAAAAGATAGTCATTTCACAAGAATTCCTTTTCCCTGCAAAGTGGGACAGGTGGAGGATGGCTGGTGGCTTGCTTCTCTTCCTGACAGATTTTAAGGGAGCTGCATGTGCCCATTTACAGTATCACCGCTGGACTGCTCTAAAGAAGAGTCCACCACGTGGCCAGGCTGACACTTTCTAATTCAGGCTGACATTTTGTAATTCTAGGAAGCAGACAATAGGAAACTCAATAATCATAAAGGTTTTCCCTAGATTTCATAAAAGATAAAGACTCAGAGCAAGCTCATGGAGCTGAGCTCAGCAGAAAGACACTGACGACAGAATTGACACAACCTTTATATTAGCTAAATCATAACAGGATCTCAGTAGCCCCCACAGTAGACATTGATGAACTTAACAGAAAATTCCTTATATTCTTAGGCTAAAATCCACTTCCCAGATTATTTCTACCACAGACTAATCATCATGAAATGGGCCTTTCCAAATGAGCTTATGAAACCTTTACTAGGTAGTCACCATGACAGGAAGTCTTTGAAGGGAGGAAAAACAAAAACAACTTAGCTCAGCTATCACACAGTATCACTCCACACCACAGAGTGCTGAAACAGAATGAGAAGAAAACAGCGAGAGCAAACAGAACTCAAGGAAAACTTTACAAGGAAACACATCGAAAGGGTAAGAAAGATTACGAGAGCACAAAACAAGAAGAGAGAAGACTGCAGGAATACTTTCACACCAAAGGTGGAGAGTGTCTACTCAGAGAATGCTGAGACGTTCCCAACTGTGACACAGCACACGTTCTGAAGGCAGGGCCAGAGATGACGCTGGACAGACGGGTAGAAGGATGTGCCTGGACACTGCAGAGGGCTGACAGCCAAATCTTGGGATAAAGAAGATCTTGTGAAAACTAGGAAGTCTTTAATTGGGCCCTGAAAGACAATTATTCCTAACACAAAGTACACTTAGAGACTGCTGGTTACTATTAGAACTGCTCTGAATCCCATGGAGAAAACATCAGAGGATTTAACGTGTTTTCACATTCAAGGAGGAAAAATCTAATCGTTACTAATCAGAACAAACACAAGTCAAAACCC
Organism: Oryctolagus cuniculus; assembly: GCF_964237555.1. Classification (NCBI taxonomy): domain Eukaryota; kingdom Metazoa; phylum Chordata; class Mammalia; order Lagomorpha; family Leporidae; genus Oryctolagus; species Oryctolagus cuniculus. The sequence goes on along the minus strand of NC_091433.1, from coordinate 187,362,740 downwards.
CAGATGGGGGCACTGTGGCACTGTGGGCTACACTGGCTCCCACACCCTGTGTCTGCTGACATGCATGCTGGGAGGCAGCAAATGCTGACTCAAGGGCCTGAGCCCCTGACATCCATGTGGAAGAACCAACAGAGTTCCTGGCCCCCAAATTCAAGGCTGGCTCAACGGCAGTTGCAGCAAGCATGTGGGGAATGAAACAATGGATGGAAAGTTGTCTCTCTCCCTCTCTCCTCTTCCTCCTGCTCCTCCCTTATCCCTTCCCCCTCCTCCTCCCTCTCCTCCCCAGTCTCTCTGGTTAACTCTGCTGCCTCTTAAATAAAAACAAACTTTTTAAAAAATACATGCCAAAGACATAATATATCCACATCACACTAGCCCCTGCAAAAACCCATGGCTTCCATTTGAATGGAAAGCAATAATAAAAAACCCACTCAGCAGTGGTGGTGGCCAAATATAAGCCTCCACCAAACATGGGGTCTTATACAACTATGATCTCCAGTCTGGTAAGGCTGCAGTAGCCTCATGTGAATTTTCAAATTTAATTTAATTACAATTCAGCACAATTAAAAGTTGGATTGCTTAGTTGTGTGAACCTTACTTCAAGTGCTCAGCAGTTACATCTGACTAGTAGCATGCCAGACAGTGCAGGTTTATTGCTCATTGCTGTCCTTGAGCCATCACTGCAGGATGGCTATGCAAAACTCCACAAAGGCAACAAGTCACACAACAAGTCTCTCTGAAGTTCTCTAATCATTTGGCACCAAAGAGGGGGTACACAGGTGTATTCAATATATGTTCATCAAATTGAATTTTAATATAAAAGAAAAATCTGTGCAAATGGAGCAGTTACACATATTCTACTCTGGGAAAAAGCGATCTTTGTCCCAATTCCATGCACAAATTCCACATAACAATCTTGGTATCAGAGGTAAAAGTCCTAGACAGCTCATGAGTACTGATGAATTTTCAAGAAGGATACACCTAATATAAAAATAAAATAAAAAATTTTGATGAGTGTTGAGAGACTTGGAAGAAATCTGGTCATGTGCTATTCTTGATCTAGTGATAACTTCATGAATGTGTTACAGTAACATTAATCTGGACACCTGTGCACTTCTCTACATGAATGTTGTATTTCACCGACAAAAAACCTGCTGAGAAAATCAATCTCCACACACAATCTCCACACACATAAACAAAACGAGGTAGAGTGATCCCCTCTCACTCCACACATGGCCACCTTCCAAACTCTTCTCTCTCTCTTCTAAACTCACCTCTTGTAGTGATTTACTCATTAACGGCGAAACACTGACAGCTTCCCCTCCTTCAGGATGGATCTGGAAATTTACTCTTTGATAAAGAATCTGAAACAAGAATGGGCTATATATTACAAGGAGTTACGTTTTAAAATTTGCCTCTCTTCCCTATATATAGGTTTGAAATTTTAGAAGAACTATTTTGAAAAAATAATCACAATGAACAGTTTTTGTTAACAGGCTATCTTTAGTACTTCATGAACATCTGCATAAGCACGAAACAGTTTCAGAAGTGGGAATCAACTATGAAAAGCCTAGCATGCAAAGGAATGAATGCCAAGGAGACGAAAACGTGAACTCCAGCGTCTCCTCACATATTTCAGTGTTTCTCAAGAGGATGCCCCTCCTCTGTGTAGATCAACTCTGGGAATTTTAGGAAATATAGCTGCTCCCCGAGCAAAGCCTACCTCCAAAAGGCTCCGTTTCCAAAAGACAGCTGAAAGAATAGCTCTACCACTGGCTTTCCCTTCTGTGGTTTCTCACCTGTCTTAACTTACTCCAATATATTCAATAATTTATTCCCTAATATTAATTTCTGTTCTACTCAAACCGGTCTTTCACCTTTCTTCCTTATGGTAGTCAATCAACAACACTATTTTATAGTCCAATATTATTGAATCCCTTTCATATAAGTAATAACTCATTTTTCCTATGAATAAAAATTCTCCTACCATTAAAAATAAAATGACCACACATCTGAGCTCTAAACACTGAACAAAATGCACTTCAAACACCTTGGGATTTATTTTAGTGGGAGCACTTACTTCTGTTTGTAGAGAGCTGCCAGCTGCCAAAAGAAGTTCAATGCTGCTAGGAGGGCAGTGTGTCAAAGCAAAAGCCATGAGCTCTTGGCGGGTAGCCAAGTCCTGGTAACCTTCTGACTGTCCTAATTGGCTGCAAACATCCCAGCTTTTACGATAACCTGCAAAATTGGCAGGGAAAAAAAAAAGTTAAACTAAAATGAAATGTGCAAGAATATTCAATCTAACATGATAACTGCAAGGGCTTCCTGCTCGGGTCCTATGGCACCAGAGCAAAGGCACAGTCACTAGTGACACATTCTTATATAAGCACAAAGGCACAGTCACTAGTGACACATTCTTATATAAGCACAAAGGCACACGAATCAAAGATGGAAAAGAAAGAGGAGGCTGGTTTACCATCCAGAAAGCTCAGGATCACTTCAGACAACTGTTTCTAACAAACCCTGTTAAATCTCAGATTCACTGGCAATGAATACATATGATCAACTGAGCTTTGATGCTGAGTGAAAAGGTGGCTGGCCACATCCCTAAGACTTGAAGGTATGTCCACACTGCTACATAGCACTTGCATGGGTTTGAGAAAGCACCAGTTTTCACACTTTCTTTACTACTACAAAGAGACAATAGTATTAACACCTTACTCTTTGGTTGTTGAAAGGATTAAGTAACATTTGTATTGAAAAGCAAGTTCTAAGCAGCAAAGTGCTAGAAAAAAAACAGACATCATGATAGATGCCCTCCCAGAATCACTCACTTTGCAGAAGACCAGAGACATCCAAGGGCACTGCTGAAAACAGAATCAGCCCTGACTCCCAGCAGACTTTTCCCCCATACGATGTCATATCCTGAGTTTTTAAAATACATTTTTACTCTTATTGGAAGGAGTTCCAGCATGAAAGTAGGTCTTTTTTTTCTAAATAAAAAGCCCTGGATCCAGAATAATTTCTCTAAACAAATGAAAGTTTATTCATATACAATGCTTATAGGAACAAAACTATCACAAAGCTCTCTATAATTTTTTATTAGTACAGCAATGTTTTATAGAAACCATAATTATTCTGAACTTGACATTATAAAAGCACTTGGTTAATATTACAGAATATTATATAGCTTTTTATGACAACAGTTTTCTAATGCTGAGGCTGTGAAGTGTTGAGTTGTTTTCTAGAGTTTTAAATGTTCTCATAGGGGCCAATATTGATATGCAGTGGATTATACATACAAATCTACACAAAATATTAGTATATAGCTCCCAAGGTTATTGTGAAATGCAGCACTGTGTTTCAAAACTCACTATTAGGGTAAGGATGGTGGGTAAATGATATGTTTCAGCTTTCATACTTTCAGGCATAAACACAGCAAGTAGACTACATAGTACAGAGCCCACAGTCAGATGACATCACTTCAGTCACACTAGGGAATGTGTTCTTTAAATTAGAAATTATTCCACAGAAATATCTACTTTCAGAGACTTGAATTCAAATTTCATTATGGAAAATTTTAGAGTTGGAAACTATATCCCAAATTCTCAACATGAGGTTAAAAAAGAACTACTTTTTTTTATCAAATAATACAAATGCTGACTGTATAGTCACAAAATGTAGATGCTCCAAAAAGTTGTAAATTTCTTTTTATATAAAAAATGCATGAAATGGCATTAGAATATTCTACATAAAATTGTTCTAAAAATTATGAGAACTTTTGAATTGGAAATGGAAAATAACCAAAATCTCAGCTAAAATATAACATCTGAGCTCATTAAAATATATTAATAAATAAGGATACATATTTGTCAGTGCACATAAATCTATCTCAAGCCAAAATGTGGCTGGCTTACCAATCAGGCCAACTCACTTCAGAACAGAACATTTCCATTACTCGTCCTGCACAGAGGATGCCAGCTAAGTGTTAAGTCAGTTGTCTACTCACCTGCGGCCATCAGCTCCTGACAATGCATATTGGCTGCTTTGTAGTCATGGAAACGAAGGGCTTGCTCTACTAAAAGGATGAGAACCTGTCCACGCCTTTCTTCTGGGTCTTCACCTGTAAGCATATGCAAATGACTTCATGATTATGGCAGCACCAGTTTATAAAGTAGCTCATTAACACTGTCTTTCAAATGAATTCAGAAATAAAACAGAAATTAGATTGATTTTAAAATGATTAGAGGATAAGAGGTCACAGCAATTTTGCCCTTTCAATCTACTTATGAAGCATGGAATTAGCCCTCAGTCTCTTAAGAGATCAAGGATTAATATCAGGTCCCAATTAAAATTTCCAAAACAGAAAGTTCAAAATTAGAGTGATCCACAGCCCTCCAGAGCAGTCTTGGCATTACTGAGGTAATAGAGAACAAACCCATGCTTTCTACAGAAAACAGGTTATTAAAGGGTTCAGGAAATAGTGACTAGGAAATTAAGTGAAAGGATGAAGGTAAAGAAGCAATAATATGCCTCATCTTAAAAATGCAACTAGTATTTAGGAACTAAAATATAAGTGTTATCCAGAACAATGATAAAGACTATCCCCCTTGAACAAACTCTAGATGGGTTCCTCTGAGTTCAATGAGGCTCTAACCTTGGGCATGTCCTTGAATCCAAGGTTAGCAATAATTCCGTTTAGTCAGTGTAGCCATAACCCTCAACCCTCCAAGTAGAGAATCACCCTTGAATGTGACCAAATTCCCCATCCCCCAGTGGTCACCCTGGATTGCACTCAGTAAGAACTCTATATACTGTAAAGATCAGTTTAGCCAGAATTTCCCCCTTACTCTTGATAATACATCTTAGTAACGATTCATCCTCCTCTTCCCCTTGGCAATAAATTCTCACTTTTCCTGTGGTATTTGGAATTGAACCTTTTAAGTGGGATGCCATTAGGCTGAGACAGCTTTATAAACTGGGCTGGGTTCCTACTTAAGGAAACCTCAGTGCAAACAGTAAAATGAAACTTAAGCGTAACTAATTGGAAATGTTCCACTAATTACTAGTTGGATCAGAAACCACCACCTAACCTATAACTAGGGGCCGGGCAGACAGACGCACTAGTGACAGGGGGAAACATTAATGACTAGGGAAAAGGCTACGAGACCCTCTTCTAGGGTGGAACCATGGACCCTGCTCTCCACCCAGGGACATTTAAGACCACATACTCTGCATTTAACTGGCAGTTAAAGTATCCTGATAACATGGCAGCTCAGCCAAGCCAAAGAGGTCCAGTTTACAGCTGCATGCACAGAGAGCCCAAAAGTATTCAACTCCCCAGAAATCAGTCACAAATACCAATCATGACTATCACAGCCACTTCAACAGTCAATACCCTTAAACTTTAGGGATTAAAAAAAAAAGCCCTAAACCAAGAAGAAAGGAGGTAGGAGGTTATGCTTCTGCTCAACCGGCTTGTTCCTCTCTTGGAAGGTACTTTAATAAGCTTTGCTTTAGGATCCCTGCTTTATCTCTCTTAACTGTAATTCATTACTAGGTCAGTGAAAAAGAATCAAGGCAAGCCGGTAGCCACTGGTGACATAAGGACTTTCCACTTTAACCAATCAAAAGATTTTATTTGTGTTGCTTTCACAAACAGAAGGCGCTCCAATCTGCTGGTTTACTCTCCAAATGCCTGCAATGACCAGGGGCAGATCCCAGAGTTTAGAGCCAAGAATCTATCCAGTTCTCCCACTTTGGTGACAGAAACCCAATACCTTGAGCCATCATCCCACTGTCTCTGAGATCTGCATTAACAGGAAGCTGTAGAGATAAGGGCTGTAAAAACCCAGGCACTTCCATGTGGGATGTGGTTGTCTAAACCACTAGACCAAATTCCTGCCCCAAAGAAGTGGCTTTGAATGCAGGCTTAAATACTACAATCCAGGGATAAAAAGATACACAGAGAATAGAGAACTCCTATCTACTGGATCACTCCCCTTAAAAGACCATTTAGGTCAGGTCTGGGCTAGGCTGAATCCAGGGGCCAAGAACTCAACACAGGTTTCCCACGTAGGCGGTACAGACCAACCACTTGAGTCACCACTTGCTACCTCCCAGGGTATACATTAAGTAGAAGCAAGAATTGCAAGTGGAGCTTGAACCAGGCACGCTGTTACCGTGTACAGGTGTCCAAGCAGCGTCTCAACTATGGGGACAAACATCTGCCCGACCTTATCTTTGATGAAACTGTGCTGAGCTGTCAAATAGTTTCCATATTAAATCTTGTGAAACAGAATGTGGCCAAGTTGAGATGGTCCCAAAAAACAGAATTAAAATGCTATTCTGCAGGACTGAAGAATATTCTTCACATTTAAAAACTCATACGGAATCACTGCTATTCCTGCTACTATTTAAACATGTCACATAGATAAAAGGGAAATTTATCCCACTAGATGAATGGGAAATGTAGAGAGCATCTCAGAAAAACTTTCTTAGCAAGATCCTTATGAAATTCTTCCCTGATGAGCAAAATCCTTTTATATGCAAAAACCCACTAGGTTCTCTCAAAACTTGTTGAGTAAAGAAAGGGATCATTATCAAAGACATAAATCTATGAGCAGATACCATCAAATTACAAGAGGGCATTGGGGTAACTGTGCAAGACATTGGCATAGGCAGAGATTTATTGGAAAAGGCCCCAGAAGAAGAAGCAATCAAAGTCAAAATTGACAAAGAGGATTATATCAAATTGAAAGGCTTCTGCACTGCAAAAGAAACACTCAGGAAAGGAAAGAGGCAACAGACAGAATGGGAGGATATACTTGCAAACTACACAACTGATAAAGGGTTAACATACAGACTCTATAGAGAGCTCAAGAAATTCAACAACAACAAAAAACAATCCAGTTAAGAAATGGGAAAAGGAGGCTGGCGCTGTGGCACAGTGGGCAAAGCTGCCTCCTTCAGCGCCGGCATCCCATATGGGTGCTCGTTCTAGTCCTGGCTGCTCCTCTTCTGATACAGCTCTCTATTATGATCTGGGAAAACAGTAGAAGACAGTCCAAGTCCTTAGGCCCCTGCACCCACGTGGGAGACCTGGAAGAAGTCCCAGGGTACTGGCTTCAGATCAGCCCAGCTCTAGTCACTGCAGCCACTTGGGGAGTGAAACTGCGGATAGAAGACCTGTGTCTGTCTGTCTCTCTCTCTCTCTCTCTCTCTACCTCTGCCTCTCTGTAACTCTGCTGTTCAAATAAATCAATCTTTAAACAAAACAGAACGAAATGGGCAAAAGACTTGAACAGGCATTTTTCAAAAGAAGAAATTCAAATGGCCAGCAGACACCTGAAAACAGTGCTTAGGATCACTAGGCATCAGGGAAACGCCAATAAAAACCACAATGAGGTTTCATCTCCAGTTGGAATCACTCTCATGCAGAAATCAACAAACAACCAATGCAGGTGAGGATGTGGGGGAAAAAGGTACTCTAATCCACTGCTGGTGACAATGTAAACTGATGCAGCCACTGTAGAAGACAGTATGGAGACAGCTCAGAAATCTGAATATAGACCTACCATATGATCCAGCAATCCCACTCCTGGGAATTTATCCAAACGAAAAGAAACCAGAATCTGAAAGACTTATCTGTACCACCATGTGCACTGCAGCACAATTCATTACAGCTAAGATATGGAATCAACCCAGATGTCCATATACTGTTTACTGGATAAAGAAATTAGGTATATATACACTATGGAGTACTACTTAGCTGTAAAAAAAAAAAAAAAAAAAAATGAAATCCTGTCTTTGTAACAAGACAGATGCAACTAGAAACCATTATATTGGTGAAATATGCCAGTCTCAAAAGATATGTTTTCCCTGATCTGAGGTAACTAACAGAGTACCTAAAATGTAATGTATTGGAGTGAAATGGACATTTTGAGATTTGATGATTGTTTACAGCACTTGTTTCTTCTGTTGAGGAATGGTGGTTTTTTTTTTTCATCATACTATTTGTTGAACTCTTTTACTTAACATGGGGTTAACTTCACAATCATTAAGTAAATAGATCTTTGTGAAAATTAAGAGTAGGAAAAAGGATTGGAGCGTGGGCTGGAGGAGGGGTAGGATTGGAAGTATCACTATTTTCCTATATGTGTATATATGAAACTTATATAACTAAAATAAAATTTTTAAAAAAGGGGGGTATCATTCCCATTTTCCAGATGCACAAATAAATAAAAGTGGAATCAATCTAGCGCTACATCAAATTATCCTTCCAGTTGTCTACTATGTCTTACAATTGATAACTGACCCCAATCACAGTACTATCACCTTTCCAAATCTGTTGCAATTCCAAAGATAAAGATACTAATGTTGGAGGGAAGGTAGGGTGAGCAGTCTCACTTGTTCCTAAATCTGTATATATGAAATACATGAAACTTGGATAACTTAAATTTTTTAAAAAATATACTAATGTTAGGCTTTCCATCAAATTAGAAGAAATACTGACATAAAAACTTATTAAAACTAGAGACCCTGAGAATAAAGAGTCCTAGAAATTAGTATTTTGAAATATTAACACGTGTTTACACTAAATATACTGTAAGAGTCAGAAATGTAAACTAATCCCCCTTTATCTTTGAGCCTATAATATGTGCCTCAGAATAATATAACTTCAAAGCACTGCTTATGAAAGAAAATGATTCTTGTAGAGATCAGCATAAGCAGAAGTTCAAAGGAAAAAGATTTTAGAAGACTCTGGTAAGCAGAATAATGTGAGCAAAAAAACATAAAACATAGTGAAAAAGCTTTTCCTGAAAGCCACAGTCTTCTATTTAACCTTGCTAAGCAAAATATTTAACTTCTCTGTTACTGCGTTTATTATCACCCAACCAAATGGCAATTGCAGTTTTTTAATAAATGGTTCAGTTTCAAAAATATAAAAGTAGGGGCTGGCACTGTGGTACAGCAGATTAAAGCCCCATCCTGCAGCGCCAGTATCCCATATGGGTGCCAATTTGAGTTCCAGCTGTTCCTCTTCTGAGCCTGCTTCCTGCTTATGCACCCAGGAAAGCAGCAGAACACAGCCCAAGTCCTTGGGCCCATGCATCCGTGTGGAAGACCCAAAGAAGCTCCTGGCTTCAGATTGGTTCAGCTCTAGATGTTATGGCCAGTTGGGGAGTGAACCAAAGGATAGAAGACCTCTCTCTCTGTCTCTGTCTCTCAAATAAATAAAATAAATCTTTAAAAAAAAATGTAAAACCAAAGTTGAATACTGACTGTGAATTGGTAAGGCTGCCTTTCTGGTTATAGCTGATAAGCCTGACTCTGTTCCAGATTTCACAACCATTTCCTTCGTGGCATTCTGAATAAACCTGTCTTCAGAAGCTCAAAATAGGTACATGTATTTTAACAGGCCAAACTTTCTAGAAACAACCCATCCTTTTGAAACCTGTAAGGTTGCATCTGAGGTTCACTTAGGGTTACCAGTTTAGCCTTTTTTTTTTTTTTCTCTCAAAGACTTACCTGCAACCCTCAGCAACTCTGCAAGGCTCAAGAGCTTGCTGGATTGTTTGTAGCACGTGGGGGACTGGGAAATACACTCCTTAATTAGGCTGATCCGATTAGAGCGCAGTCGTACTACAAAAGGAAGACACGATACAGTCTCGTTAGCAGGGATACTAAAAAAAAAAAAAAGGTGTCCTGATCTTCCTGCTATCAGACAAAGGAATAAAATGAAATGTAAAGTGCCTTTGTCACCAGTTAGAGCGCAGTCGTACTACAAAAGGAAGACACGATACAGTCTCGTTAGCAGGGATACTAAAAAAAAAAAAAAGGTGTCCTGATCTTCCTACTATCAGACAAAGGAATAAAATGAAATGTAAAGTGCCTTTGTCACCAGATCAATAAAAAATAAATAAAAGGCACATTTATAACACATAAAAATTTTTTAAATAAGCAATGCACAACATGGATTGCTTCTTCCTAATCAAATGAAATATCATTTTGACACTGGAGAAATGTGTTACCTTTTCAAGTACTGTGTTAAGACATAGGGAAAAAAAAAAGACATAGGGAAAATTTTTCTTCATTTAATTTTACTTCCTGTTATACCAGTTCCACACCTCACCCTCCAAAACCATTCCATGCTCAAAATATCCACTTGTTATCTCCACCATATCGTACTAGTTTGAAAGGTAGGAGTCTTCAAAGTGCTCACTGTTCTATTTATTAACTCTTCTCTAAAAATAAGCCTAATCCTCTCACATAAGCTATCAGAAAAATAAATAAAATACATCACATCAAAACAATTTGTACTAAGAAAAAAAAGAAAATATTTTAATTGAAGGATGTATCATGTGTGTTCTAGCAATAAATGGTATTTATTTGGAGATGTCAAACTTTCAGAGCATGATGTTGCCTGAGAATCTAGCCCCAAAAAACAGTAATAATGCTGATGTTAAATTAATATGAGTGCTGCCCTAAGTCCTGTGTGAAGTGCTTTCTGTATAATAATCCTACAAAGAGAAATCTCACAAGACAGGTACTACTGTTATCCTCAATGGTGGAAAATAAGGTGCAGATAGGGTAACTGCTTTGGCAACAGTCACTGAAAAAAGTGATGAGACCAGAATTCAACCTAACTCCTTACACATAGTTCATACCTTCAGTGTTCTAGCCATTCCTAAATCCATGGCTGTTTCTGACAAATTCTGTTTTTTCAAAGGTTCTTGTAGGCCAGTAAGGGGTGGCAGACATAGAGAACACAGTTGGTGCTTCTCTTTAGAACATGCCTTGTACCTCTAAGTTAATTTTGAAGTAACAAAAAGGTTGCAAATATAGTACAAAGCACTCCTCAATAATTCTTACCAGGATTAACCATGTATTAAGAATTTACTCTGTTCACACAAATACATGTGCAATCATACAAGGATGGCTTTATTCCTCCTTCAATGACAGGCTTTCAAAAAGTTCATGGAAAATTGAATGAAAAGATGCTTGTTTTGATGTAAAAAAAATTTTAAACTCATGCAGAGTGTTTTCATCAGATACATTACCCATGGGCTTTTTGAAAATTCTCTCAGTAAACAACACACACACACATAAACACAAACATACAAATACAGATAAATATCTATTCTAGGTTATTTATTACTAAGTATTTCAGTGTGAATTTCCTAAAGATAGGCCTTTAATTAGAATGGCTCTTTATAAAACTACTGGTACAATCATCCTAGTGTGGCCTTTATTACAAATGTAAGGTATATGCAGTCTTTTGTTTCCTTCACAATCACAATAGCCAACATGTATGTCTGAAGACATCCTCTGTAGACTATATTACTGTTCTCAGTTATCCACTGCAATTATTTGTAGCCCAAGTACCTGACCACTGACATGAGGCTTATCCCCAGGAGCTTTAGAGCAGTGAATCTAAGTGATATAAGTGACATATGCCACTTCTGAGCAAGCTGTTAAGTGGCACCATGGGATTGCAACATTGATCTCTGCCCTCTGCTATGGGGATGCCTCATACAGTGGTGCTGTGCTGATCAGGAACTAAGATCGATATGACATGCCACTGAGATTTTTCAGTTTTCTGCAATGGTACAGTCTAGCAAAAATGAGACATTATATTTCCAACTTTTTCATAAATTAATCAAAAAGGGTAAGGTGCTGCTTCTCACTATCTGCTACTATATTATGAGCTCTTTCCCTTGGGTTAAATTACACAGAAGTTCACACGTACTTTCTACATTCTCTAATTTGATTTTCAAAGCAACACTTCATCATCATTCTACATATGTAAAAACCTGGGATTTTCATCACTGATGACAAACTTGCATTCTTCTTAGAGAAGCTTTGACTTTCATAACTAGTAAGTTCGCTTCCCTTCTATAACCACTATCTTCCTGGCTCAATAAAATCAAGGGAGAAATTGAAACCAGACATAGCAATGCATCATCATTTTCTTAAACTTCCACTTGATGTTTATGAATGTTTAATGAAACACTCATGTGGGCTCATCCTGTGAGGCCCACACTATAGGGATGGTAGGGAGACAGCATTCTTCAACAAGAAGCACCAGAGACAAGTTTCAGTAAACATGTCTGTTTATTAACAATCAGGCACAAGTTTTTATGGGGCAGGCAGAGGGGATGTAGCTAGTTCAAGGCAACACTAATTCTTTGGATAAAGCCGATACTGGTGCCTCTACAGGTTCTCCTATCAGCTTGAAGGTCATGTAGCCTATGTAGCCTTCCAGGTGGTTATGATCCAGCCACATCTGGGAGCTATTTACCTGATTGACAATTACAAGGCCCTTCAACAGGAAGTGAGGGTAGGAGGAAATGTGCCTGGGGCTTCTGCCACCTACCAGCAGTCAGGACATGTATGGCTCAGTGTGCTGAACCCCCGACTAGGGTCCCAGGAGGCATGGTGTGCCATGACCACTTAACCTCCTGCATGGGCTATGCAGGCAGTCTCCCAGCCAGGCACAGGATCACCCAAACACTTAAGTTTATTATTCTGTCACCTTGTTAACCTGAGCAAAGTACAGAACTAGTAACATAAGTATGTTACATAAATTTAGAGACTGGGATGCCAACAGACTGCAATTATCATATTCAATTCCCTCTCAAAGAACTTTTACTCTCCCTCCCTTACGTTAGCAGAGTATTGTCTACCATTTTCTAACTCAGGGCCTTGAACCAGTCTACCTGGGTTTGAATCCAAGCTCCATCTCTAACTAACCATGTGCTATGGTTGGACATAGTTTGAGCATGTTTCCCAAAGGTTCAAGTGTTGAAATTTAGTTCCTACTATGAGTTGTTCACTAAGAAAACGGAAACTTAATCTCACTACAGTCTTTAAGAACTGACTGGGATTAGAATAGATATCAGAGTGGAGCCCTCCTGACTGAATGCCGCTGGCTTTAGACGAGGGAGAGAAATCAAGATACAGGTGCACCTGTCTCTTGCCATATCACATTCCCCTTGCCCAGGACTCTGACAGCACCGATGAGGGCCCTGATTTTCCAAAACTGTGAGCTAAATAAACTTACTTTGTGTATAAAGTTGGCCAGCCTCAGATTTTTTGTTTTAGTAATACAAAATGGACTGATACACCAGGTGATCCCAAGGAAGTTACCTTCTCTGTGCCTGGATTTCACCATCTGAGAACTGCTAATAATACTACTTACTACCTCACTGGGTTTTTTTGAGGATTAACGAATACATATAAAGTACACTTAGGATATAAAATTCAAATGTTAGCTTCTGTAATTAATATCACTACTGATACCTTCACAGAAATTTTTATGAAGTATGGAGTCCTCTAATAAGACTCTCAAATTTTCAGGATGTATGGGGAATGTTTTATTATTATCCCCATCTAGAAAGGTGAAATACAAAGACACTGTTGCCATCCATCACCCAGCTCAAAGTGGCTGAGCCAGAACTGAAACGCATGAAGGAGACCTGGTGTTCCTTAAAGCCAAAAAGGGGGTTTTATTTGCTTGATTACTTCAACTCCCAGAATACAGTAGGTGCATAAATTAATGTTTTCTCAATGGAAGGACAAGAGGAGATGCTGAAGATGGAGGGAAAGAACCAGAGGGAGAATGAGAAAACAATGGAGAAAAAGGAAGGAGGGAAGTGAGCCAGCAGAGGCTCCGCCCAGACTCCTCCCCTGGGAAGACACCTCTAAATACAACAGCGGGAATGACAGCTGACACTTCTGTAGCCGTAGCCATACCCCAGGCTCTGCAGGCATATGGACTTACTTTTATAAAGCAATCCTACAAGATGTTTATTAGCATTCCATTTGTTAAATGAAGAAACTCAAATGCAAAGAAATGTTAAGAAGTCTGCCCACAGTTACTTAGTAACAACAGGCAGGAGTAGCTCCAGGCTAGTCATAACCACACTGTGACAAGTCTAGAACACTGACTTACTCTATTATGGAAATATGTAGAATAGATGAAATACCAAAAAAACTGCTCACTTGAATACTAAGAAAAATTTATACAAACACCCAAATTATAGGAAAAGTATACACATACAAGCATAAATAAAACCTCTCACAGAGATTAATTCATAGGGAATCACTTTTACATGCTATTTCTGCTCTTGGTTTTTTGTTTTTGTTATTACCTCCTTAATTAAAATGTAGCTAACACTACTAGCTTTCACCTTATGAATAATAGCAACTTTTACAGTGTGAGCAAAGAAAGCTTCAAAACAAAGCAAATCTGACAAAATAAACTACTGTACGCAGACTACAATAAAAATACTTGTACCATAAATTTCTAATAACTAGTGATTTTATTTGTCTGTATTGCTGATTTAAAAAAAATAGCAGTTGAAATCTAAATTGTATCCTTGGGAGAAACACAACACACAGTATACAAAGGCAATATTGCAACTCCACATCCAGAAGGCTGTCTGATAGTCCTTCTAATAGGAAACTCCAAATCAGTATTCCAAGAGGGAAAGCCGTGAAGGCGTGGAAAAAGTCTTTCTTAAAACGCTCCTTAGCCAGAAAATATCTCGGAAGCTACAGCAGGGGAACTGATTTAGATGTAGACATGCAAACCCAACAGCTGATATACAAATATTACCAGCAAAAACAATGCAAATAAATTACCACAGAAAATCAAGGTTCAGGGTTTGCATAAAATGTTAAGTCTCTACCTGTAACACTACCATCCCATATGAGCACAGGTTCAAGTCCCAGCTGCTGCTTTCAACCCAGCTCCCAGACACTGCACCCAAGAAACCAGCAGAAGGTGGCTCAAGTACTTGGGTCCCTGCCATCCTTGTGGGAGACCCAGATGGAGTTCCTTACTCCTGATTTCAGCCTGGCCCAGCCCCAGTCATTGTGGCCATTTAGGAAGTGAAACAACAGCTGGAAGATCAATCAATCACTTTTTTTTTTCTCTCTGTGTCTCTCCCTTTCTCTGTCAATCTGCCTGTCAAATAAATAAAATATTTCTCAAAAATCAGTATATATTAATTTTTAATATAAAAATTAAACCAATTTAATATTTCAAACTTCAATAGTACTTGAGGGACTATAAAAATTATTTTATAGCAATCTGCTAGAATTACATAAATAGCCAAAATACACACAAATGTGTTCTGGATTATCCCCTGACTAAAAACAGAAATTAAATAAACATTTGAGGGGAAAGGAATTAATGGTCTAAGACATTTGAGGATAAATCAAACATGCTTTTCAGTAACTGATTAAATTTCACAACTTTAAGATGCTTTGAAAGCGTTAATTGTTAAACGAACAACAGTAGTCACTGTGCACTTGCTCCCCCATGTAGGACCTCCGTCCCTACTGAATTGTAATATGAAAATCGACTGCAAATTCTTTCCCCACTGTACTCTATATGTTGTATGTGTGCATGGGTACAAATTGTTGAAATGTATGATTAGCATGGAGTTGGTCCTCTGTATAAAGAGTCATAATAAAAATGAACCATAATGAGGAAGGAGATGGGAGAGGAAAAGGGAAATGGGTTGGGAGCTGGGGGGAGGGCGAGGATTGGGGGAAAGAACCACTGTATTCCTAAAGCCATATCTATGTAAAAATGCATTCATTAAATAAAAGTTTTAAAAAAATGCTTTGAGCCTAAAAAAATCATGAGTAGTACAACTAAACAGAATTTTCTAGTGATTTAACAATCACAGTATCTGTAGCTGCTTTACAAATGTTTATAATTGTGTACAAATTTCCAAATAATAATATTCAAGGTGATGATAATATCACCTTTTTCAAGTCTAATATATTTATCTGAGAAGCAGCAGTCTAACTTTCAGTAAAATCACAAATGAAAACTTGACCATCTCTGTACTGGCTCCAACTCTGAGATCTACCCACTCTAGAAACTACAGAGACAAAGACATCAAGGAACTTATAACAGGCCAACAGTATCTGACTAGGAAATAAAGAAAAGAAAAAAAAAAGGAAAGACAACTGTGGTGGAAAATTACCAAAAAACAGAAAGGAAAGGAATCAGTGATAGCCACCTTCCCCACCCTTAGTTCCAAACATGTCCAGAGTTAGGAACACAGATGATGACAAATGAGCAGGAAGGTAGGCAAGCACCCTGACACACTGAGGTCCAGGGTCTGAAGCAACAGAACACCTAGCTCCCAGTAGTCAGAAATGCTCAGGTAGGGTCTCACACACTGTAAAACACACCTTGTCCTCACAAAGCAGAAAGACAAGAGACTGCGAAACAGGGAGTTTGTCTGAATGGTGCCTACGCAGCTTTTACATTTAGATGACTGAATGAGCAATATTAAGATGGCACTAGTAGTAACAAAAATGTAAAGAACTACTGTGGCTTATTTAAAAAGAAAAAAAACTTAATTATGAATATTCTGAGATAAGCATAAAAATTATACATAATTAAAACAAACTACAAAAACAATATGTATACCAAACTGATGTAAGCCAAACTCATATTCATAATCACCAATGTTGATTTTTGTTTCTATTCAATACCTCACTGCTCTGTTACTAATGTGATTTTTTTGAAATGTTACAAATGTAAACTTCAAAAAATAAATTTATGGTGAAATGTTGGCTTCATTTTTTCTTTTTGGTTTCTACTTCATATTTCATTTGAAAAATGGGGTCAGGGAGTAGGATATATTGCTAATGGATTAAATAATCAATTATTAGTTGGCTTAAAAACTAAGAAGGAACACAGTGAAATCAGTGCAAAATAAGTTACTACCAAGTAGGAAACTCACCTTGCAAAGGCAGGATCTTTACCCCAAATTCTTCAAGACACCCAAGGGCCTGGATAAGATCTAGCTCCTCTTGAATAGCAGGGGGTCTGTCTGTTATCAGCTGTAAACAACACCTAAGAGAAATTACGTTTTTAAAGAAGAAGTAATATATGTCCAGCCAAGTTATCTTTCTATATTTAACATGTGATACAACGTATATTTATTGAATGCATACTACATTCCTGACATCATTCTGCTGGTGCTGTTAGCTGTTTTTTTTTTTTTAAAGATTTATTTGAAAGTCAGAGTTACACAGAGAGAAAAGAAAAGGCAGGGAGGCAGGGAGGCAGAGAGAAGGGGGGTGGTCTTCTGTCAGCTGGTTCACTCTCCAATTGGCTGCAATGACTGGAGTTGGGCCAATCTGAAGCCAGGAGCCAGGAGCCTCTTCCGGGTCTCCCATGCCAGTGCAGAAGCCTAAGGACTTGGGCCATCGTCTATTGCTTTCCCAGGCCATAGCAGAGAGCTGGATCAGAAGTGGAGAAGCCGGAAGCTGAACTGGCACCCATATGGGATGCCGACACTGCAGGTGGCGGCTTTACCTGCTACTCCACAGCGCCGGCCCCTGATGCTGTTATCTTACTTGCTCCTCACAAAAACCCTGTAAGGTGGGCAAACAACATCAGCTGCTATCTAGGGAAGGAAGCCAAATGCAAGGCCAGAGAGGTGTTGTGATTTACCCAAGCTGTTACACTTACAGCACAGAGCAGGTTCACAGGGTGAAATATCCTAACTCTGTGGTCAGTGCTGTTCTGACTGCTAAATGCAAAGGTACTGATTACATCAAAACACATACAAGGATTCAGAAAATTTCTAGTTTCCCTTCTCAAAAAAAAAAAAAAAAAAAAAAAACAGGAATGTATTGATTTGGTCACAATTTGGTATACAAAAAGAAACAAGAAATGACTAAAGAAACTGCACAAGGTTTTTCTGACCATAAAGGAGAAATGCATATTTGCTAATCTAAGTATGTGTGATACCCTGTATTTTAAGCAAATTTTCAAAACTCCAGACAAAATGCACTTAATAGATAGTTCAGTGAGTTAAGTTATTTTCTTGGAGCGAGCATTGTGGCCCAATGGATTAAGCCACCACCTGCAATACTAGCATCCTATGTGAGTGCTGGTTCAAGTCCTTGGCTGATCCACTTTCAATCCAGCATCCTGCTGATGCACCTGGGAAAGCAGTGGAAGATGGCCCATGTGCTTAGGCCCCTACCACTCACGTGGGAGACCTGGGTGGAGTTCCAGGCTCTTGGCTTTGACCTGGCCCAGCCCTGACCATGGCAGTCATTTGAAGAGTGAACTAGGGGTTGGGACAATGGAAGATGGATCTCTCTCTTCCTCTTCTCTCTCTCCTTCTCTCTGCAACTCTGCCTTTCAAATAAATAATAAATAACCTTATTTTTAAAAATTTACTTTCTTAAAGATACTGAGGAACACTGGGACACAGACTAGAAAGACAGAGATCAGTCCATAAAGGGCTAAAGAATGCTGATAGCACAGATCACACATGAAGGTATCAAGGCCCATGAATAGCATCTCTAAGACTGAATTATAAAGGCTGACTTACTCTTGCAAGCTTGTAGGATTTAGATCAGTTGAGCCCCCACAAATACTGCTGGCTCAAGCACAAAAGGTCTGGGTCCGTGCCACCCAAATGGAAAACCTGGATGCAGTTTCAAGCTTTTGGCTTTGACAAGGCCAAGCAATAGTTGTTGTGGGCATTTGGGAAGTGATTTCCATCAAAATCTTAAAGGCATTTACTTCTAAATCTAGGAATTCTAGTTTGGGAATTTACAGAACAAATAAGTTCACACACATTCAAAGACAAAAAATTATGGATGTTCACCAGCATTGTGTTTCTTAAATGAAAGAAAACATACCAAATATGAAGCTTATTAAATAAATTCTATAAAAGTCAAACAGTGAAATACTCTACAAACAAAAAAGAATGGGGCATATACATACTCTTAAGGAAAAAGCTCTGAAGTAAAAAATAAGAGAAAAAAGCAAGGTACAGAGATGTATTCATAATTACTTGCTATTTAAGAAAGAAAAGCATAAAATAAAATATATGAAAGGATACAAAATAAACTAATTTAAAAATAGCTGAGGAATAAGCTGGGAAATTAGAAGGAGGAGTGAGACTTACTGTCAGTACATAACCTCTCTGCACTGTTTAGATATCTATTGCTTTGGATAATTATTATTAAATTAAAAAAATTAGCCAGTAAGTAATGTTTTCTTTTTCTTTCTTTTTTTTTTTTTTTTTTTTTTTTTGGACAGGCAGAATGGACAGTGAGAGAGAGACAGACAGAGAGAAAGGTCTTCCTTTTGCCGTTGGTTCACCCTCCAATGGCTGCCACGGCTGGCGTGCTGCGGCCAGTGCACCGCGCTGATCCGAAGGCAGGAGCCAGGTGCTTCTCCTGGTGTCCCATGGGGTGCAGGGCCCAAGGACTTGGGCCATCCTCCACTGCACTCCTGGGCCACAGCAAAGAGCTGGACTGGGAGAGGAGCAACCGGGACAGAATCCGGCGCCCCGACCGACCGGGACTAGAACCTGGTGTGCCGGCGCCACAGGCGGAGGATTAGCCTAGTGAGCCATGGCGCCGGCCAGTAAGTAATGTTTTCAACAATTAGGCAGTCACTTGCAAAGCTGGCATTGGCATTTAGCTCCCTGATATCAGTCCTTGAAAAACCACAAAAGATGGCCCAAGGACTTGGGTCCCTGCCACCCATGTGGGAGACCCAAATGGATGAAGCTTCTAGCTTCCGTCTGGCCCAGCTCTGGATGTTGCAGCCATTTGGGGAATGAACCAGCAGATGGAAGACCTCCCTGCCTCTCCCTCTCTCTCTCACTCTTTCAAAACCAAAAAATACAACTAACATGTATAGGTGATTTTCTATATTCAATATAACTGTAAATACTGAAATACATTGTGGCTCAAGGTAGCAATCAGTTAAGTGCCACATCATATACAGAGGGCAGTTAAGTGCCCATCATATACAGAGGGCACCCTTCTCAAATGTGGTATATGCTGGTGTAGGAGAAAAGGAAGAACACTTTAAAAAGATCCCTGAGAATCACTTGCCAAAAGGAGTTAGGTCAGAAACAACTCCAAGTTGTGATATTTGCATCATTTGAAATAAACTTGGGATTCCTTGGGAGAAAAAAAAGAGATTCAGTAACTACTTTAAACAACTCTCTCAAAGAAATAACATGGCTTGAGAAAACATGAGCAGTAGAAGGTGGCCCAAATCCCTGAGCCCCTGCACCTGTGAGGGAGACCGGGAAGAAGCTCCTGGCTCCTGCTTCCGATCAGCACAGTTCCAGTAATTGCAGCCATCTGGGGAGTGAACCAGCAGATAGAAGACCTCTCTCTCTCTCTCTCTCTGCCTCTCTCTCTCTCTCTCTCTGCCTCTCTCTTTCTGTAACTCTGCCTTTCAAATAAATAAATAAATCTTTAAAAAAAAAAAAAAAAGCCTGTGACTACCTCATGCTTAAAAAAAATTCCAGACAGGCAAAGGGCAAATGTCCCTTATGCCAGAAAATAAAAGCCATTAAAAGCCAGTCTGAAAAAGATGAACACCCCATAAGAAAAATAAGTGCGTGAAATAGGTATCAAAAGGTGTTCAACAGACAAAAATTGGAATGACTAACAACTTATTGAAAGAAGGACACTTTAAATGTCCTACTAATTGGAAATAAACCGGTAACATTTTCAATACACATGCTTACCCCTTGATCCAGAATTTGTACCCTGCAGCATCTATACAAAAAGGTAGAGTTTACCTGTTTTATAGACTCAGTTACTATCACAATAGCCCCACATTTCATGGGTCTTCACCCTGACGTCTTGATGACTGGTCCAAAGTCATGATCACTAACTGACCAAGACTGGATTTGTACATAGGCACTTGGCTCTAGAAGGTACTTTCTTCACCTTGACATTCTAATGCTTCTCAGACAATGGAAAGAAAGGAACTCGAAACTAATATATGCAACCAAAGATTAGACAAAACTAGTATAATCATTCATAATATTAAAAAGCATATGAAAAGGTTGCAGATCTGTTTATATTAATGTAATAAATAACTGAAAAAAGTGTGTTAAAAATGTATTCTAGTGTCTCAATTCTGCAAAATTATAGACAGTTATATCAGCAAAATAAACAGTACATGAATGATTAGGCTCAAAGTATCTTATTATTTTCTTTAAACACAGAATGGCAATTCACCATCAAAAAAAGTGCAGAATACCTTAAATACAGTGTTCACTAGAAAACTGAGAAGATAAAATGTATAGTATTAAGTTGAGTTCCTGGCTCCCAGCTTGGCCCCAGCCCAGCTTTGCTACTGTGAGCATCTGGAGAGTGAACCAGCATACTGAGAAACTCTCTCCTCTGTCTGCTTGTGTTTCTCTCTCACTCTCTCCCCCTCAACTAAATAAACGATTTTTTTTAATTTTAAGTAAAAGCATATAAAACCAGAATCAAAAATTCAGCAATTCCATGAGAAACTCAGATCCTCAGAAAAATTGTAAACTGCCTTGAGAAGGAAAATCAGTTAGAAAGTGTGTGTCCAGAAATGAACGGCAATCAGCTCAGCTCTGAGAACAGGGGCTGGAAGGAGACCTCAGACAGAGAAATGCAAAACAGACTCACACTTCCAAAGATGCATTAAAAGAGAAAGGCACACAGGAATAGGAGAGGCTACAAAAGAGAATGGACAACAGCAAGGGAGAGCCACATCAGGACACTGGCCAGAGGGCAAGGGAGAGAGGGAAAATGCACCTACTCACATTTCAGCTTCTAAAACACTGAAGTAAGGTTGTCTTTCTGAAGCTTTTCAAATTCCTTAGTACAGAATAATACAGATCTTACTTCCTGGCTAATAATTCATTGGACTCTTTTTATAAAATTTAAATTTATAAAAACTAACGAATAAAGTCTTCTAAAAAAAATCAATAAAATTTTGCATACCTAATTTATGAGACCTGAGATGATGAACACATCTTTGTAGTGTTAAATGAGAGGAGTAGATTAAAATAGCAATAAAAGCCAACAGAGAAACTGAATTGATATTCCAGAAATTTAAACCTGGGAAGGACTTGTGAGTTCTGTCATTCCTCAGGCCCCTGACTCCAAACACAGCAGGAGCCATGCAAAGCACACAAGATACCAACCCATACGTGCTGAAAATTTCCAGAACTTGAATTTATGTGAAATCACATGAATCTCTTTGAACGGAAGAAAAATACCACAGTCTTACAGATATCCACAAAAATGACTATGGGAAAACATGTTAGAGAAAAAGAGACAAGAGAAAATTGATAGGTATTTACAACATAAACAGTTTTCATGTATTTCTGTATTCAGACAATAAATCACAGTGCTCACAGAGCATAGTCAATCTGTACTCATGACGATACATTTTGTAGAGAATAAACTAACACTGGACCCTCTCTCTCCTCTTTCGGAAGGTGACAGCATTAGCCTACCTGGCCAAATCCATGCAGCTGTCGGTGAGGTTGGTCGAAGAATTGAAGTACTCCCTGCTGGCAGCCAAAACCAAGTCAATGCTTTTTTGGTAACTGACCCTGTACTGGGGTTTCCCTTTGGGGGCCACACCAACCGCAGGGCTGACAGAAGCAGCACTGCAGTGCATCATCTGCCCAGCCAGGTGGATATTCTCCAGACGGCTGGAGCACAGAAGGCTTTCAGTAAAAATCTGCAAAAAACACACTGGAGTTAGTGAAAAGAAGAGTCACTCAGTCCTCAACAACATGCAAGTCTGAAATACAAACAAAATGAACTGAAAACACACCTATCCTAGAAGTGGTGGTCACAAAACACTGTGAATAAACTAAATGACAATGAACAGTACACTTGAAAATGGTTAATGTTAAGTTTTGAGAATTTCACCTCAATTATACAAATCATCTTTCAGGAAGAAAGAGTAATTTCACAGAACCCAAAAGAAAGGCACAGTATTTTAATGTGTTGCAATGAAAATTTTAGTATCACTGATTATCCAAAATTCATATTCACTAAAACAGGACCTATTAGGCACACTATTCTACCCTCAATAGGACCCACTCTGCTGAAAATATCTGTAATTATTTCAAATATTTAGAAGAAACTCTTTGAATACAATACATACAATTCATAACTGCTTAAACAATCTGAACTTAAAGCTACAAATGTTATACATATACCTAGTCACAAAAATTAAAACATATCATATAATGGTGAAATTTTTCCCAACCTGCATATCAAAAATTATTTAAATAAAACAAGAGACACTCATAGAAGGTATTCATGCAAATATCTTTGTATTATACCAGGTAAGTAACAGCATCAATGAATATAAAATTATTTCTATAATGGGGATTATTTATATATTTACTCTACAAAAAGTACTAAACAAAACAGTCCTTTTAAACCTTTACTAGAAATGCTATCCATAATTAGTAAAAGAAATTTCTCAGGAATGTCCTTTCCAAGCACTCCACAGTTAGATGGGAACAGCAGAGAGAGAGAACAAATGAAAATAAATAAATAAATAAAAAGACTCCATGGAGAAACAAGAGTTTCATTATAATTAGGAAGATCATCCAATTTTATAGAATCTCTTTCTTTCGATTCTTTATATCTATGCTTCCTACAGGAAACATTTTTAGAAAGGCCTTCATGGAGATTTCTGACAGGGATAAAAGCACTAAGAGGAATCTGCTACACAACAGACAGTGTGACAGAAAGCAAATCATCAATGAGCAGCCCCATCCCTTATATCTGACAGATGAAAATGGCTTACTCTATGTCTAACCCAAGTGACTTACACATAACACTTCCTCCAAATTTTCTGGTTTATTCAAGTAAGCATAGAAGCTATTGAAAAATACAATTTACTCACCCTAACACTTAAAAATGTTTTGCTAAAATGAACAATATAGATTTCCATTTTACAGGCTGTATCTAAGTGTCTATCTGACATTGTAAAAGCTATGCTACCAAGCTTCCAAATTATTTTCCAGGGACAGCAAAACCTAATAGCTAAATGTCAGTAAGACAATATAGCATAGTTTAAAAGATATAAAACATCATTTTAGGCCGGTGCCGCGGCTCCATAGGCTAATCCTCCACCTAGCGGCGCTGGCACACTGGGTTCTAGTCCCAGTCGGGGCGCTGGATTCTTTCCCGGTTGCCCCCCTTCCAGGCCAGCTCTCTGCTGTGGCCCAGGAGTGCAGTGGAGGATGGCCCAAGTGCTTGGGCCCTGCACCCCATGGGAGACCAGGAGAAGCACCTGGCTCCTGCCTTCGGATCAGCACGGTGCGCCGGCCACGGCGGCCATTGGAGGGTGAACCAACGGCAAAAGGAAGACCTTTCTCTCTATCTCTCTCTCTCACTGTCCACTCTGCCTGTCAAAAAAAAAAATCATTTAAAAGTTTAAGTTTATCAGATTTATACTACAAACTTGTATAATCTTTTCAAGACTGTCGTGCTTTCAAGTAATTTCTCAACAAAGCAATAAGCATGGACAGTAGTCACTAAAAAATCACTGCCTAACAGAAAATACCACAATATGTTTTTAAATGTAATATATCCAGTTGTTATGATGCACTGTTCTACACAAAAGCTAGCTGAAGAATAACATTTATTTCCATTTTTAAAAAATCTTTAGCAAAATCAGTCAGAAAAAAGCAAGTACCACAATAATGCTACTATAAGGTATAAATCCTGCTTCATTTTACAGTCATTTTCAAATGACTCTTAGGTTTTAGACCTCAAGTGCATACAAGATTATTTTCTTGTGAAATTGATCTCAAGTTTTGCTTTAGATGCAAAAGGGGAAGAAGTAACTGGCAGTTTATATGGTCTAAGACCGCAACCACCAATATGAACAATGCGGTCATTCAAGCATTTAAAAATCTGAAATTTAAATTCAAATCCATTCATTTCTCAATGGTCGATACTAATGCTCTTCTGTTAAAATTGCCTTCAATTATAAACTAAACAATTTAACCTATTTTTACAACTCTCATTTATCAACAAGTCACGCTTTATAGAAGCAGAACAAAGTGACACAAGAAATACTCTATATGATTTTGTGTCCAGCTTATTTAACCAGAAAATTAAAATGAGACATCTCTTTTATACTGCATTTCATTAAAAATGAGTTGGCTGGATCCCTTATCCATATAAAACATGAGTAATTTATTGTTAAAATATATATCTTCAAAATGATAATTCTCCTAGTCAATTAACAAGCAAGTCTTAAGTATTGTTTATATTCCAGACATTATAATATGCACTTGAGAACATGAAGAGTAACAAGAAATGTTAATTCCTACCTCAGAGTTCATTATCAAATGGAAGAAACAAAGACACCAACCAAAAACTGCTTCCTGAAGGAAGGCTATAGTTGAGGCAAGCTGCATGAAAGGTGTAAGGAAGGTATCCAGCAGGGCATAATTAGAGAGTAGGGTCCTGAAAATTTACCAGGAATTTCAAAATAAAGGAAAGGGACGCACATGTCAGGCAAGGGGAATAAAGTATCAAAGTCACAGGAACACGGAAGAGCATTCTGGGTGGCAGATTCACAACAGATGTGATGGAACGCACCAGAGCACAGAGGACACGGTGGAGGCCAACAGGGCAGGAGCAGACAGGGAGGCAGGAATCGGATATGGGCTGGAAAGCCTGGCTAAGAAGTGTTGGGACTTTCTGATCATTTTCATGGAATAAGCAACAAATTATAAGAAGAATGTCATGAAAAGATTTGTCGTTAGAATACTTTAAATCACACAGGCCAGAAAGGGCTGTGGAGAGGAAAATCTGTCGTAGAAATGAACACAGGACAGATTTAAAAGTCTTTTTGTCTGGTACATTAAGTAAGTTTTAGTGACCACCAAAAGTAACGCAAATGAGTATAGTCAAGTGTGATCAGGCTTTCTAGGATCAACCCACCAAACAGATGGTTTACAATAAAAAAAACATAGGAAAGAAAAAAGGCAAGTATGAAAGTACTTAAAATATAAAGCACTAGTCAATATCAGATATTATTAAAGAGTATTATTTATAATGCAGCTTCTGGCCACCTCCCTGGTGCCCAAAAAACCCTAACAACCAAAATTCATAAATTAAAAGGCACCAGTTGACACCTGCGGTTACCTCATAGCAAGCATCGGAATCCAGACACGTGTACACGTTCTGCTGCATGGTTAGCATGTCTTGCAGCAAGGTTCTCCAATGGGACTCACTGACAGGAGGCTGCCTAGAAAGAAAAAAGAGGGGGAGCAGAGGAAAGCAACTCATGAATACAACTGGTACCATCATTCTCTATACCATATATTGCATTTGAATTACCTGGGGGGGGGGGGGGGGCTTGGACTAACAATACAGGCAACAAGTTGAGCAGCTGTGCATCAATAATAGAGATACTACCAAAATAGTTCTGTCCTAGGCTGCTCAGACGTAAAGATGGAACAGCATCCAATGGGAATGGAAAGGTCAACAAGCTGTGGATTTGTAACACAAAACAAAGCACAGAAGATGAAAGAACTATGAAAAACACAGAGAAAGCATGGGAGTTAGAGGTCGGTTTCAAATTCCACCTGCACCATTCTGCAAACCCAGCAAGGGGCCTTCTCAACTGACACTGATCCTTTGGACCCATCAGGCAAGCACAGGCCACACCTGGCATCAGTCTGGAGGACAGGAACCAAGGCTACCAGCAGGGCAGCAGTAGTTGTGGCTTCAGTGAAAGCACCAGCAGCAGTACACAAAGCAACTTAACAGGCCACCAGGAGTGCTCCTCTCAGTTGACAGCCCAGAGGCAGAGAGACAGAGTCACAGAGCAGTCAGACCTACGGCCATGTCTGCCTTGGGAAGGAATTTCGTGGCCCCAAAGAGACAATATCTTCCAACAGTTCCATAGGCAGAGTTCTCAAAATCCTCTCAAAGAACACGCGAGCAACATTCCCAAAACTAAAACCTTACAAGATATTTCTTGTTCAATTATGGTTTGTCCACGTCAGCCACAATTTACCCATAAAATCAGTTTCACACAGCAGAGAGGCCTATGCCACCCAAGGGATGAAAAGCTATTTGATATTGATTTTCATGGCTACAGAGCTGGGGAATTAATTTGCCCACATTTTCCTGTACCAGGGGATGAGATTTTGTTAACAAATTCATCCACGGTCACACATTGGTAGTATGACTGTGAGTAAGTCACGTAACATTCCCAAATTTCCCTTTCACTGATACTTAAAGCCTACCTCAACACTGTCAGGAATCAATGAGATGAAATTTGAAATAGCACAAACACTGAAGCAAGACAATTTCAAATATAAAAATAAACTCAATTACCAAAATGGACTTAGAATGTTTTTATTCTTCTAAATATCAGATTCCCCTTTTTTACATCATGAAGATTAACCTAAAGCAGAATCTATAAAAACATCCCCCTCTTTCAGAGGGCGGATGCAGAGAGACGGAAGGACCCACCAGCTAGCTGCACATTGCACATGGACCAATGAGAAGATTGGGATGTGATGGGAAGGACTGGGCTCAAGGTGTGGGCCCATTCAGAGAAGCCATGAGAAAGACCAATTTATTTGAAGTGATGCCAAATATTAAAATGCTGATTAACAGAAAAGAAAAAACTTTCCCCACTTTTTTACTATACTATTCAACAAAGGTAAATGTATCTGAGATTATTAAAACATTATTGGCTTTTAAATACCACACACTAATTTTGTTTAGACACAAAATATATATAATAAGCTCTACTTTGTAATCATGATTTCTGTTTGTCTTCTAGTGCTAAAGTTTCACATAATGACTCGTCTCAAAAAGGGAGGATTCTTCTTTGTTTTGTCTTATGTTTGCCAAATGCCAACTACATGATGTTTTTCTCCTTTTCCTTTGAAAATTTTATGTTATTGGGTCAGTACTGTGGCACAGAAGTTTAAGCTTCCGCCTGCAATGCCAGCATCTGAAATGGGCACTAGTTCTAGCTACTCCACTTCCCATCCAGCTCCCTGCTAATATGCCTGGAAAAGCCGGGGAAGATGGTCGAAGACCCTGGGCCCCTTCAACCACGTTGGAGACCTGAAAGAAGCTCCTAGCTGGCTGGTGCAGCTAATCCTCTGCCTGCAGCACTGGCACCCTGGGTTCTAGTCCTGGTTGGGGCGCCGGATTCTGTCCCAGTTGCCCCTCTTCCAGTCCAGCTCTCTGCTGTGGCCCAGGAGTGAGGTGGAGGATGGCGCAGGTACCTGGGCCCTGTACCCCATGGGAGACCAGGAGGAAGCACCTGGTTCCTGGCTTTGGATCAGTGCACCGTGCCGGCTGCAGCCAGCATCAGCTGTAGCAGCCACTTGGGGGGTGAACCAACGGAAAAAGGAAGACCTTTCTCTCTGTCTGTCTCTCTCTCTCACCGTCTAATTCTGCCTGTCAAAAAAAAAAAATTAAAATTAAAAAAGAAAAGAAAAAAAAAAAAGAAGCTCCTAGCTCCTAACTTTGGCCTGGCCCAGCCCCAGCTATTGGGGCCATCGGTGGAATGATGCAGCATGTAGAAGATATCTCTCTCTTTCTCTCTCCTGTAACTCTGCCTTTCAAATAAATAAATAAATCTTTTTTAAAAAAAGAATTATTTTCTTTATTTGAAGGGCAGAGCAACAGGAGTGCAGGAGGGGACGGCAGGAGAGACATCTCCATGTTCATTCCCACAGTGGCCACATGGCCAGGTCTGCTCGGGCTGAAGCACGGCACGAGGAAATCCATTCAGGTCTCCCACACGGAAGGCAGATTCCCAAGCACTTGGGCCGTCTTCCACTGCCTTCCCAGCTACAGCAGCAAGTTGCATCAGAAGTAGAGGAGCCAGGACCTGAACTAGCACTCTGAAACTGGCTACCAGCACTGCACGCAGTGTTTTAATCAGCTGCCCCCCAACATTAACTCCCAGGATGTCTCTTTTCTATGCATCATTTATTGTAAAATGCCCTCAAATATCATCAGTATCTAGAAGTGTTATGAATTTAAAATAGAACAGATACTCTGTATCCGTATATTATTACAAGGGAAAAGTATGGAATTGGGGTTATTTCTATTTATAAATTTTCTCTTGGGGAAGGTGTTTGATGCAGTGGTTAAAGCACCACTTCGTATTACAGAGTCTGGGTTTAAGTCCCTGCTCTACTCTCCATTCTGGCTTTCCACTAATGCACAACCTTGGAGGCAGCAGGTGATGGCTTAAGTGGTTGGGTCCCTACCACCTAGGAGGCAGAACCAGATGGAGTTCTGGGCTTCTGGCTTCAGCTTGCCCAAATCAGCAGTTGCAGGCATGTGGGGGAGTAAACTCACAGATTGGGGGATCTCTTCTGTCTCTCTGCTTTTCAAATAAATAAAGTTAATAAAAAAAAACAAATAAGTTTAAATATTCTTTAAGGTATTTTGTACTAAAACTTCTAATAAACATGTAATTTCCCTATGGCATTTTATATTTACAAAATGGACAACTACTCTTGTTGCATTTGTAGTAAGGAATAAGAGGATTTTTTTTCAGCATACAAACACACAAAACAGTTTATTCCAGGATAATCCAATGAAATGATTCCATTCATTTTAATTTGGCATGTGAACTCTTGGTGAACTTGAGCTTTGGCTTGTAGGCACAGAAGTAGCAGCATGTTTGGTGAACTGAGAGTTCACCTTGTGCCAGCTTGATAAAATCAACCTATGCATTGTCTAACTGAATTCAAGATCTCACAGCTCAGCTGGAAGCCATCAACACTGGCACAGATGGTATTAATGTTCCTCACACATCGCTACCCATAAGTAAAGGTTCTAATTAAAATAAATTATAACACATTATTTGCAACTCCCCTTTTTCAGAATATACCAAGTAAATAAAAATCAAGAGTAAAATCTGAAGAAATTAAACAAAAGTCTGCAAATTAACAGTGAAATCCCTGAACATAGACATACTATTAGTTACAGCTTTAGAAGGGTGGTAGATTTCCAGGAGGAAAAAGTACTTTTCCCAAAATGATAAAGCTTCAAGAGACTCAATGAGATCTCTCCCTATTTAAAGTATGCATTAGAATATTCCATAGGCTTCGGAGGGGCCTAGGGTTTAAGCTGCCACTTCAAATGCCTGCATACCAGGATATAAAATCAATGCACAAAAATCAACAGCCTTTGTATACACAGGCAATGCCACGGCTGAGAAAGAACTGCTAAGATCAATCCCATTCACAATAGCTACAAAAACAATCAAATACCTTGGAATAAACTTAACCAAGGATGTTAAAGATCTCTACGATGAAAATTACAAAACCTTAAAGAAAGAAATAGAAGAGGATACCAAAAAATGGAAAAATCTTCCATGCTCATGGATTGGAAGAATCAACATCATCAAAATGTCCATTCTCCCAAAAGCAATTTATAGATTCAATGCGATACCAATCAAGATACCAAAGACATTCTTCTCAGATCTAGAAAAAATGATGCTGAAATTCTTATGGAGACACAGGAGACCTCGAATAGCTAAAGCAATTCTGTACAACAAAAACAAAGCCGGAGGCATCACAATACCAGATTTCAGGACATACTACAGGGCAGTGGTAATCAAAACAGCATGGTACTGGTACAGAAACAGATGGATAGACCAATGGAACAGAATTGAAACACCAGAAATCAACCCAAACATCTACAGCCAACTTATATTTGATAAAGAATCCAAAACCATTTCCTGGAGCAAGGACAGTCTATTCAATAAATGGTGCTGGGAAAACTGGATTTCCACGTGCAGAAGCATGAAGCAAGACCCCTACCTTACACTTACACAAAAATCCACTCAACATGGATTAAAGACCTAAATCTACAACCCGACACCATCAAATTATTAGAGAACATTGGAGAAACCCTGCAAGATATTGGGACCAGCAAAGACTTCCTGGAAAAGACCCTGGAGGTGCAGGCAGTCAAAGCCAAAATTAACATGTGGGATTGCATCAAATTGAGAAGTTTCTGTACTGTAAAAGAAACAGTCAGCAAAGTGAAGAGGCAACCGACAGAATGGGAAAAAATATTTGCCAACTATGCTACAGATAAAGGATTAATAACCAGAGTCTACAAAGAGATCAAGAAACTCCACAAAAACAAAACCAACAACCCAATTAAGAGATGGGCCAAGGACCTCAACAGACATTTTACAAAGGAGGAAATCCAAAGGGCCAACAGAAACATGAAAAAATGTTCAAGATCACTAGCAGTCAGGGAAATGCAAATCAAAACCACAATGAGGGTTCATCTCACCCCAGCTAGAATGGCTCACATTCAGAAATCTACCAACAATAGATGCTGGGGAGGATGTGGGGAAAAAGGGACACTAACCCACTGTTGGTGGGAATGCAAACTGGTTAAGCCACTATGGAAGTCAGTCTGGAGATTCCTCAGAAACCTGAAGATAACCCTACCATTCAACCCAGCCATCCCACTCCTTGGAATTTACCCAAAGGAAATTAAATTGGTAAAAAAAAAAAAGGTCTGCACCTTAATGTTTATTGCAGCTCAATTCACAATAGCTAAGACCTGGAACCAACCCAAATGCCCATCAACACTAGACTGGATAAAGAAATTATGGGACATGTACTCTATAGAATACTATACAGCAGTCAAAAACAATGAAACCCGGTCATTTGAAACAAAATGGAGGAACCTGGAAAACATTATGCTAAGTGAACTAAGCCAGTCCCAAAGGGACAAATATCATATGTTCTCCCTGATCAGTGACAACTAACCGAGCACCAAAAAGGAAACCTGTTAAAGTGAAATGGACACGGCCGGCGCCACGGCTCACTAGGCTAATCCTCCACCTTACGGCGCCGGCACACCGGGTTCTAGTCCCAGTCGGGGCGCCGGATTCTATCCCGGTTGCCCCTCTTCCAGGCCAGCTCTCTGCTGTGGCCCGGGAGTGCAGTGGAGGATGGCCTAAATGCTTGGGCCCTGCACCCCATGGGAGACCAGGATAAGTACCTGGCTCCTGCCATCGGATCAGCGCGGTGCGCCGGTCGCAGCGCGCTGGCTGCAGCGGCCATTGGAGGGCGAACCAACGGCAAAGGAAAACCTTTCTCTCTGTCTCTCTCTCACTGTCCACTCTGCCTGTCAAAAAAAAAAAAAAAAAAAAGTGAAATGGACACTATGAGAAACAGTGACTTGATCAGCCCTTGCCCTGACTGTTGATGAACAACTTAATACGTTATCCCTCTTAGTATTTTTTTTTTTTTTGGTCTGTTCTACTTAATACTGTTGTTTTAATTCTGTAATTAATACACAGTTATTCTTAAGTGTTGTAACTTAACTGAAAAGTGATCCCTATTCAATATAAGAGTGGGAATAAGAGAGGGAAGAGATGTACAATTTGGGACATGCTCAACCTGACTTGCCCCAAATGGTAGAGTTAGAGACATACCAGGGGATTCCAATTCAATCCCATCAAGGAGGCATGTACCAATGCCATCTCACTATTCCAAGTGATCAATTTCAGTTCACAATTGATCATAATGATAGGACTAAGAATCAAAGGGATCACAGAAACAAGACTAGTGTCTGCAAATACTAACCAACAGAACAAAAAAGGGAGAGAATGATCCAACATGGGAAGCAGGATACACAGCAGACTCCTAGAATGGCAGATGTCCTAAACAGCACTCTGGCCTCAGAATCAGCCCTGAGGACATTAGGATCCAGCTGAAAAGCCCGTGAGAGTATTTCAGGCATGGAAAGCCAAGACACTCCGGCCAAAAAAAAAAAAAACCACCTAAATGAAAGATCTCCATGAGTGAAATCCCAGTGGAAAGAACGGGGCCATCAAAGAAGGAGGTACCTTTCTCTGAAGGGAGGAGAGAACTTCTACTTTGACCATGGCCTTGTCTAAATATGATCAGAGTCGGCGAACTCAAAAGGCTTCCATAGCCTTGGCAACCCATGACTGGAGCCTAGGGAGATTACTGATGCCATAAATAAGAGTGTCAAATTGTTAAGTTAACAACAGCAGTCATTGTGCACTTACTCCTCCTGTACGATCTCAGCCCTTAGTGTGCTGTACATTGTGATTTAATGCTATAACTAGTACTCAAACAGTATTTTTCACTTTGTGTTTCTATGGGGGTGCAAACTGTTGAAATCTTTACTTAATATATGCTAAACTGATCTTCCGTATATAACAGAAATGAAAATGAATCTTGATGTGAATGGAAGGGGAGAAGGAGCAAGAAAGGGGAGGGTTGCAGGTGGGAGGGAAGTTATGGGTGGGGGTAGCCATTGTAATCCATAAATTTATATTCATTAAATAAAAGTTAAAAAAAAAAAAAAGAAATGCCTGCATACCAGATTGATCTGCCTGGCTTTGAGCCCCAGCTCTACTCCCGAATCCAGCTTCTTGCTAAAGCAGAAGCTAGGAGGCATCAGTGATGGGTCAAGTAGTTGTATCCCTGCCACCACATGGGAGATTCCATTTGAGCTTCCCACTCCTAGTTTCATTCTAGCCTACTTCCACCTATTGCAGGAATTTCGGGAATGAACCAAAGAATGGGAGCTCTCTATTTCTCTACCTTTTAAATAAATAAATAAACTTAAAAAAAAAAAAAAAAAACAGGAGCTACGAGCTACTTAAAAAACAAAGAATATCTTACAAGTATCGAAGACCAGGTCATGGTAACTCACATAAATATTGAAGATATATTTCCAGTTAACTAATTTGGAAATAGGAGCCATATTCTAAACTATTTTCTCAAGTAAACACATGGTTAACTTAAGGAACTCCGTGGAAATGTGGTAGATAAACTAGCAACATTATAAGTCTTGCTTTCCTAATGAAAAGCAGGTTCTAGAGTAGAGTCAGCATGATCTCTGAAATATTAACCACCCATTTATATCTAGAAAGAAACCTTAGGCTATAAATAGTAAAAAAAAAAAAAAAAAAAAAAAAAAAAAAAGCTAAATTATTCAAATAATAAGCATTGAGAGAGAGCCATTGAATGAAAGTTCCCATTTGAAGTGTACAAAGGCTACACCACTAGCACTGGAAAACTTATGATCTAGAAGGAACTTAAAGCACATATGTTAATAACTACATTTTACTGTTGCAAGAGAGGGAAAGATGCATATAGTAATTAGAAAAGTAGATTTGAAATGCTAGAGAAGTTATAGGACAGAGAATCCAATAATGCTTGCAGAAGTCAAACAAGGTTTCCAAAATCTTACCTCAGCAGGACAAAAAAAAAATTAGAAAAACTGAAAACAGTGTTCAAGAATTACGGGATAATATCAAATAGCCAAATATACGCGTCAAAGGAGTTCATGAAATTATGGAAGGAGGGAATAGATTACAAGGCCTACTCAGCGAAATAACAGTAAAAAACTTCCCTAACTTGGAGAAAGATAATGACATCCAAGTACAGGAAACACACTGAACTCCTAATAGACATGACCAGAAAAGTTCTTCACCAGGAATATATTATAATCAAAATTTCAACAATAAAATATAAATGTTCTAAAATACACACAACAAAAATGCCAGATAACCTGAGAGGATCCCCAACTAGACTAACAGCTGATGTCTCATCAGAGAAACCCTACAGCTAGGAGAGAATGGGGAGACATAGTCCAAATCCTAAAAGAATAGAAACCCATCAAGCCAGAATAATATACATAGCAAGGTTCCCATCTATAAATGAAGGTGAAAAAAAAGAACTTACAAAACAAACAAAAAAATTCCAAGAAATTGTCACTAGTTCTCCAGCCTTACAAATGATTCTGAAGAATGTGCTTCACACAAAAACAGAGAACAATAATCATTAACATGAAAGAATGTGAAGACAGAAAATCTCCTAGTAAAAGCACAAAGGAAGTCCAAAGCAAACAACAGGAGTATGGTCATTACTTATCACTACTGACCTTCAATATAAATGGCCTAAATTCTCCAATTAAAAGATACAGACTGGTTGAATGGATTAAAAAACAACACCCATCTATTTGCTGCCTACAAGAAACACACCTCACTAACAAAGAGATACACAGAATTAAAGTGAAAGGCTAGAAAAAGAACAGGTCATCAAAGAAGGAGGTACCTTTCTCTGAAGGGAGGAGAGAACCTCCACTTTGACTATGACCTTGTCTAAACAAGATAAGAGTCGGAGAACTCAGAGGGCTTCCATAGCCTTGGAAACTCATGACTGGAGCATAGGGAGAT
Organism: Oryctolagus cuniculus; assembly: GCF_964237555.1. NCBI lineage: Eukaryota > Metazoa > Chordata > Mammalia > Lagomorpha > Leporidae > Oryctolagus > Oryctolagus cuniculus. The sequence continues at coordinate 187,327,666 of NC_091433.1, read as the reverse complement.
TACTGATGCCATAAACAGGAGTGTCAATTGGTAAAGTCAACAACAGGAGTCACTGTGCACTTACTTCTCATGTGGGATCTCTGTCCTTAATGTGCTGTGCATTGAGATTTAATGAGATAACGAGTACTCAAACAATATATTTCACTTTGTGTTTCTATGGGGGTGCAAACTGTTGAAATCTTTACTTAATGCATACTAAACTAATCCTCTGTAAAAAAAAAAAAAAAGAAAGAAAGAAATTATCAATTCCCAACTTGACTCTCACTGGGATTAAACATGACAATAGGTCTGATCTGATTTCATCATCATTTAAAAAAAATCATCTATTATTTTTCACTTTATGTTTCTGTGTGGGAGCAAACTGTTGAAATCCTTACTTAATGTATACTAAGCTGATCTTCTGTATATTAAGATAATCGAAAATGAATCTTGATGTTAATGGAAGGGGAGAGGGAGTGGGAAAGGGGAGGGTAGTGGGTGGGAGGGATGGTATGGGGGGGGAAGCCATTGTAATCCATAAGTCATACTTTGGAAATTTATATTCATTAAATAAAAGTTAAAAAAAATAAAAAAAAAAAAAGAAAGGCTAGAAAAAGATACTCCATGTGACTGGAAAGCAAAAACGAGCAGGTGTAGCCCATCCTAATATCAAACAAAATAGACTTCAACACAAAAACTGTTAAGAGAGACAAAGAAGATCATTATGTAATGATGTAATGATTAAGGTATCAATTCAACAGGAAGATGTGACTATAGGAAATGTATATGAACCCAATGTCAGGGCACCTGGCTATTTAAAACAAATGTTAGGATTTAAAGGGAGATACAGACTCCAATGCAATAATGGAAAACTTCAAAAAAGCCTTTTTTTTAATATATTCTTTTTTTTAAGATTTATTTTATTTATTTGAAAGACAGAGTTACAGAGAGAAAGGTTTCCATCTGCTGATTCAGTCCCCAGATGGCCGCAACAGCCGGAGCTGCGCTGATCCAAATCCAGGAGCCAGAAGCTTCCTCCGGACCTTCCACATGGGTGCAGGGGCCCAAGGACTTGGACCATCCTCTACTGCCTTCCCAGGCCATAGCAGAGAGCTGGATCGGAAGTGGAGCAGCCAGGATCAGAACTGGCGCCCATATAGGATGCTGGCACTGCAGGCCAGGGCTTTAACCCACTGTGCCACAGCACCAGCCCCCAATAAACCACTTTCACCAATAGACAGATCAACTATATAGAAAATCAACACAGAGAGCCGCGGGACCGAGCTGCGCAAGCCACAGGCTCTGCGCGCGCCAGTGCTCGAAGGGGAGTGCGTGCCACACAGACAACAGCGGGGAGACTTGGGACGTCCAGGGCTCCGAGTCCACACATCGGCGCTGGAAGGGGAGCGGACCTGTGTGGAGAGCGTGGGAGCCCACAGTTCGGGACACCAGCGGCAGACTCAACACACCAGCGCTGGAACGCAAGGTGAGCCGAACCTCAATAGCCCGAGACACCAGCAGGCAAGCGGAGAGAGGAGACTAGAGGGAACGACCCCCCCCCCGGGGGGGGGGGACTTCACCAGGCTAACTGGAAGGGAGAGAGAGGAAAAAAAAAAAAAGGTGACTGGTACGGACACGGGTTTCTCTCTCTCCGCTCACCTCTCAAGGGCGAGCAAGACAAAGAGCAGGCGCCATCTTGGACATACGTCATAAGCAGAGCGACCTCAGGTCTGCACCGGCCCTGAGCCTAGCAGAAAAACCTGACTCTGGGCGGGGCGAATTAACAGGAGATTAGGACCTAGTAAATTTGTGGTGCTACTGAACTGAGACTGTGAAAAAAGAGACGGTGGGGGAGAGAACTCACGGAATTCACGTGAGCACTCTCCAGAGACGCTACAATTCCGTAACTTTGGCAACCCAGTGGGAGACTGAAGAAGAATCTGAGCCCACTCTGAGGACCAAACAGATTCCCTGTGGGGTCCTTGGGAAAGAGCTTCTGATCTCTGGCTCCTGCGGGTATATCATTTGCCTGGTAACTACCTTCAACTTCGTTCAGCTGTGCAGAATAACTTCCCTGTTGAATCAAAAAAAAGAAAAAAAAAAAAAAAAGAAAGAAAGAGAGAGAGAGAGAGACGTTTACCACGCCTAACCTGGGAGTGTCACCTTTGGCAAACCAAACAGAGCTCTCAGGCCACACCCATCTCAAGCCCTAAGGCTTCATCAAAAACAGATAGTCCACTTAATCTAGACTCATAGTATAACAAGAAAAAGCAACACAGTGAAGAAACCAAATATCTCCAATATGCCAAATAACAAACGCAAAAACCAAGGTAATAAAAACAAGGAAGTCACCATGAAGCCCTCAAATGAAAAAGACACCCCAATTCAAGATTATGAGGATGATGACATAGAAGAAATGCAAGAAGCAGATCTCAAAAAATTGATAAGAACATTAAGAAGTTCTCAAAAACAAATTCTTGAACTACAGAAATCCTTGATGGACAAGATAGAAAATCTCTCTCGTAAAAATGAAATATTAAGGAGGAATCAAAATGAAACGAAACAACTAGTACAACAGGAAACTGGGATAGTGACTGAAGTGAAGAATTCAATACATCAAATGAAAAACACAATAGAGAGCCTTACAAACAGAATGGGTGAAGCAGAAGAGAGAATATCGGACTTAGAAGACAGAGAACAGGAAAGGATACAGTCAGACCAAAGAAAAGAAGAGGAAATTAGGAACCTAAAACATATTGTCGGGAATCTTCAGGATACTATTAAAAAACCCAACATTCGGGTTCTAGGAGTTCCTGAAAGCATGGAGAGGGAGAAAGGATTAGAAGGCCTTTTTAGTGAGATATTAGCAGAAAATTTCCCAGGTTTGGAGAAGGACAGAGAAATCCTAGTACAGGAAGCTCACAGAACCCCTAATAAACACGACCAAAAGAGATCCTCACCACGACACGTTGTAATTAAACTCTCCACAGTGAAACATAAAGAAAAGATCCTAAAATGTGCAAGAGAGAAACGTCAGATTACTCTCAGAGGATCTCCAATCAGACTCACAGCTGACTTCTCATCAGAAACTCTACAAGCTAGGAGGGAATGGCGAGATATAGCCCAGGTACTAAGAGAGAACAACTGTCAGCCCAGAATATTATATCCTGCAAAGCTATCATTTGTGAATGAAGGTGAAATAAAGACTTTTCATAGCAAACAGAAATTGAAAGAATTTGTTGCCACTCGTCCAGCCCTGCAAAAGATGCTTAAAGATGTGTTACACACAAAAACAAAGAAACACGGTCATCAATGTGAAAGAAGGTAAAGGAAGGAAACCAAGGAAGGAAAGCTCACAGCAAAAGATCACAGGGAATTCAAAGCATATATTAGAACTTATCTTGGGCAAATGGCAGGGCAAAGTTACCACTTATCATTAGTCACATTGAACGTGAATGGCCTGAACTGTCCAGTTAAAAGACACCAATTGGCTGATTGGGTTAAGGAACAAAACCCATCTATTTGCTGCTTACAAGAAACACATCTTTCCAACAAAGATCCATACAGACTGAAAGTGAAAGGCTGGAAAAAGATATACCATGCCAACAGAAATGATAAAAGAGCGGGCGTAGCCATCTTAATTTCAGACAACATAAACTTTACCACAAAATCCGTTAAGAGAGACAAAGAGGGACACTACATAATGATTAAGGGATCAATTCAACAGGAAGATATAACAATTATCAATGTATATGCACCTAACTACAGGGCACCGGTTTATCTAAAAGATTTGTTAACAGACTTAAAGGGAGACTTAGACCCCAATACAATAGTACTGGGGGACTTCAATACTCCACTCTCAGAAATAGACAGATCATCGGGACAGAAGATCAACAAGGATACAGTAGATTTAAATGACACTATAGCCCAAATGGATCTAACAGATATATACAGAACTTTCAATCCTACAGCTAAAGATTTTACATTCTTCTCAGCAGTACATGGAACCTTCTCTAGGATTGACCACATACTAGGCCATAAAGCAAGTCTCAGCAAATTCAAAAGAATTAGAATCATACCATGCAGCTTCTCAGACCATAAAGGAATGAAGTTGGAAATTAGCAACTCAGGAATCCCTAGAGCATACGCAAACACATGGAGATTGAACAACATGCTCCTGAATGAACAATGGGTCATAGAAGAAATCAAAAGAGAAATCAAAATTTTTCTGGAAGTAAATGAGGATAACAGCACAACATACCAAAACTTATGGGACGCAGCAAAAGCAGTGTTAAGAGGAAAGTTTATATCCATAGGTGCCTACATCAAGAAATTGGAAAGGCACCAAATAGATGAGCTTTCAATTCACCTCAAGGATCTAGAAAACCTACAGCAAACCAGAACCAAATCTAGTAGGAGAAGAGAAATAATTAAAATCAAAGAAGAAATCAACAGGATTGAATCAAGAAAAACATTACAAAAAATCAGCCAAACGAGGAGCTGGTTTTTTGAAAAAATAAACAAAATTGACACCCCATTGGCCCAACTAACTAAAAAAAGAGAAAAGACCCAAATCAATAAAATCAGAGATGAAAAAGGAAACGTAACAACAGACACCACAGAAATAAAAAGAATCATCAGAAATTACTACAAGGACTTGTATGCCAGCAAACAGGGAAACCTATCAGAAATGGATAGATTCCTGGACACATGCAACCTACCTAAATTGAACCAGCAACACATAGAAAACCTAAACAGACCCATAACTGAGACAGAAATTGAAACAGTAATAAAGGCCCTCCCAACAAAGAAAAGCCCAGGACCAGATGGATTCACTGCTGAATTCTATCAGACATTTAAAGAAGAACTGAGTCCAATTCTTCTCAAACTATTCAGAACAATCGAAGAAGAGGGAATTCTCCCAAATTCTTTCTATGAAGCCAGCATCACCTTAATTCCTAAGCCGGAAAAAGATGCAGCACTGAAAGAGAATTACAGACCAATATCCCTGATGAATGTAGATGCAAAAATCCTTAATAAAATTCTGGCCAATAGAATGCAACAACACATCAGAAAGATCATCCACCCAGACCAAGTGGGATTTATCCCTGGTATGCAGGGATGGTTTAATGTGCCCAAGACAATCAATGAGATACACCACATTAACAGACTGCAGAAGAAAAACCATATGATTATCTCAATAGATGCCGAGAAAGCATTTGATAAAATACAACACCCGTTCATGATGAAAACTCTAAGCAAACTGGGTTTGGAAGGAACATTCCTCAATACAATCAAAGCAATCTATGAAAAACCCACAGCCAACATCTTATTGAATGGGGAAAAGTTGGAAGCATTTCCACTGAGATCTGGGACCAGACAGGGATGTCCACTCTCACCACTGCTATTCAATATAGTTCTGGAGGTTCTAGCCAGAGCTATTAGGCAAGAAAAAGAAATTAAAGGGATACAAATTGGGAAGGAAGAACTCAAACTATCCCTCTTTGCAGATGACATGATTCTTTATTTAGCGGACCCAAAGAACTCTACTAAGAGACTATTGGAACTCATAGAAGATTTTGGCAAAGTAGCAGGGTATAAAATCAATGCACAAAAATCAACAGCCTTTGTATACACAGACAATGCCATGGCTGAGGAAGAACTTCTAAGATCAATCCCATTCACAATAGCTACAAAAACAATCAAATACCTTGGAATAAACTTAACCAAGGACGTTAAAGATCTCTACGATGAAAATTACAAAACCTTAAAGACAGAAGTAGAAGAGGATACCAAAAAATGGAAAAATCTTCCATGCTCATGGATTGGAAGAATCAATATCATCAAAATGTCCACTCTCCCAAAAGCAATTTATAGATTCAATGCAATACCAATCAAGATACCGAAGACCTTCTTCTCAGATCTGGAAAAATTGGTGCTGAAATTTATATGGAGGCACAAGAGACCTCGAATAGCTAAAGCAATCTTGTACAACAAAAACAAAGCCGGAGGCATCACAATACCAGATTTCAGGACATACAACAGGGCAGTGGTAATCAAAACAGCATGGTACTGGTACAGAAACAGATGGATAGACCAATGGAACAGAATTGAAACACCAGAAATCAACCCAAACATCTACAGCCAACTTATATTTGATCAAGGATCTAAAACCAATCCCTGGAGCAAGGACAGTCTATTCAATAAATGGTGCTGGGAAAACTGGATTTCCACGTGCAAAAGCATGAAGCAAGACCCCTACCTTACACCTTACACAGAAATCCACTCAACATGGATTAAAGACCTAAATCTATGACATGACACCATCAAGTTATTAGAGAACATTGGAGAAACCCTTCAAGATATTGGCACAGCCAAAGAGTTTCTGGAAAAGACCCGGGAGGCACAGGCAGTCAAAGCCAAAATTAACTATTGGGATTGCATCAAATTGAGAAGTTTCTGTACTGCAAAAGAAACAGTCAGGAAGCCGGCGCCGCGGCTCACTAGGCTAATACTCCGCCTAGCGGCGCCGGCACACCGGGTTCTAGTCCCGGTCGGGGCGCCGGATTCTGTCCCGGTTGCCCCTCTTCCAGGCCACCTCTCTGCTGTGGCCAGGGAGTGCAGTGGAGGATGGCCCAGGTGCTTGGGCCCTGCACCCCATGGGAGACCAGGAAAAGCACCTGGCTCCTGGCTCCTGCCATCGGATCAGCGCGGTGCGCCGGCCGCAGCGCGCCAGCCGCGGCGGCCATTGGAGGGTGAACCAACGGCAAAAAAGGAAGACCTTTCTCTCTGTCTCTCTCTCTCACTGTCCACTCTGCCTGTCAAAAAAAATAAAATAAAATAAAATAAATAAAAAAATAAAAAAGAAACAGTCAGGAGAGTGAAGAGACAACCGACAGAATGGGAAAAAATATTTGCCAACTATGCAACAGATAAAGGGTTAATAACCAGAATCTACAAAGAGATCAAGAAACTCCACAAAAACAAAACAAACAACCCACTTAAGAGATGGGCCAAGGACCTCAATAGACATTTTTCAAAAGAGGAAATCCAAATGGCCAACAGGCACATGAAAAAATGTTCAAGGTCATTAGCAATCAGGGAAATGCAAATCAAAACCACAATGAGCTTTCACCTCACCCCGGTTAGAATGGCTCACATTCAGAAATCTACCAACAATAGATGCTGGCGAGGATGTGGGGAAAAAGGGACACTAACCCACTGTTGGTGGGAATGCAAACTGGTCAAGCCACTATGGAAGTCAGTCTGGAGATTCCTCAGAAACCTGAAGATAACCCTACCGTTCGACCCAGCCATCCCACTCCTTGGAATTTACCCAAAGGAATTTAAATTGGCAAACAAAAAAGCGGTCTCACCCTAATGTTTATTGCAGCTCAATTCACAATAGCTAAGACCTGGAACCAACCTAAAAGCCCATCAACCGTAGACTGGATAAAGAAATTATGGTATATGTACTCTTTAGAATACTATACCGCAGTAAGAAACAACGAAATCCAGTCATTTGCAACAAAATGGAGGAACCTGGAAAACATTATGCTGATTGAAATAAGCCAGTCCCAAAGGGACAAATACCATATGTTCTCCCTGATCGGTGACAACAGACTGAACACCAAAAAGGAAACCTCCTGAAGTGAAATGGACACTATGGGAAATGGTGACTTGATCAGCATAGCCCTGACTGTTAATGAACAACTCAATACATTATCCCTCTTAGTTTTTTTGTCTGTTATATTTAATATGACCGGTTTAATTCTGTAATTAATACACAGTTATTCTTAAGTGTTAAAAATTAACTGAAATGTGATCCCTGTTAAACATAAGAGTGGGAATAAGAGAGGGAAGAGATGTATAATTTGGGACATGCTCAAGCTGACTTGCCCCAAATGGTAGAGTTAAAAACATACCAGGGGATTCCAATTCAATCCCATCAAGGTGGCATGTACCAATGCCATCTCACCAGTCCAAGTGATCAATTTCAGTTCACAATTGATCATAATGAAAGGACTAAGAGTCAAAGGGAGCACATAAACAAGTCTAGTACCTGCTAACACTAACCGATGGAATAAATAAAGGGGAGAGTGATCCAACATGGGAAGTGAGATACTCAGCAGACTCATAGAATGGCAGATGTCCTAAATAGCACTCTGGCCTCAGAATCAGCCCTAAAGGCATTCGGAGCTGGCTGAAAAGCCCATGAGAGTATTTCAGGCATGGAAAGCCAAGACACGCTGGCAAAAGATCTCTGCGAGTGAGATCCCAGTGGAAAGAACAGGTCTTCAAAGAAGGAGGTACCTTTCTCCGAAGGGAGGAGAGAACCTCCACTTTGACTATGACCTTGTCTAAACAAGATAAGAATCGGAGAACTCAGAGGGCTTCCATAGCCTTGGAAACTCATGACTGGAGCATAGGGAGACTACTGATGCCATAGACAGGAGTGTCAATTGGTAAAGTCAACAACAGGAGTCACTGTGCACTTACTCCTCATGTAGGATCTCTGTCCTTAATGTGCTGTGTATTGAGATTTAATGCTATAACAAGTACTCAAACAATATATTTCACTTTGTGTTTCTATGGGGGTGCAAACTGTTGAAATCTTTACTTAATGTATACTAAACTGATCCTCTGTTAAAAAAAAAAAAAAGAAAAAAAAAGAAATTATCAGCTCCCAACTTGACTCTCACTGGGATTAAACATGACAATAGGTCTGATCTGATTTCATCATCATTTAAAAAAAATCATCTATTATTTTTCACTTTATGTTTCTGTGTGAGAGCAAACTGTTGAAATCCTTCCTTAATGTATACTAAGCTGATCTTCTGTATATAAAGGGAATCGAAAATGAATCTTGATGTGAATGGAAGGGGAGAGGGAGTGGGAAAGGGGAGGGTTGTGGGTGGGAGGGACAGTATGTAGGGGAAGCCATTGTAATGCATAAATCGTACTTTGGAAATTTATATTCATTAAATAAAAGTTAAAAGCCAAAAAAAAAAAAAAAAAAAAGAAAGAAAATCAACACAGAAATAACAGAGCCAATCTAGACTGTGAATCAAATGGACCTAACTGATATCTACAGAACATTTTATTCCACAGCTACAGAATACACATTGTTTTCATCAATATATGGAAATTTACCTAGAATAGACCATAGGCTTGGCTTGGCCATAAAACAAGTCTCAGCAAATTAAAAAAAAAAAAACTTGAAATCATATAAAGTATCTTATCTGACCTAAAGGAATAAAGCTGGAAATTAACAACTTAAGAATATCTAGAAAATATGTAAACATATGGAGACTGAACAGCATTCTCCCTGAATTCACAGTGGGTCATGGAAGAATTCAAAAGGGAAATCAAAACATTCCTAAAAACAAATGTAAATTGCAACATAGCATATCAAAACTTATGGGATACAGCAAAAGCAGTATTAAGAGGACACTTTATAGCAATTAATTCCTACATTAAGTAATTGGAAAGGCGTAAAATAAATGATCTAACAATGCATCTCAATGGCCTAAAAAACTAAGAATAAAGCAAACTGAAAATTACTAGGAAGAAAGAAATAATTAAAATTAGAGAATAGACAAAATTAAAACTAATAAAAACAATACAAGAGATCAGCGAAATGAAGAGCTAGTTATTTGAGAAGATAAGCAAAACTGATACACCAATGGCCCAACTAATCAAAAGAGGTAAAACCCAAATTAATAAAATCATAGATGAAAAAGTAGATATTACAGTGGATACCACAGAAATTTAAAAAAAAAATCAGGAATCACTACAAACAGCTATATACCAAAAAGTTCGAAAATCTAGAAGAAATGGGTAATTTCTGGAAACATACAATCTGCCAAAATCGAGTCATGAAGACACAGAAACCTAAACAGACCAATAACCAAATAGAGACTGAATCAGTAATATAAACCCTCACAACAAAGAAAAGCCCAGGACTGGATGGCTTTACTGCTGAATTTTTACAAACTTTCAGAACCTAATTCCAATTCCTTTCAAACTATTCAAAATAATTAAATGGGAAGAAATCTTACCAAATCCCTTCTATGATGTCAGCATCACCTTAATTTAAAAATCATAAAAAGATACAACAAAGAGAACTATAAACCAGTGTCCTTGATGAACACAGCTGTGAAAATCCACAGCAAAATACTAGCTAATCAAGTTCAACAACATATCAGAAAGATCATGCACCCATATCAAATGGGAATTATCCCTGGTATGCAGTGATGGTTCAACATATGAAGATCAATAAATGTGATACATCACATTTGAAGAATAAAAATCATATGATTATCTCATTAAATGCAGAGAAAGTATTGGATAAAATACAACATCCTTTCATAATAAAAATCATAAGCAAATTGGGTTCAGAAGTAACATTCCTCAACAAAATAAAAACAATATATGAAAAACCCAAAGCCAGTATCATATTGAATAAGGAAAAATTAGAAACACTTCCATGAAGATGGGGAACCAGACAAGGATGCCCACTTTCACCACTGCTGTTCAATAAACTTTTGGAAGTTTTAACCAGAGCCATTAGGCAAGAAAAATAAATCAAAGGGATATAAATTAGAAAGGAGGAAGTCAAATGACCTCCATTTTCAGATGACATGATTCTACACATAAGGAAACCAAATAACTCCACTAAGAGACTACTGGAACTCATAAGAGTTATGAGTTACCAAACTCTGTTATGGTAAAGTGGCTAGATACAGAAGCAACACACAAAAATCAATAGCCTCTGGATATACAGACAATGCAATAACTGAGAACGAACTTGAGAGATCAATCCCATTCACAATAGCTGCAAAAATTTAAATACCTTGGAATACATTTAACCAAGGATGTAAAAGAGCTCTACAATGAAATTTACGAAACATTAAAGAAGAAATAGAAAACACAAAAATATGGAAAAATCTTCCATGTTTGTGGATTGGAAACAATAATTTGAAAATAAATCTACTATATACCCAGCCATCCCACTCCTGAGAATTTACCCTAACAAATGAAAACAGCATACAAGTGAGTTTTTTTCTACCCCCATGTTCACTCCAGCTCAACTCACAAATCTAAGATATGGAATCAACCCACTTGAACATTAACTGATGAATGGATAAAGAAAGTGGGAGCTGGTACAATGGTGTAGAAGGTTAAGCCTCCATCTGCAGTGTGGGCATCCCATATGAGTGCTGGTTCGTGTCCTAGCTGAATCTCTTCTGATCCAGCTCCCTGCTAATGTGCCTGGGAAAGCAGCAGAGGATGGTCCAAGTCCTTAGGCCCCTGAAACAATGTGGGAAACTGGAAGAAGCTCCTGGCTCCAGGCTTCGGATCAGCCCAGCCACTGCAGCCATTTTGGGAAGTCAATCAGTGGATGAAAGATCAATTTCTTTCTCTCTCTCTCTCTTTCTGCCTTTCAAATACATAAATCTTAAAAAACTAAAAAAGGAAAATGTGGTATTTATACACTATGGAATACTATTCAGCCATAAAGAAGAGTGAAATCCTGTTTTTTGCAACAAAATGAATGTAACTGGAAATCATTATGTTTAGTGAGATAAGCCAGTCTCAAAAAGACAAATACCACATGTTTTCTCTAATAATGTGGCAGTTAATACAGAATGCAAAGAAAGTATAGGAATGAAGCAGACATTTTGTGATATGACTGTTGTTTTTTTTTTTGTTTTTTTTTGTTTTTTTTTTTTGACAGGCAGAGTGGACAGTAAGAGAGAGAGACAGAGAGAAAGGTCTTCCTTTTGCTGCTGGTTCACCCTCCAATGGCCGCCGCGGCCGGCACGCTGCGGCCGGCGCACCGCGCTGATCCGATGGCAGGAGCCAGGAGCCAGGTGCTTCTCCTGGTCTCCCATGGGGTGCAGGGCCCAAGCACTTGGGCCATCCTCCACTGCACTCCCTGGCCACAGCAGAGAGCTGGCCTGGAAGAGGGGCAACCGGGACAGAACCCGGTGTGCCGGTGCCGCTAGGCAGAGGATTAGCCTAGTGAGCCGCGGCGCCGGCCATGACTGTTGTTTTTAACCCTTGTTTAACCCTGTAGAACTGTGGTCCTCCTTTTTACTTGTTGACTATTATGGTTTGTGATACTATTATGGTTTGTGACATTCACATTAAGCCTGTGAATATAGAAGAGATCAAAATTATGTCTCTGCAAAAACTGATACAAGGAAGAGAGGGGAGAGAGTAGGGATTTGTGAGGGAGGGAGTGTGGTGGCCTTTTTGGAACTGTATCTATGGAATGCATGAAATCTGTTCTCTTTATATTAATTTTTAAAAAGGTAAGTAAAAAAGAAAAATGTTATCTCAAAAATAATAAATTAAATATATTTTTAAAAAAAGAATACACTGAATACTTAAAAATTAGTGTTAGATGCTGTTTTAAGCAACAGGAATAAAAATCAAGTAAGACATTCATGAAACAAATTTTTATCAAGCAGCACAACAAATATGTCTGAGCAACATCTACTCACCAGTCACCATGTTGAGACTGCACAAAATTTCTACACTTGCATAGTTCTCAATTTAATGTTTACATATTAAATTGAATTTTAATTGGCAATATACAACGGAATCTTGCAACCAATAAACATGATATATCCTTTCATTTCTTTCATTTCATTGACCTCAACTATATTTTATAATTTTCATATAGATACTTGTGCATCTTATTTTAGATTTATTACTAGGCATTTGATGCTTTGATTGTACTATGAAGTTTTAAACTTCATCAATCATCAGGGAAATGCACATTAAGCCCATAATAAAATGCCTTATACTACGAGACAAAAAGTGGCAATCAAGTATTTGTGAAGCAGTGAAGAGACAGTAAGTCTTAGACACTGCTGAGGAAACTTAACAGCAGGACAACAACAATTCTGAAACATGGTTTTGTAGAATCATCTGCAGTTGAACTCAGCACATCCTTTCACTTAGCAATTCCACTCCTAGGCAGGTACTACATTCAGAATATGTATACCAAAAATTGGGTTATTCACATAACTAGTACTAAACAGGAGAAACTGAGAAACAATTCAAATGTACACCAACAGAGAGCAAAGAAATAACATGTTATATTGGCAAAATTGAATGTTTTGCAACAGTAAGAATGAAGAAAATGAATGTATACCAGAACAAGAACATGGATGAATCTCACAGATCCAATGTTCACGGGCAGAAGCTACACATGAGAGTATACTGTATAATTCTATTTATATAAAATAACAAAAAGGCAAAGTTAATTTATAGTGTTTTGAAGAGAGTTAACGACAAGGACAGATATAAGAGTATAGCTGCAATTATTACTCTGCAATCCATATACCCTCAGCTCTCACTCTTCTCAGTTATCCATACACATGAATAGCTTCCTAATTTAGCATCCCAAACTTCTGTCTGAGGGTTTCCCCTACCAAAGTGGCAAATTTAGTTATGCTGGGAGTGTGGGCATATTGGATGATCATTTTATGGAAATGTATTGAGCAGTACACGACTTGTACACTTTACTATATAGAGAGAAATAAAACAGAGATAATAAGAGTGTGGAATCAGGACCAGAATCCATGTCATCTGATTCTCAAGTCAAGTATTCTAGGGAGGGGAAAAAATGAGAGTACATATGTGCTACCATTTCCCCATGTGATTTCCTTACAGGAAATTAGAGGAAATGAAGCTGCAGTTGAAGAGGGACTTCCACTTCCAAAATAGATGAAGAGAGTGGATTAACTCTCCAGCCTGACACAAGGAAAATACTGAACACCAGGCAATGGAGTACAGCAATTCCTGTGAGACAAAAACAAATTAGACTGTCCAGCCTACTGTCTTGACACAGTTTTCAAAAGAGGAGAGAAATTCAGGCAGAGATTTGTGGACCCTGACCTGAGGAAGCCGAACTAAGACTCCAGAGAAAGCAAAGCAGACATAGCATGCAGGACAAAGTACCAAAGCACTGCCAGGAACTCAGAGATCGGCAGAGTCCCCACACGCAGTCAGAGGAGCACAGGTCAGGGCTTATCTGTGATCAAAAGCACCTGAGCCCAGGAAGAGAGAAAGAGGAAAAAGAAAAGTGTCCGCTCCCACAGGCTGGGAAACCTCAAAAAGCACCGGCATCAGGTAGTCTTACGTAAGCCAAGGGGGTAACTAGCCTGAGAAGGTGTACTTCTCCAGTCTCACTGAAGGAAAACTTATTGTGTCCCAGAAAAAAGTACAAAAACATCTATGAAAATAGAAACGTAGGGAGCATTTACTCTTTTTATGGAATAACATGTTGCCCTATTCCAGAATTGAAAATTAAAAAGCCAATTAGATTCTGAAGAACCAAAAAACCAAACAAAGAATATATTAGAACCTAAAATTCATACTATCTAGTATCCAACAAAAATTACTAGTCATGTAAATAAATAGGAAACTATAACAAAATGAAAATATCACTTAAATTAATCCAGTTTTTACAAGGACAAAGAAGATACACAGACAGCAAATAAGCACAACAAAGAACAGTCAACATTATCACTCATTAGAGAAATATAATTACAATCAAACTTAGATACTACTACCTACCTATTAAACTAACTAAACCTAAAATACTGATCATATCACGTGTTGATGAGGATGCAGAGTGATTGGAACTCTTCCACAAGACTGGTTAGAAAGTAAAAATATATAAATACTTTGGAAAACAGTTGAGTTGGCATTTTTTTAAGGTAGTCATCCATATAGTAGATGATCCTGCCATTCCACTCACACGTATTGATCCAAGAGAAAGTAATGCACATGTCTATACAGAGTCTTATACATAAATATTCATAGCAGTATTATTTGTAAAAGTCAAAACTCAAAACAATACAAATTTTCATCAACAACTGAATGGATAAATATGGTATGATACATCCATACAATGGAATATTACTCAGCAAATTAAGCGGATTTAACAATTGACCCATGATACCATGTGGATGAATCACAAAATACATTGGGTAAAAGAAGCCTAATGAACAAAAAGAATTAATACTGTAGGATTCATTTATACAAAATTCTAAGATATGCAACATAATATAGAGAGGGACAGAAAATAGATCAATGACAGCCTGGTGAGTAGACGGGGGATTGATGAGGAGTAGGTGGGAAGAGATTTTAAAAGAGCAAGAGAAAACTTTGAGGGGTGAAGGACATGTTCATCATCATGATCACAGTGACAGTTTATGAGTCTACATGAATATATATGAGCACATATGTCAGAACCTATCAAAATGCATACTCCAAAACATGCAGCTTATTGGTCAATTATAACTCCATGAAGTTTTTCAAAAAAAATGAAAAACAGCAATACATTTTAAAAAGCATACATAATTTTGCTTATTACTCACTTCCGACCTGTGTGTCTGGTCAATCTAACCATCAGCTTGCGAGCCTCCTCTGAGCTAGACTGAGTGTTTTTAACAAACGAAATCGGTTTCTCCAGTCCATGTTTTTCCAAAAGCTCTGATACACTGTAAGTGAAAGAAGAATTAGTTCAGATCTGGCTGCCAAAGAGTCCAATCTAAGAAACTTAAGCAACCAGTAAAACTTAGATGTTCCTGGTTTAAAAAAAATTTTAAATAGTATGACCTAATTTAACAATTAAATAAATTCACAGCCAAAATAAGGTTCATAATTGTATATCAATGCTTATTCTCCCCCAGTGACTTTTATTAGAATACACTTGGGTTAAGTAACATATTAAAAAGGGCATGACTTACCTTTGTATCAAAACTTTTTCTTTTTTTTTTTCAAATTCCCTATACTCTAACAGCATGAAAAAATGTAAAACAGGAGTGGCCCTTAAGTATAGTAGTTTAGATGTCCATATTCCATATTGGAATGCCTGAGTCCCGGCTCTGCTCTCAATTCCAGCTTCCTGCTGATGCACACTGGGAGAATGCAGGCAATGGCTCAAGTGACTGGTTCCCTAACACCCATGTGGGAGTCCTGGACTGAGTTCCCAGCTCCTGGCTTCAGCCTGGCCCAGCCCCACCCATTGTAGGCATCTGGAGAGAAAGAAACTAACACAGAGAAGCCTGATTGATATCCCTTTCTTTCCCTCTCTCTGCCCCTCAAATAAGAAAAATAAATAATAATAACTTTTAAAAATATTTTTAAAGTCCCTTAATTTGAATGAACAAAATTTCTAATTGCTACACTCAAAATCATTATACTTTACTAAACATGCTACCACTACTAAAGTGTAATAATCACCTGTAAGAACAAAGCTTGTTATTATAAAAACTTTGTTGAGAACACAATACTTTTAAATTATACAAATATACTTACCCATTAAAAAAATACTAGTCAACAACCGCAAACTTTCTAAATGGCAGATTAAGAATATTTTCATCTCCAGAAGAGATCAGCATTTCATTTTCACAGTAAAGCATATTACTACAGAATTACCTGAAGGCTCTTGCATAATTTTACATAAACCAAATAGTTAATCAAATGTTCTATGTGCCCCAAAAATATTACAAGAACAACAAATACTGTCTGTGGGTAGCTGCAATCACTGCAGCAGAAAATAGCATTTCGTGTGTGCCCAGTATGTGTGCGAGGCTAAAATGCGTAATTTAATATGAATTCCAAAATCTCACGAGTTAGATATCACAGATAAGAAAACCCTCAGCTAAAAGACCACACAGCTAGTAAACGATATCTAAATTAGAGCACAGGTTTATCAGTATTCAAAAATCATGTTATTATTCTACCACTCAGCTATTATGAAGTAGCAGAGCCCTTCAAAGAGAATTCAACAAACGTGAGGCCAAAGGGGAAACAATGACCAAACAGGCAGACTTAATGTAGCATTTCTTGGACAGACACCCTTAATCAGCATTGCAACAAAATGGTCATTTTTCTCACCTGAGAATTTGTTCCAATTGGTCTACCATGTCATGAAGAGTTGTGGTGACCTCTGTCTCATGACTAAAGAATTAAGAGAAATAAATTAAAATTAAGTTTTAGTAAAGAATTTTAAATAAAATAAAAACTCAAATAAGTGGGGGGGGGGGTGATGTTGCTCTTATTCTTAAGACAGAACAATACCATTCAGCTAAAATGTAGGTTTTATCTCCCAAAATCATTCAGCATTTTTCATAACTCAAGAAATTCAGATTAAAAATATTGGAGTAAAGAAGCTAGCATTGCGGCACAGCGGGTTAAGCCACAGCCTGCAATGCGGGCATCCCATATGAATGCTGTTTCAGTCCCAGCTGCTCCACTTCTGATCCAGCTCCCTGCCTATGCACCTGGGAAAACAATGGAATATGGCCTCCAAGTTCTTGGGGCCCTTGTCACCCACATGGGAGACCTGGATGGAGGCCTCTGGTTTTGGCCTGACCTACCCCAAGTCATCGTGGCCGTTTGGAGAGTGAACCAACGGATGGAAGATCCCAATCTCTGTCTCTCTGTCTCTCTCTCACTTTCTCTCTCTCTGTAACTCTCTCAAATAAATAAAATAAATCCCTAAAAAAATTGGAGTAGAACAATATTATCTGATACAGGTTTATCAGACAAGACTATTTTCTAAGGTACTCTCAGTTCAATTCTGCTTAAAGACAAAAAAAAATGATAAATCAATTGTTAGATTTATCTCTTTAAGATTTGTCTATTTGAAAGGCAGAGTTACAGAGAGAGAGGGACAGACAAAGAGAGAGATCTTCCATCCATCTCCTCAAATCACCACAATGGCCAGAGCTGGGCTGACCTGAAGCCAGCAGCCTTCTCTGGATCCCCCCAAGTGGATGCAGGGGCCCAAGTACTTGGGCCATCTTTGCTGCTTTTCCAAGTGCAACAACAGGAAGCTGGATGAGAAGTGGAGCAGCCGAGACTCAAACCAGCGCCTACATGGGGTGCCAGCACGGCAGAGTGGCTTCACCCGTTACAGCACAGCTCTGGCCCTTGTTACATTTTTGTTGAGAAATAAAACTGTAAAATCATCTTTATCAGCCAATGAAACAGATTAAGAAGAATGGGTCTGCATGTTGGCTTTCTCCTATGCCTGTCTATACCACCTGTGGTGACCTAAGGAGTTTCCAGTAGTTTTCAAAGTCTATAAACTTGGAGGAGTTTGTCCACATAATCATTCCCTGTGCATCAAAGGAATGGCATCTACTTCAATATAAAGGAACCATGGAGAAGGATACCCATCAGATAGACAATCCCAAGCAGGCTATGGTGATAAAAAGCAAATCCTTTCTGAGGAAGTCAGCGGACAGGGGACTAAGAGAAACACCACCATGAAAAATACAAACTAATAAAAATGTGGCTGATAGGGTGGATGAAGTATGGCACAACCTATATACAAGCAGACATAGGGATTTAGCAGGAAAACAGCAACTAACACAAAAATCCTTTTTCATCCTGAGTGATTCCATGTCCCAACCACTCTCAACCAACAATCACTACAGCTGACACTTTCAGGTGCCTTTCAAAAGAATATTTCAACTATATTCCAGCAAGGTCTTGGGAGTTTCATCAATAAGAAGCCCAAATAAAAGCCACAGCCTCCACATGGAAAATTAAGTCCCCTAATTTAAACAAAAACTTCTTTATTTTCTAAAACTGTCAATATTCCCTGGTTTAATCTACTCAACAAGTAGTCAGTGTAACTTGCAAAGATCACAGTATCTTTTTAAACCAATCTTTAGACTTTGGATTACAGAAAGAATTGGATATATTCCACTTAAAGTACTTCAATAGGCCATTCATCAGAGCTAATTCCCATTAACATACTCAATCGAAAATATTCCTAGGGGTATGTTTTTGGCCTAGTGGTTAAAATGCCAGTTACAATGCTCACATCATATACGTGGAGCGTAGGTCTGACACCCAGCTGCAGCTCCTGATTTAGCTTTCTGCCAGCGTGGTCCTTAGAAGGCAGTAGGTCAAGCAATTGAGTTCCTCTCATCCACACAGGAGACCTGGATTGAGTTCCCAGCAGTAAACTGGGTGTCGCTGTGCGCATTTGGGGAGTGAATAACACAAGGGAGCTGTCACTCTACCAATCTGTCTCTCTTACAAATCAATGAATCTTTAAAATCAGAAGTATTTTGAAATTATTACTATGCAGCTGTATGATAAATAGTTTTCATAGGTATTAAAGAATTCCATGGGGCCAACACTATGGCTTAGTGGGCTAACCCTCTGCCTGCGGCGCTAGCATCCCACATGGGCAACGATTCATGTCCCAGCTGCTCCTCTGCTGATCCAGCTCTCTGCTACAGCCTGGGAAGCAGTACAAGATGGCCCAAGTGCTTGGACCTCTGCACTTTTGTAGGGGACCCAGAAGAAGCTCCTGGCTCCTGGCTTCAGAGTAGTCTAGCTCTGACCAGTGCAGCCATTTGGGAAGTGCACCAGTGGATGGAAGATCTGTCCCTCCTCTCTGTCTGTAACTCTACCTCTCAAGTAAATAAATGAAATCTTAAAAAAAAAAAAAAAAAAAAAGAATTCCATGTATTTCATCTGTCAATTAGCATTCACAAACATAAACACTAAAGACTATCACAACCAGATGCAATATGCTGCCTAGGTAAGATACACAAAAATTGACTGTTCTTTTCTTAAATGGCAAATACATGCACGCACACACACACAAGGCAAAGTCACAGAAAATGCATATTATGAAAAACTATGCATGGCTTTCAAAAATATTTTGTACCAAAATAATCTTTTAATTCCATTTATACCAAATTCTTGAATTCATATACGCTGTCTCTAAGGTTTGCATTTGGTGAATAATGACTTTAACCACTAAAAATAAGTAACTAATCACTAGAAGTATATACACTGACAAACTTGGCAAAAAGAACAAAGAGAAGTATAGAAAATAGTTTGAGCCTTCTATTTCACTACTGTACTATTTATAATTAAAAGCTACCTAGAAAATTAGAAATGTGAGATAGAATCACTAATGAAATAAAGTAACAGAAAAGCATCAAGCCACTTTGTGTTTACATAAAAAATACACTAGATCAGAAACCATTCATCAGAGCTAAGAAAAATTTTCAAACATACATACCTGAGGCATTTCTTAGCCTACATATACTTCAGAAACTAATATACCTAAATGTAGTGTCTACCAAAACAAAGTTATTTTAATATCACTTTTCTATAGATACCATGAGCATCTTCTCAGAGTAGGGAAATAATTGTATAAAAATTGGGGCCAGCACTGTGGCATACAATTCCACATGGGCGCTGGTTCGAGTCCCGGCTGCTCCACTTCTGATCAAGCTCTCTTCTCTGGCCTGGGAAAGCAGTAGAAGATGGCCCAAGTTCTTAGTTCCCTGCACCCATGTGGGAGACCTGGAAGAAGCTCCTGGCTCTTGGCTTCAGATTGGCACAGCTCCAGCCATTGCAGCCAACTGGGGAGTGAGCCAGCAGATGGAAGACCTCTCTCTCTCTCTCTCTCTCTCTCTCTGCCTCTCCTCTCTGTGTAATTCTGACTTTCAAATAAATAAATCTTTAAAAAATTTGAAAAGCTCTAAATGTAATGTATATGAGAAAAATTGACATTTTGAGGTTTGAATATTGTTTATAGCCCTTGTCTATACTCCTGAGGAGCAGTGGTTTTTCTACACTTGTTTTATTTTTTATTTAGTGAAGGGTTACATATATGATTATAAAGTAAATTGAAAGTATGTCACTGCAAAAATTAAAAGAAAAATAAGAAAAGAAGGAGAGGGGTTGCTGGGTACAAGGAAGGGAGGGTGGGAAGCATTATGTCCTTAAAACTGTGTATATGAAATACAGGAAATTTTTGTTCTTTTTACATAAAGAAAAAATTTTAAATTGATAACTGATATTAATGCCATTTGATTTATTTGAAAAACAAAATTCACTGTGTTTATCTTAAAACACTACACACATGAATTAGAACACAATGAGTTGGCTTCACTGATTAGGAACAAGAGGAAGCGTAGAGCTGCTCATCTGACCCACTGAGGAAGAAACGCCTCACCACGTCCCTCTATGGTAGATGCTAAGGAGGGGCTTCTGCATCTGTGCCAACTGGGGAGGAGCAATGAGACTACTGACACCAACACCTCTGGGCTGCACTGGTTAAAATTATGAGTAACGGCATTCTACAACAAAACTGTTAATACAAGGCAGTTTACCTGCCATTTGCTGCCTACTGAAGGCCATGTGTCAGAGGCACACCTGCCATACTCTGCTGCTGCTTACTGAGGATCTCACGTAGCCTGCAGTCACACTGACACATGTCTGAGAAACAGGAAAGGATGTGGAGCGCACTCTGACTTACTTTCCCTACAGGAAGAGCACCAAGTCCAGACTGGGCAAAGGGAGACATGAAGCACTACTACAAACTCCAGGTACCTTTACATCAATGTGGTGAGGCACTGATTTCTTCCTAGCGGTCAGTACTTGGAACTTTGATGAGGAAAGATAGGTGATGGGAATCTACAAACTACCTACACATCTGTAACATAATAGCCAAAATCTGATTACAACCTGTCCTCATCCCCCAAAAAATATATCCAAAATGAGATAAGACTAACAACCTAGCTGCAAGCTAAAATGAAAAGGCTTAAACTTGTCCAAACATTTCTGACCATTCTAAACTTATTCAACCAAGGAGGAAAATTGGAAGATTACACATTAAGGAAATTAACTCATGATAAAACATGATTTGAGAGTCTCACCAATATAAATGTCCTCCTCTGACCATTCTACAGTGAGGCACACTTGGAAACAAGCCTACACTCTACAAACACAAGACCTCCAATCACCTATTAGTATCTTCACCATTAATCAATGGTCAAGAACCACTAAACATGGAAGAAAGTCCCTAAGAGTAAAGATAGAAACACAAAACAGAATATGAAAACTCACTGAACAAGGTGGGGTTGGAGCAAATAGAACAGGAGCATATGTATCAATGCATCTGTAAAAGAAGACTAGCAAACAAGAAAATTCTCGTTAAGTGAAAAAGCTTTTGGAATTTAAACTAAAAAGCAAAAACAAGTTTTAAAATTTACAGGACACGTTAGAAGATAAAATTGAAGAAATCTCCAGGATCATTTAACAAAAGACCAAAACACTGAAATAAAATGGCAGTCAATAAATAATAAAGAAGAGCTATAATTAAAGAATCTTGGAGATTGAACATTTGAGTAGCAGGAGTTTGAGGGGGAGAGGTAGGGAAGAAGGGAGTACTAAAAAACTCTGCATGGAAAAAAATATGTAACATTCCGCAACGGTCTAAAGGTGAGCAATGTCCAGACTGGCACACACCACTCACTGAACAACACAATGACTTTAGACTCACAATATAACACTTCTTTACAGTTTTTCAAAACACTGAAAAATGGGGAGAAGATGTTAAAATCTTCTAAGTAGGAAAAATGCCATATGAAAACACACAGTTCAGCATGGCACTGGACTTATCAGCAATGCTACAGATGAGAGTAACGTCTTCCAGAAACACAGGAAAACGGTGTGAGAGAGAAACCTGGAATTCCACATTCAAGTGTACTCCCCATAGTGTGTGGAAAATAGAAATGGAAGAGAAGTCTTTTCTGGCATGAACAATTCGAAATCCATAAATTTTTCATAATACAAATTTCCTATGAACTTTAAAAAAAGTTTATTTTCATCTACTTAACAGGTACAGAAAGCCAAAGAGAGAGATCTCACAGATCTGTCTTGCAACTCTGGCTCATTCCAAAATGCCTACAAGAGCTAGGGCTGTACCAGGTCGAAGCCAGGAGATCCCGATTTCCCCATGGGTGGCAGGGGCCCAAGCACTTGAGCCATCATCTGTCGTCCCCCAGGATGCACTATCAATAACCTGTGCTGGAAGCGTAGGTGCCAGGACTCACATCAGCACCAAGATGAGGAATGCAGGCTTAGCAAGCAGTGGGCCACTCCTCTGTGGCACAACATCTGGTCCCTATCCTTGCACCAAGTGTAAGTGTGACATGTTACAACCAAAAACAAAAAACAAATCTTCCTCTCCAAACTTTGACAGAAGGCTCCTTGAGGTTATGATCCATCAAAATGAAGGAGAAATAAAAGAAGGAATCTAAGAAATGCAGTATGTAATACAAGAGGCAAAAAAAAAGAAAAAAAAAAAAACCAAGATGACAATCATGGAGCAGACACAGAAAACAATTTCTTAATACTAAAGTGAGAAAAAAGTAATTTCCAGAACAAAATTGCCAAAGAAAAACAAGGAACAAAGGAGACAAAGAATACTTGGGAATAAGAAAAAAAAAATCTGAGAGACTGCTAAATATTGCTGATCACTGAAAGGAGCGCTATGATTCTGGCACAAGCACAAGGGATGGGCCAATGTTGTGGCAGTGTTGCATAATACAACCATTCCACATGAGCTCCAGCTCAACTGGCCTCTACTCCACTTTCAATTCAGGTCACAGCTAATATGTCTGGGAAAACAGGGGAGAATGGCCAAACACTTGGACCCTGCCACCTATATGGGGTACCCAGATGGAATTTCAGGCTCCTAGCTCTGAACAACCCAGCCCTGACCACTGCAGTCATTTAAGGAGTGACCCAGTGGGTCAAAGATGCCTCCCCGTCATTCTCTTTCTCACCCTTCCATCCCCAGCAATAATTCTGCCTTTCAAATAAATAATTTTTTTTGAAAAAAAAAAAAAAAAGACACAGAAGGGAGATAAATAAAATAAAACAACAAAAACGAAGTAGTTAATCCAGGGAAAACAGAAATTTGTATGAAAAAGAAACATAAGCATGGTAGATCTGTCTCAGCAATATTTACAGTGAAATTTTGGAAATATTCAAAACAATGGTAGGAGCAGTAGAAATGGGAGAAAGTAAAGGACATCTATAAAAGACCTTAACATCATGAAATTTCAGTTACGAAATTTGCAACATAATGAACGATTTTGGAAAACATCATACTTAGTGAAATAAGCCAGTGACAAAGGGACAAATACATATGTTCTCCCTGATCTTTGACAACTAACAGAGCATCTAAAAGGAAAGTGAAACTGACACTATGAGAAGCAATGATTTGAAAAGCCCTTGGCTTGACTGTCAAGGAACAGTTTACTATTTCATTTTAATTTTTTATCATTTTTTCTACTTAATACCATTGTTGAACTCTTTACTTAACACAGAATTAATCATAGGTATATAAATTCAATTGAAAATAGATCCCAGTAAAAAAATAAAAGTGAGAATAAGAGAAGGAGGAGCTGTGTAGTTCAGCATACCTTCTCACAGATGTATCCTAAAGATAAAAGTAAAAATTTGTCATGGGACTCCAAATCCCATTAAGCTGGGTGGTACTAATGCCATCTTACATGTTAAAGTGATCAATTAAATGTGTAATTGATCATACAGATAATATTAAGTGTCAAAGGGATCACATAAATACAAACAAGTCTCTGGTAACAACAATAGATAGAATTAAAAAAGAGAATGTTCCAACATGGGAAGCAGTACACACAGCAGACGTATAGACAAACACCCTAAACAGCACTCTGACCTCAGAACCAGCCTTTAAGGCATTTGGATCTAGCTGAAAAGACCATGAGAGAATTTAATGGATGGAAAACCAAGACACTGTGGCAAAAAAATGGTCTACATGAAGGATCTCTGTGAGTGAGACCCTAGTGGAAAGAAAGGGCCATCAAATAAGGAGTCACTTTTCTCTGGAGGGAGGAGAGGACTGCTTATGGCCCTGTCTAAATACTGATGGAGTTTGTGAACGCAAACGGATTCCATAGCCTTGGCAGCTCGTGTCAAGAGCCTCAGGTGATCACTGATGTCATAAATAAGAGTGTTAATTGCTAAATCAACAACAGGAGTCACTGTGCACTTACTCCCCATACAGGACCTCTGTCCTTAATGAATTAAACTATGAGAATTAACTGTAAAACTTTTTTCAAACACTACTTTATACTTTCTCTGTGTGTGTGGATGCAAGTTGTTGAAATCTTTACTTATTACAAAGCTGGTCTTCTGTATATAAAGTTAATTAAAAATGAATCTTAAAGAAGAATGGGACAGGAGACAGAGTAGGAGGTAGGACATGAGTGGGAGTGGGAGGGTGGGTATGGAGGGAGGAACCACTATATTCCTAAAGCCATACCTATGAAATCTGTATCCATTAAATGAAAGCTTTCTTAAAAAAAGAAATTTAAAAATAGTTGCTAGAGGAATAGTTTATTACCATATAAATAAATCTGTCCATTACTCTTGGTGGTGATTTCAGTAGCATTAATGACCACAAAATAATTATCTCATAGCAAGTTGCTAAATCAGCAATTGTTACCATTTGTTTCATAAAAATAATTTTTTTCTTAAAAGTAAAAGAAGATTGTGAGTGTGAGGAAAACAATAGAGCAAAGGAAAGAGAAAACAGAGGAAGCCTTCTTGTCTAAATATCTGATTTTGCAAATGAGGAAACTGATAACCAGAAAAATTAAGAGATTTGCTGGTCATGAAGGCTTAGAAACAAGTCTGCTGATTTTGCATTCAGTGTTGTTTCATGTGTTCTTATGAACTTATCCTAATGGGAAATTAGGGGGGATTAAAGTAATGATTGTTACCTGACTTCCAAATGGTAAATATAAATTTGATCTACATATAACTACATAACCCACAAGCATGCTATACAAATTTCCATTTAAACATAAACGCAATAAATAATAAAAGATGTGTATTCAAACATCACTGCTTGAAAGGATTACTTGAGATAATGGTCTAGAACAAATAATTCTTAGAGAAAATAAAATTAGGCCATAAATATAAAATGGCAAATTAAAAACACAACAGGAAACTACTACCTATCTATTTGTTGGCATATCTTTGGATCTTGTGGTGGTGGTATCTTTCTTTTTCAATGCATAATTATCAAGTTTGGTAAAAATATACAACTTAATTATAATTACAGAACTCCCAAACACTAGCAGAAGAACAAAAATTGTTTTTTTTTTGGGGGGGGGGGGGGACAAGATTGCACATGATTTTATTTCCTTCTTTATAATTCTTTCATATTCCCAAAATTCTCTGTAATAACCACTTGGAGAAGCAACGTTTTTGCTTTAATTATAGAATGAGAAGAAATCCGATTCACATATTGTAGATTCTTACCCATATCCTCTTTGTGGAAGACATTCCAATATGTCATAGCAAAGAGAGAGTTGGTCATTTCGTTCACAGTTATAGATGCACTCTAGAGCTACTGCCATCAGTTGGTCCTGGTCAGGAATAATTTTTTGCTGCAGCTAAAAGAAATAAAGAAACTTGCTCTAAATGTCAATAGATGCACAGTTTTCCATATGCCAGCACCTCTGTCAATGAAATATTAAATAGTTCAATTAATCAGCTACAACACAAATCTTGATTTTTCTTTAGCTTACAGACTTTTGGAGTCTTTAATAATTCCAAATGAAATCACATTTAAATTACAGAATCAGCTACAAAAGATAATTTGTAGCCCATAAGCTTTGCTGAAAGCAGATTCTTTAATTCATGACTCATCCAAGATAAAATGGATGAGAAAAACACAGTGAATCAAAAAGATAATTCATTAAAACCATTTCTAACCCCAAAGCCAATTCCATATGTTTCAAATACAAAAATATAAAATTCCTTAACTAATACTCAGACATGTTAGAACCTATTATTTTTCAGTATGCAACAAACGTTAGTCATCTAATTACACAGCTACTTTTATTCTAATCCAAAGAACTCTAATTGTAACACAGTGAAACACACATCACAGAACAAACTACCTATTTCTCATGCAGAAAGATGGCTACTTTGGGTCACCTTCTTTATAGGATACACCATTTCCCACTCAACTACAGATTTCCATTTGTGGAATATTTTCTGGGATACAAAATAACCAATTAGTACCTATTTTTCTTATCTATTACCCAGGGCTACCTCCCATTTTCTTTCTGTGGCTGGTTTACTCAGCAGAAATTTCCTCCAGGTTCATTAACACTGGGGCAAGTGCCAGGCTCTTCATCTCTTTCAGGACTGACTGAATAATATTCATACATGAGTTTATTTATCTATTTGTCCATCTATAGACACCTAGGTTGTTTCCATATCTTGACTATTATGAATACTACAACAACTAACATGAAAGGGTTGGTATCTTTATGAGGTGATAAGCTCATTTCCTTTGGGTATATGACCAAGAAGAGGGTATTGCAAGGTTATATAGTAGTCCTTTTATTCCATATTTTTCAAAATAACTGTCCCAACCTACATTCCTACCAACAGTGTACAGGAAGAGTTCCCTTTTTCCCTCACCAACATGTTATCTTTTGATTTCTGATAATAGCCATTCTAATGCTATGAGGTAGTATCTCTCAGTGGTTTTGATTTGCATTTCTCTGATGATTAATGATATTGATTAATCAATATTTACAACTTGTAAAAACTGCAATGATTAACCTGAGACCCTTTGGTCTTTGCCATCTCAAAGTCCTCAATCAAATCTGTAAAATCCCATTTCGCAGATACAATAATGTTATCACATTAAGATACAAACATCTTTGACGGCCATTACTCTTCCTACCAAATATGCTATATATACTTCAGAGTAAAAATATAATGTACAAAGTAACATGCACACTTAACTATTGAAAGACTAAAGCTATTATTATCAATCAACACTTGAAAAATGCTGGTCCTTAGATCATTTTATCTCTAATCATTAATTCCCCTATAAATTATTGTTTATCTTGCTTTTAACACTATCCATTTTTTCATTACTGATTATATTCTCAATGTGTTTATTTTTTCCTCATATTTACTAAGATTCCTAAGTATAATTCTTTTCCCCCTAATATCCACTTGCTTTTTGAATATAATTTCCTTCTTGATAAGCACAACATTGAAGAACTCTCTCAGAGTGGGTCTATAAATGATAAATTTATCCTTAAAAGTCTTTTTAGGCCAGCACCTCAGCTCACTTGGCTAATCCTCCACCTGCGGCACCGGCACACCGGGTTCTAGTCCCGGTTGGGGCACCGGTTCTGTCCCGGTTGCTCCTCTTCCAGTCCAGCTCTCTGGTGTGGCCCAGGAGTGCAGTGGAAGATGGCCAGGTCCTTGGGCCCTGCACCCGCATGTGAGACCAGGAGGAAGCACCTGGCTCCTGGCTTTGGATCGGCGCAGCGCCGGCCTCAACGCTCAACGCGGCCGTAGCAGCCACTAGGGGGGTGAAGCAACAGAAAAAGGAAGACCTTTCTCTCTCTCTCACTGTCTAACTCTGCCTGCAAAAAAAAAAAGTCTTTTTTAAATGTGGTATATACACACTACAGAATACTATTTAGCCATAAAAAAGAAGAAAACCCCATCTTTGGCAACAAAATAGATGCAACTGCAAAGCATTATGTTTAGTGAAACAAGCCAGTCTCCAAAAGACAAATATCATGTTTTTTCTGATATGGAAACTATTATAGAATACAAAAAAATGAAATGGTCATTTTGGGATAAGAATGTCATTTTTAGCTCATATTTATACTCCTGTGGAACTGTGATCTTCCCACTGTCTACTTGTTGAATATTATGAATAGTGGTGAATTTAAGCCTGTGAATCCAGAGTAGATTAAAAATAGGTTTTTGCCACTGTGGTAAAAAATGTTCTACATGAAGGATCTCTGTGAGTGAGACCCCAGCAAAAAGAAGTGGCCATCAAAGAAGGATGTATTTTTCTTTAAAGAGAGGAGAGAACTTCCACTTTGCTTATGGCCTTGTCAAAATATTGATGGAGTTTGTGGACCCAGAAGGCTTCCATAGCCTAGGCAGCTCATATCAAGAGTCTCAAGTGGTCACTGACATCATACAAAAGAGTGTTAATTGTTAAATTAACAACAGGAGTCACTGTGCAATTCCCATGCAGGACCTCTGTCCTCAGTGAGTTGTATTATGAGAATTAACTGTAAAACTAGTTCTCAAACAGTTTTACGTGCGCACATGTGTGTGCGTGTCTGGAAATTGTTTAAATCTTTACTTACTATATAGTTGGCCTTCTGTATGCAAAGTTAACTGAAAATGAATCTTGGCCAGCGTCGTGGCTCAATAGGCTAATCCTCCGCCTGCGGCACCTGCACCCTGTGTTCTAGTCCCAGTTGCTCCTCTTCCAGTCCAGCTCTCTGCTGTGGCCCGGGAAGGCAGTGGAGGATGACCCAAGTCTTTGGGCCCTGCACCCGCATGGGAAACCAGGAGGAAGCACCTGGCTCCTAGTTTCGGATCGGCGCAGTGTGCCGGCCATAGGGTCCATTTGGGGGATGAACCAACGGAAGGAAGGCCTTTCTGTCTCTCTCTCTCTCTCACTGTCTAACTCTGCCTGTCAAATAAAAAAAAAAAGAAAATGAATCTTAATGGAGAATGGAACTGGGAAGGGGAGAGGGAGGAGGAGAGGGGCAGGAGAGTAGGTAAGAGGACCAATATGGTGGGGAGAATCACTATATTCCTAAAGTTGTAGTTATGAAATTTGTATTCCTTAAAAAATAAATTTAAAAAAATTTTAATTAAAAAAATAAAAAATATATCTGCAAAAATTTATGAAGAAAGGAGAGGGAGGTAGAGGTATTGGGAGGGGAGTGATGGAAGTGTGGCTGCCTTCTTGGAACTGTACCTATGTACTGCATAAAATTATTCTCTTTATATTAATAAAATAAAATGAAATAAAAAATAAGAATAATAATATTTAAAAATTTAAAAATAATTCCTTTTTTGTTAAAATAAATCTTTCTTTAAACTAGTGTTTGAACAATAGTTTAACTGGGTAAAATGTCCTGGCTGGCTAGAAATGCAGCATAATATAGTAGCTGAAATGTTTTGAGGTCACATTACACGGGCCTAGATCTCTGATGGACCAGAGAAAAATTGTATAATGGGAGCAAATTTCCTTTCTCTGCCTTTCTCTTCATTTATGAAACAGAAATAATGATAGTTACATCCTACTGTCATAAAATTTACATAAGCTAATACATTTGAAATATTTCATACAGCACCTATCAAAGAAAAATATTAAGTAAATATTAACTATCACTAGTTAATAGGTAGATAATTAATCTTCCTTGATATTTATAATATATATTTTCTATTATCTTCTGGTATATATTGTTGCTAATAAGAAGTCTACCTTGAGACGAACAATTTTCAATTGAATATAATTTTTATTCACTCCCTGGATGCTTCTAGAATTTTTTCTATATCTTTGGTATCCTTAAATTGTCTTAGGGTACTTCAAAACATGTCCTGGATTTCATTTAACCTCTTGCGCTGTTGCTTTCTTCCGTTCTCTGTGCGTGTGTGTGTGTGTGTGTGTGTGTGTGACTCTGCCTTCTCTGTCATCATGCCCTTTGAAAAAATAAATAATAGGCCAGCGCCGCAGCTCACTTGACTAATCCTCCGCCTGTGGCACCGGCACCCTGGGTTCTAGTCCAGGTTGGGGCGCTGGATTCTGTCCTGGTTGCTCCTCTTCCAGTCCAGCTCTCTGCTGTGGCCTGGGAAGGCAGTGGAGGATGGCCCAGGTGCTTGTGCCTTGCACCTGCATGGGAGACCAGGAGGAAGCACCTGGCTCCTGGCTTTGGATCGGTGCAGCACAGGCCATAGCGGCCATTTGGGGGGTGAACCAACGGAAAAGGAAGACTTTTCTCTCTGTCTCTTTCTCTCTCACTGTCTAACTCTGCCTGTCAAAAAAAAAAAAAAAAAAAAAAAAAAAAAGAAAGAAAGAAAAAAGAAATCTTTTTTAAATAAATGGCTTTTTCCTAAGATTTATTTATTTATGTGAAAGGCAGAGTAACAGAGAGGCAGAGGGAGGAGGGAGGAGGGAAGAGAGGGAGAGGGAGGGGGAGGGGGAGGGGGGGAGAGAGAGAGAGATACAGGTCTTCCATCCACTGGTTCACTCCCTAAATGGCTGCAATGGCCAGAGCTGGACAATCTGAAGCCAGGAGCCAGGAGCTTCTTCCAGGTCTCCCAAGCAGGTGCAGGGGCTCAAGGACTTGGGCCATCTTCCATTCCTTTCCCAGGCAATTAGCAGAGAGCTGTATTGGAAATGGAGCATCTAACTTGAACTGGCTCCCATATGGGATGCCAGCATTGCAAGTAGTGGCTTTACCCAGTATGCCACAGTGCCAGCCCCAATAATAAATCTTAAAAAAAAAATTGCCCAATGATTATGTATTCAAATATGAACCTCAAAGATTATACCCTACCAAGGCTATTATAAACAGTGAATTACCAATTTCTTATAGGACAGTTAAAGCAATTTTTCCTAACTTGACTTTCTATTATAATCATTAAATAAATTGTCAAATGCATATTCAAAATCCTACCTCCCAGATTCTAATATATTACATCTGTACTGGGCATAGCAAATTCTACTTAAAAATAAATGCTCATAGTTCTGGTGTACAGACATTCAACAAATCGCTAGTTTCAAACACAGAGAACAATGTGAGACGACTGAAGATTTTTCTTCCCAAGTCACCTCTATCATCTCTGCCCAAATTTCCTCACAAGTTTCATGTTTGAAAGGAGGATTCATGCAAAGAATAATGGCTTAAAATCAAAGAAGAGTGCTTTAGGATATTACAAAAAAGGAGAAAAATTTGAGGTACATGAGACAGTTTAAAAAGCACTCGGGCAACCAAGTGCAGTGGTGGCGCAGGAGCCCTTCTTCTAGCCATGACGCTGACCAGTGGCATCACTGGTGCTGAGCATTTGTTCTCCGCTTCCTGGAAAAGATTATTCTCTGCACCATTAACATCAGGTGCCATCGTGAGACTTGCTGTGGCCTGAGAAATGTGAAGAAGTAACTGAACCACGTTTGAGCAAAGCTTTAAGAGCCACTGTGTAGTGACTTGACGTTTTTTCTGTGCCACAAGCCAGAAAAGGAGACTGTTCGTTCTGCTTGAGTCCCCAGCTGAGTAAGACATGGAATACAGCAGAAGCCCAAGCGCAGCTGACGTGACACTGGCGAGAAATGAATGCTCGCTTAGGTAAACTGCCAAGATTTAGAGGTTGGTTGTTCATGCAGTATAACTTAGTCTAAGCTGACAGAGAAATCACTGCTGCTGCTTTATTACTACAAATGCCTTGTGCATATCTCAGGGAAGATCTGGGGTACATTCTTTTTGTAAACAATCAAGTAAAACATAAACAATACTCCCAGCACAATCCTAGTAAAGCAAACTAATACAATGAAGTGATGCAAAGCACTTTAATGAAATCCAGTTTCAATCAATCATTTATTACTGAAATGTATTGAGCCCTTGCCCTCTACTAGGTACCAGGGTATCTCTCAATACTATAAAGAGACACAGAGGATATATAGATATATACAGATATATGAAAAGAGGGAGAGACAAAAATGTGAACAAATAATTTCAACATAGTACAATAAATGCTATCATAGAGGCAAAGACTTGTGATAGCACAGATAAGTAAAAAAGGTTCCAGAATAGACAGAATCTTGAAGAACAGAACCTTGAAACACACGCAGGTATTTGGGAAGGGGAAATCACCATCCCAGGCAAAGCAAACAGCCCATAAAACACAAAAGAGCCATACGAGAAGCTGGCAAGGGGAATAGTCAAGCCTACTACATGCATGGAGAGAACTATATCTGACCAGGAGACAGAAAGCACACAACAAAGAAGCATGCAAGCCACTTGAGAGAGCCCAATGTACATGTCCCTGAAGGCAACAGTAAGCCACAGCAAAATTCCAATAGATCATGCCACGATCAAATCTGCGTTACAGGAAGACACAGATACAGAGACTGGGTTGCAAAGGAAGAGCCCATCATCATTGCTCTCTGCTTTGATGTTCACATATTTCAATCACAGCAAATAGTAACAGGCATAGGTTTTATTCAAAGGCACATACTAAATTGTCAAGTAAAAACCACAAAAAGCTGACTGTATACTAAGGATTTAAAGGACTCTGTAAGGAAAAAGAATCACAAATAAGATTACTGGAAAGGATTTAAAGTAATTTCTTTCTTCCTCATAAAACATTCATTTTCAAACTTTCCTGCTTCTCACACAGTATTCTGCTGCCACAAGTAACCCATCTTCAGTTCACATTAAACCATCCCAAATTGGAAACCAGAATAGTAAGTGCAAACTGCTTATGAGAAGATGGAAATTTTTAACCAATGAGCAGATATATTTATGATCGATGACCCTTTTAGAAACCAAAAAATGTCTAGGATTACTAAGCAATACTTCCCGTTCTGTCTTGATTACACAGGTCTGTGAGCACTTACCTTTCTAGATTTCAGATTACTAACAAAGGTTAGTGCAAGGAAACGGATGCAATCAGAACTAGGATTAGAAGAGGCCTTAAACAGCCACCGAAACCCGAAGTTTAAACCTCACTACAAAGTCATTTCCTCAGGTGATTATTCCATTTTGCTTGAGTCTCCGCCAAAGGAAAGAAAACCACTATCCTTGAAATAGCACATTTGATCTACAGCTAAATTAAGAAGATTTTGACAGCACATGAGCATTCAACAAAATGACCTTACCACCAGCAAATCTGAACAACCACTTGAACCCTTTAGAAATACAAAGCTATAAATACAGTAGGCTTAAGGAAATGTAAACTTTACTATGAATAATTACAAAACAGCCTTGTAAGAACTGAAAGATTTTTATAAATATGTTCAAGACAAAACTTAGTCTCTTCCTATGGGTGGCAGCAGGCTACAACATATGGAATCAGAATACGTGGATGAATTTGGTTTCCTTCACACTGAGCAACCCTGGGCAATTACCCAACTGCTCTTTGTCACGATTTCCTCACTAGTGAGATAGGAAAAGTCTCTCCTTCACAGGATGGTCAACCCTTGTGATGCGCTATATGAGAATTTCAATGCCTATCGACTACTAGTCTTCAGAGTAGTACAAAAGCCCAACATGCGGTAGATAGTAAGATAAAAAAGACAGTAAAAATTGTAACATTAACCATAAAAACCTTCAGAATGATTCAATCAAATACGCAAAATAGTATAGGCTTCAAAAAAAAAGTGTGCTATGCCACTGAAATATTATTAAAGAATAAAATAACACCCATTTCCTTTCTGTTTAAAGGAAAAGTACCTGCAAAGCCTATTGTAAAAATATATAAATAAAAACTAATTCTCTGTGGAATAAAGTGCAGAGAATTTTAGGAAGTTAGCTTCTACTTACATCAGGCTTGGAATGCTGAAATATCTTCAGGGGAAATTTTAGGTCTCCTTTAGCTAGAGTTACTAAATATTCTTTTAATAGCTCACTGGCCACACCAGGACACTGTTTCTCACAACGGTGAAGAAAGGGAACCATCCACTGGTAGGCACTTGTCACGTACTTGTCCTCAGGACACTGAAAGTAATTAACCAAAATAAACAGACAAGCATTCAATTACACTAGTATCTTATTATATGAAACAACAAGTTGTATAGCTTACAGATAATTGGACTAATGTTAAATAGTAAAAGCCCAACACCTTTTAAAACAGACTACTAATACAGACCAACACGCAGCCATAGAACAGATAACCTTCTGCCCAGGGTGAGTAGACCTAACAACAGTCATATCACTTGGCCCACCTCTCAGACCATGATCCATCTGGGGCCCCACACAGCCTTTGCACGGCTCTAGAAGGCAAACACACTGCTACTACTCAGTCATGAGTTCCTCAGAGCAGACAGGGTCTATGCAAAAAGTGTATGTGCAAAGAGAGCTGGAGAGAGACTTCAGACCAACATAAAGAGTGTACAGAAATGGGCACAGGGACACAGACATAAGCAGAGGGTCCCCTAAGAGTATGGTCTCAGCTAAAAGCCCAGGGCCTCCCCTCCTTTTCCTCTTCTTCTTTGTATTGTTCTGCCCCTTTGCATCCACCTTCACAAAACTCCCAAGGACACAGATAAGTTTACTCATTATCCCTCAAATGATTTCTCTGAATTACCCTAGGGAAGCCCTACAAATAACACATTATTTTCACTGGATGGCTGATCAAGAAAAGAACAAGAAAGCAAAGACGGAGAGAAATGGAAGATGGGTAAGAAGGCAAAGATTGTGAGAGGGTGTGGGAAATAGGAAAAATGCAAGAGAGAGAGGAAAGCAGAGTGAAAAGGAAAAGGATCGAAGGAAATAGACAGAAGCTCTCAGTCAGCTGCGACTGCAACCTTCATCGCGCCCACTCCAATGAGGCTGCCAACTGTAAAGGACTAACCAGCATTCTTCGACAGGTGCCCCCTCCACAGCACCAGCATTCCTGCCTCTCTGCTCAGTGGGTGGAACACTGGGAGTAAGAACAAGATGACTGGAGGGTAATTTCAGAATGCCTGGGAAAATTCTCTTACACATTCCACTCCTCAAGTCAGGATGTCTTCTTCATATAACTACCCAGTGCTCTGAACTCTAGTACTGTTTTCTAAGTCCTTGAAATAGAAGTAATTGGGAATTTTAACACAGTAAAATATCGCAAGCAAAGCTAACAGAGGACTGTTTAGTTTAGAAATACACCTAACTGGAAGGAAAGAAAGTTATACAGACGAGTCTAACTAAAGGCAAGCAAGGTACAAAGACAGCCAAAATTGCTTTGTATGTCTTCAGTAATCTGATTTTTTAAACAGTAAAGAAATTGTCCTTTATTTACCAAGTTCTCCAGTTTGAAGGACATCTCTTTTTGGTTTGAGACACATATTAATCAAAACACACATGGAATGCTGGAAAAGAAACTTAAAATAAAACTTACGCTATTCATCAGTAATCTCAGTTTTTCAATGTCTTTCATCTGCTGGAGTTCTTTCAAGGTTAGAGTTAAGTCACAACCGGCTTCATACACCAATGTTTCCAGAGTAACCAAATTATCACACAGAGCCAGCAAGCCAGGAATATTCCGCTCCATTCCGAGTCGAATAAGTGACAGTGCGCAGTCAACCTAAAATTGAAAAGTGACAGTAAATCCCTGAGTATTACATACTTCTCATATATTTTAAAGTAAAAGCCTACAGAACCTAACTTATGAATGACATTATCAGTAACGCATATTTATTATTTATTACAAAAAATTTGAATTCTTTATCAAATATATCAGCATGAAAATGTTACAGAAGAATCAAGAAACCAGAAATATCGAAGAAAGATAACAAGAAAAAGAAAACCATCTTAAATTTATAGAGCATTATAAACAACAGTACAGTCTTATATATACTTCTCTATTTAAATCTATTGATAGGGAAATAAAATCGCATAACTAGTAGTAAAAAATCAAAATGTCAAATTAATTTTATTTCACTGAACCACAGTGCTTCCACAAAAAACGTCTGTTTCCAAGGTTTTCCTTTTATATTCCTGTGCTGTACATATCCTTTCAAAGTGCCTCCCTCATAGAAGGCACTCAATAAATAACTGTGGAATAATTAAGAATAAAAATAGTTTATCTCAATTCAAATACTTAGCCTTCACCAGACAAAAACAAAGGATGATTTTCCTCAACTTGCTCAGTAGATAGGAAGTTAACCCCTACTTCCTTTTTTATTTTTGATTTTTTTTTTTTTTTTTTTTTTTTACAGGCAGAGTGGATAGTGAGAGAGAGAGACAGAGAGAGAAAGGTCTTCCTTTGCCGTTGGTTCACCCTCCAATGGCCGCCGCAGCCGGCGCGCTGCGGCCGGCGCACCGCACTGATCCGATGGCAGGAGCCAGGAGCCAGGTGCTTTTCCTGGTCTCCCAGGGGTGCAGGGCCCAAGCACCTGGGCCATCCTCCACTGCACTCCCTGGCCACAGCAGAGGGCTGGCCTGGAAGAGGGGCAACCGGGACAGAATCCGGCGCCCCGACCGGGACTAGAACCCGGTGTGCCGGCGCCGCTAGGCGGAGGATTAGCCTAGTGAGCCGCGGCGCCGGCCCGATTATTTATTATTTGAAAGGCAGAGTGACAGAGAGAGAGGGAGAGACAAAGAGAAATTCCTTGAACTCCCCAAATGGCAAAAACATCCAGGACTGCGCAAGGTAGAAGCCAGCAGCCTAGAATTCCCACGGGGGTGGCAGGGACCCAAGCACTTGTGCCACGTTCTATTCCTTTCCTACGTGCATTAACAGGAAGCTGGATAGCAAGCAGTACTCAAACCAGCACTCACTGTGGGATGCTATTGTTGCTGCTGGTGGCTTAATTTGTTGTGCTACAATACTCTGATTTTATTGATTTGGGTCTTTTCTCTTCTTTTTTTAGTTAGTTGGGCAAATGGGGTGTCAGTTTTGTTTAGTTTTTCAAAAAACCTGCTCCACATTTGGCTGATTTTTTGTAATGTATTTCTCTGAAGGGAGGAGAGAACTTCCACTTTGACTAAGACCCTGTCTGAATAAGATCAAAGTCAGCGAACTCAAAAGGCTTCCATAGCCTTGGCAACTCATGACTAAAGCCTAGGGAGATTACTGACGCCATAAACAAGAGTGTCAAATTGTTAAGTCAACAACAGGAGTCACTGTGTACTTACTCCTCATGTGGGATCTGTCCCTAATGCACTGTCCAATGTGAAGTAATGCTATAACTAGTACTGAAACAGTATTTTACACTTTGTGTTTCTATGTGGGTGCAAACTGATGAAATCTTTACTTAATATATACTGAATCGATCTTCTGTATATAAAGATAATTGAAAATGAATCCTGATGTGAATGGAATGGGAGAGGGAGCGGGAGATGGGAGGGGTGCAAGTGGGAGGGAAGTTATGGGGGGGGGGGGAAGCCATTGTAATCCATAAACTTTACTTTGGAAATTTATATTTACTAAATAAAAGTTAAAATTAAAAAAAAGGCCCATCTACAAGGGAAGCAGGATACACAGCAGACTCATAGAATGGCAGATGTCCTAAATAACACTCTGGCCTCAGAATCAGCCCTTAAGGCATTCGGATCTGGCTGAAGAGCCCATGAGAGTATTTTAGGCATGGAAAACCAAGACACTCTGGCAAAAAAACAAAGAGGACCTAAATGAAATATCTCTGAGAGTGATATCCCAGTGGAAAGAACAGGCCATCAAAGAAGGAGGTACCTTTCTCTGAAGGGAGGAGAGAACTTCCACTTTGACTATGACCTTGTCTAAATAAGATCGAAGTCAGCGAACTCAAAAGGCTTCCATAGCCTTGGCAACTCATGACTAGAGTCTAGGGAGATTACTGACGCCATGAACAAGAGTGTCAAATTGTTAAGTCAACAACAGGAGTCACTGTGTACTTACTCTTCATGTAGGATCTCTGTCCTTAATGCGTTGTCCAATGTGAATTAATGCTATAACTAGTACTGAAACAGTATTTTACACTTTGTGTTTCTCTGTGGGTGCAAACTGATGAAATCTTTACTTAATATATACTAAATCGATTTTCTGTATATAGAGATAATTGAAAATAAATCTTGATGTGAATGGAATGGGAGAGGGAGTGGGAGATGTGAGGGGTGCGGGTGGGAGGGAAGTTATGGGGGGAAAATACATTGTAATCCATAAACTTTACTTTGGAAATTTATATTTACTAAATAAAAGTTTAAAAAAAAAAGGGCTTTTTTTTTTTTTTTTTTTTTGGACAGGCAGAGTTAGACAGTGAGAGAGAGAAAGACAGAAAGAAACGTCCTCCCTCCACTGGTTCATCCCCTAAATGGCTGCTACGGCCGGCGCACTGCACCAATCCGAAGCCAGGAGCCAGGTGCTTCCTCCTGGTCTCCCTTGTGGGTGCAGGGCCCAAACACTTGGGCCATCCTCTGCTGCCTTCCTGGGCCACAGCAGAGAGCTGGACTGGAAGAGGAGCAACCGGGACAGAATCTGCTGCCCCAACCAGGACTAGAACCCGGTGTGCCGGCACCACAGGCAGACGATTAGCCTAGTGAGCCAAAGCGCTGACCTAAAATGGGCTTTGAAGAGTCCATGGGTATTAGGTGAGGAAGGAAGATTAAGGGAAAGAGAACAGTGTGGGAACAGAGATGCATGGCATCTTGACAAAGTACACTTAGAGTCACCTGACTGAAAAGGAAACAGGAAGTGAATGATCAGGGACATGGCTGGTGAGGTAGGTAGGGGCCAGATAATAAAGAATACTGTTTGTCAAGAAAAGTAATTTGCAGTTTATCCCAAAATGCAATATGACAAAGGAATTTTCAATGGAGGTATGTCATAAATAGTTACACTTTGGAAA
The DNA here is from genome assembly GCF_964237555.1 of Oryctolagus cuniculus. Taxonomy (NCBI): domain Eukaryota; kingdom Metazoa; phylum Chordata; class Mammalia; order Lagomorpha; family Leporidae; genus Oryctolagus; species Oryctolagus cuniculus. The sequence goes on along the minus strand of NC_091433.1, from coordinate 187,288,464 downwards.
GAATATTTAGCATTTATTGAAGAATGAATGAAATGTGAATGATGAGCTGGAAATGGACTGGATTGAAATAAGCAGACTATCAAGGACAAGCGCAGTCACTGCTGGTAGAGGAATTCTGACAGAAGCACAGGGATTCATCCATTCATCCGTAAGTGGTTCACTCATTTATTCACACTGAGTAAATGTTTGTGAACACTTCATATGTAGCACGCAAACAACAACAAAGAGCTAAACTAAGACGGTGTCACTGAAGACATACAGAAGAATGCTGACGGACAATTAAGAAGATAGAATTTATGCAGCTTGGGCACATCAAATGAGAAGTGTAAGAAGGAGGGGGAGTCTACAACGAGTTTAGGTTTCTGATCTAAACCACGGATATATACATGTTTATGTATGTGGGTGGTACCTCTGTGGGCAATAGGGGGAGTTAGAGAGAGTAGCACATATACAAAAGTAAAAAATTAATTAGATATTGAGTAAGTTGCTTTTTTTTTTGCAATCTTTTTTTAAAAAAAGATTTATTTACTTATTTGAAAGTCAGAGTTACACAGAGAGAGGAGAGGCAGACAGAGAGAAAGGTCTTCCATCCGATGGTTCACTCTCCAATTGGCCGCAACGGCCAGAGCTGCACTGATCCGAAGCCAGGATCCAGGAGCTTCTTCTAGGTCTCCTATGTTGGATGCAGGGGCCCAAGGACTTGGGCCATCTTCTACTGCTTTGCCAGGCCATAGCAGAGAGCTGGATCAAAAGTGGAGCAACTATGTTTCGAACCGGCGCCCATATGGGATGCCGGCGCTTCAGGCCAGGGTGTTAACCCACTGTGCCACAGCGCCGGCCCCACAAGTTGCTTCTTGAGATGCCTACGGGACATCTTAGATGTTCAGCAGTAGGTCCAAAAACAAGAAAACAAAATATGTGGCTGAAGCAATAACATTCTGAGACTGTCAGCATACAAATCACAGGGCAGTACTTGGGGAGAAGGACCTGAATGGGTTCCACCTTCAGGCTCTCTCCAGTGACGGGAACAGTATCCCAGGGATAGTTAACACTTAAGGGAGAAGTCAAAGAATAGGAGCCACAGGAGGAGACTAAAAAGAATGGCTAAGAAGGCACTGACAAGAAAAAACTGGAAGCCTAAGCTAAAGAGATTTCAGGAAAGAGTAGTAAAGATTGTCAAAGAACAAGATGTGAGATAGCAAATCGAGGGAACCTGACATTAAGAAGTGGACTGCTAGCCTCACAGCCTGAAGTTTCAGTACAGTGGGAAGAATACTTAGACTCGGGAATTGAAGAGTAAACAAAAATTGAGAGAGTGGCCACAAAGAACAGAGCAACTATTCCTGAGCTAAGGTACAAGGGGAACAGAAAGCCAAAACAGAAGCCGGGGAGAGTATGGCGCTAATCTTTTGACATTTTTACAAACGTATAATGTAAGGGATTTGAACTTTATGCCCATAGCTGGGGTTGGCAATAACTAAGGAGAGGTTAAATATACAGGACAGAGAAGCGATGAGCGTTAACATGAACCCGAGGAGGGGAGAGGGTAAAATCCAGAGCACAAAAAAAGGGAGGAGCTTTGAACATAAAATGTGTTCCTCTGGGGAGAACTGGAAAGAATAAGTGCAAAAGACAGGAGGTTCTCAATTTTTCAAATAAACACAAAGCAAAATCATCTTCTGAGAATGATGAAGTAGGTGGTGGGTGAAAGGAGGAGGGGAGAAGGGGAAGAGGGACAGCCACACAGCACAAGGCAAAGAACCTGCTCAGGACAAAGGCCCAGCCAAACCCTTCAGATACAAGAAAAGAAGAAATTCATATTCAGATGGAAAGACTGATGCAAAAATAGGTTGGGGGGGAGGTGGGGAGTGAGGGTCCAGGAATTGTAGGTAGGTAAAGGATAAGACAAAGTGGAAGGATATGGTAATGCTTCATTCAGTTCATAAAATTTTTAACTGAATTCCTAGAACTAAAAATCCAATTCACATATGAAAAGATACATCTACCTTCACATTAATCTAAATAAAAAACAAACTCTATCTCAGGTGACTTTTCGGAAAGCAGTAAGAAAACGATATAGAAAACACAACTTTGTACAAGTAATAGTCTGACTACATGGCATATTACTAATATGAAATACACTCATTAATTCTGTGATCCAAATCATCTTCTAATATCAACTTTGAATTTACTCTCTTCCCAAATAAATGAAAATGTTCTATAATTTACTTACTGACACTCAATGAACGTAATGTGTAGACTTATACCACATATCCCAAGCCATCACTAGGTAAAATTCTTCACTATAAACATTTTCCCAAACTAACAAATAAGTTTTGCTATAGAAATCCATAGACACAAAGGAAAAAGAAGTCCCACATCAATTAAATCTCTAAAAATGAAAAATATAGTACTATGTCAGATATCATTTTGATTGTACCACAAGCTACATGAAATGGCAATACCCGATGTGAAGCCTATAAAAACCTCTATTGTAAGTGTTTTTATAAATCAAACACAGAATACAAGCCAACTAAAGCATGAGAAAAATCACTTTCCTTTTTAATTTTTAGGTAGGTATCCCCAATTACTGGAGGAAAAAAAGAAATCAAGTTGTCTGGGAATGATTGTGAGACTATTAGAAATTTTAAATTTCAGAAAGCTCCACAGTTTTTGAATCAAATGTAAGAGCAGTTTTAGATTTGCAGCATAGCTGAGCAGAAAGTAGGTCTGCATATACCTCTTGCTCTACTTACCCTCACCTCAAACCATCTACCCCCTGCCCTGTCAAGGTCACTGAGGGTAGAGAATTTGTTATAAAGTCTACATTAACAGATGGGCTTCTTTCACTCCGTAATATGCATTTCAGGTTCCTCCATATGAAATACAACCCGGTTGGTGTATTATCATTCAATAATACTGCATTATATCTATGTGCTATAGTTGTCCATTTATATAAAGCCATCTTGGGTCATCAACTGTTAACAAATATACCATTCATGGGGCCAGCGCTGTGGTGCAATGAGCTAATGCTCTTGCCTGAAGCGCTGGCATCCCATATGGGTGCCAGTTCGAGACCCGGCTGCTCCACTTCCAATCCAGCTCTCTGCTATGGCCTGGGAAGCAGTGGAAGATGGTCCAAGTCCTTGGGCCCCTGCATCCACATGGGAGACCCAGATGAAGCTCCTGACTCCTGGCTTCAGATTGGCACAGCTACGGCCGTTGCGGCCATCTGGAGAGTGAACCATCGGATGGAAGACCTCTCTTTCTCTGCCTGTCCTCTCTCTGTGCAACTCTTTCAAATAAATAAATAAATAAATCTTAAAAAACAAACAAACAAATATACCATTCAAAGGGGGCTGGCGCTGTGGCATAGCGGTTAAAGCAATCGCCTGCAGTGCTGGCACCTCATGTAGGTGCTGGTTCAAGTCCCAGCTGCTCCATTTCCGATCCAGCTCTCTGCTGTGGCCTGGGAAGACAGTAGAGGATGGCCCAAGTCCTTGGGCCCCTGCACCCATGTGGGATACCCAGAAGAAGCTCCTGGCTCCTGGCTTTGGATTGGCACAGCTCCGGCCATTGTAGTCATCTGGGGAGTGAACCAGCAGATGGAAGGCCTTTCTCTCTCTCTCTCTCTGTCTCTCTCTCTGCCTCTCCTTCTCTCTTTGTGTAACTCTGACTTGCAAGTAAAAATAAATAAATCTTAAAAAAAATACCATTCAAAGGCAAGATTCTAACAATAAAGATAATTTGGGTGGTGAAAGGTTATTAAATTAATTAATTAATTAATGAAATAACAGCACTGATAATGTGGCAATTTCTGTCACAACAATTAAAAAAAACAATGCTTGAAATTTGAGCCACAAACATTCAAAGATTAAATATTGAAAAAGCATTACTGTTTTTTTAAAATGCCTGACACCAATTGCCCAACATTTTATAGACATTAGAAATTTTTAAATTTTCATTCTTTGTTCAACTAACAGAACTTCATAGAAATCAGGTTTTGTGGTTTTTTTTTTTTTTAATGTACATATAAAAACACACACACACCTTCCTCCTTACTCTCAAAAAGCTGTATCTAGTGGTAGGCATTTTGGTGCAGCAGATTAAGCCACAGAGTGGGGCAATCTGTCTCCCCTGTCTGAGTGCCTGGGATCAAGTTCTGCCTCCATTTCCAATCCAGCTCCCTTCTACTGCACTCCTTGAAAGACAGCAGACAATGGCTCAAGTACCTGAGAATCTGCCACCCACAAGGGAGATCTAGATAGAGTTGCTATTTCAGCCTGGCCCAGCCCTGGCCATTCTAGACACTTGGGGAGTGAACCAGCAGATGGGAAGTTTATTTAATGTACTTCTTTCTCTCTCTCAGTCGCTCTCATTCTGCCATTTAAATAGAGAAATTAAAAAAAAAAAAAGTTGCATCTATAAGTTCAGCTAAAAAAACCCCAAAGCACTAAAACAAAATTGGTCTAACAGGTTCCTTTTTCTTTTTAGACAGAGATAGTAGTAATATAATAAATTTGTAAAATTTTTGCAAATCATATGATGCCATCGGAATCTTAAAGATCTCTAGAAGCACGTTTTCAATCTATAATTGTCTGGAGATAAATGTGCCTCATTGACTCATGTCATCAATTGTTATCAAGTTGATATGGGACAAGTCAGGGAGACAGTTAAGTTCATGAGCTGGAGGCCATACCTTCCCTACCCCTTGTAATCCTACCCATCTACCTATCAATCAGATGATCCCTTCTCCAGGATGCGCCTCCCCTTACCTGGGACCTGGGAGCAGTACTACGTAACCAGTCCCTTTTCCTAAGTTCGTAAGAAGCCTGGTAAAGGAGACGAGGCTCACTCTTTCTCTCTCTTCATGGATCCAGGGCAAGCATGGAATAGAAGTCTCTCTACCTTTCCTGGCCCACCATCCCTACATAAAGCCCTCACGTGCTTGTGTTTCCTCCTTACTTTGTAAATAAACCTTATCACACTGCACATCATGTTTGTGCCTGTACTTAGAATTCTTCTCTAAGTAAAAGGCAAGAGTTTGGAATAGAAATTTAGGTCTGACCTAGTATGAACTGGTCATTTGCAGATACATGATATTGTTCTGAGACTATAATTCTCCAAGGGAGCTGAACTGTCCACCAGGAAACTTTGACTATGTGGAGAAGCATCAGCACAAGAATTACTGGAACGTAGATTCACACCAACTGGGTAGAGGCCAGGAATGCCAGACGTGGCTCCTGCCTACCTTTCCAATGTCCCGGAAAGTCTAGTGTGGTCAGACTCTAGCTCTCAACTTCAGTTAGCTTTTACATAAAATTCCTTTTTGTTTGTGCTAATTTGCACCAACTTTTCCTGTAATGCAGCTACTGTATATATTAAGGGAAGATTTTACTTTCTTTTGTTAAAATTTCATCTGACAATAACTGGTGGTATTTCTCTCAAAAGATGACATACTTGAGTCTGTTAGCAAATTCAGTAATCTTCGTCAAAGTATTTCCCACTGATTTTACTTCCTAGTATGGTCATGATCATGGATTTATCTACTTCATTCATTATATAGTGCATATTAGGTCATTATACAATTTTTTTGAAATTATTTCTGTTGATATTGCATCTATACTATTGTTTCAGGATGAAAAGGAAGCATTGCATTACAAAATATTTACTACAAAAAAATTCTATGAGTCTGAGGCCAACCGTTTTTAAAGATTTATGTCCCTAGTTCTCGTATTTGTGTAAATGACCATTTTTATATAAATTCAATAAGATTATACACAAACATGGCTTTTGTATATTGTTTATCTATCTATAAAACAGAGAATTAGAGTAGATTATCTCAAAGAGGTGTTGTTGTTGTTGTTGTTGTTGTTGTTAACTGTGGTATCTAAGATTCTAAACATTTTTAAATATACTATGGTCCTTAACCAATTTCAAAACCTTGGAAAGTCAATCATAAATATTCTTGATCACCTCACAAAAAGTTTGGTCTAGAACATTCCTAACATCTCCAATAAGTAATTCATCTTCAATTTGACAAATACTATAAGTAGCAATAAAATTAAGCAGGAAATCAAGAAGACTAGCATAGAAGACTAGCATATCTGGGCCATCCCAGATATATCAAGTAGAAATTTCAATAGATTTCCATATTACTCCCCACAGTATTGTTGCTCACCAGATCCTGTGGATTCAACCTTCCAATCAAATGAAAGACTGATGCCATGACAGGCAGCCCAAAGCCAGAATGCAAGCAGAAAGAAAAGTGTATCCACTGGACAGACCTTGTATCAGACTTCACAGTACATTCTGTCACTCTTTGCTCTGAAAGACAAATCTCTGTTCTCTAGGATGAAGACAACTATTGCTTACATCTACAGAGCATTCATCCGCCAGAGTTTTGAATGCTCTTTCATGTATATTTTCTTTGTTCTCATCAGCTCTAGTCTAAGAACTAACCCCCAGAGAAAGTTAAGGTACAAAGAAAACATAGGCAACAGGATCAGAGTCACGGGGTCCATTAGTTTCCCGAGTTAGGATTAGTATTCAGAAACCATAAAGTACCATGCTTATCTCTCTCTTGCATGCTCCCTGTCTGATGCTGCTGTTACACATCTCGGCAAAGGTACAGAAGAACTAAAAGAAATTAGGCATGGACTCGAGGAAAACATTGGAAACAGCTTAGAATAGGGTTCCTGAAATGAAAAATTATAATCAGATGACTCCCTGCAGTATACCAGAAGACAAATAAAGCATTTCTTTTTTTTTTTTTTTTTTTTTTTTTTTTTGGCAGGCAGAGTGGACAGTGAAAGAGAGACAGAGAGAAAGGTCTTCCTTTGCCGTTGGTTCACCCTCCAATGGCCGCCACAGCCGGCGCGCTGCAGCCAGCGCATCACGCTGATCCGAAGCCAGGAGCCAGGTGCTTCTCCTGGTCTCCCAAGGGGTGCAGGGCCCAAGCACTTGGGCCATCCTCCACTGCACTCCCGGGCCACAGCAGAGAGCTGGCCTGGAAGAGGGGCAACCGGGACTAGAACCTGGCTCCCCAACAGGGACTAGAACCCGGTGTGCCGGCGCCGCAAGGCGGAGGATTAGCCTAGTGAGCTGCGGCGCCAGCCCAAATAAAGCATTTCTACATCGATAGGATCCCTCAATATCATAGTAAGTCTATGAAAAATAGAAATATGCAGGAATACAAGGAACAGTATGTATCACATTTTAAGAATTCTGATCAACTTTTCTTATGTGTCTTTCCTCTGTACAAATCCAAAACAAAAGCCACAAAAACTTCTAAGACAAAGAAAACATGGACAATAGACAAAAGAAATATTCATTTCACCCTTTGCAAGTTATATCCATGACTCCTGGCACCCCTTTCGTGATCCCCTACGCGAACTGAATCCTGGAGACCCAGCACAGCGGCCCGAGCATCACTGAGCATCACGGAGCAGCTGCCACTCCCTCACCTGGCCGGCATAATGCTCTACCTCCTCTGCCCTGGCCTGGTACCAGTCCATGACGCTCTCGACTGCAAGCGGGGCTGTCCTGTAGCTCAGCAAGGCAGGCTGTGCAGCATATAAGAATTCACTTTCATCTTGGCGACTTGGCTCAACAACCATTCTGCAACGCACAAGAGGAACAATTAGCAACAGACGGGAATGCTGTGGAAAAAACAAAAATTTTCTAACAGAAAGAAGCAGAGATGGGGTGAGAGCAGGCTACAGAGACAAGGATCATGTATGTAGTGCACATGTATGTGTGTGTGTGTTCTCCTGTACCCGCTAGGTCACTTAGGAGAAATGAGAGTTTTTTAGGATGTTTAATTTATTTTTCCACTAGCTTTCCTGATTTAAAAACCAGAATGGATAATAGATTAAAATAATTGTTCCACAAATCAATCTGAAAGTATTAACAAAATCAAAGTCACCCTGGAAAATCTGGACAGACACACACAGCTGGGAGTCCCACGGCAGGTCTATTAAATCAAAATCACCTGTGATGGCCAGCCAGGCTGAATTTAAGAAACACAGCCCCCAGGGATTCCAACCTGGATTTAGTAAGAAAGCTTGTTCTCAGTGTTCCTAAGAATCAGAGAAAATTCACCTCATTTATGTGATCATACCCTAACTGGGTGCCAGAGTATAGTACTGTACCAACACCTGTACAACACACCTCTACACCAATCCTCATCCTATATGAAAAAGAATGACTTAAGAATAAAGAAGAAAACAGACAAGAAAATAAAGAATGTCTCAGAGCAACAGGCACAGGGATAACAGCATGAGAATCACAAACTGAGTAGTTTTTAATAAGGGCCAATTGCCCTTAGGGAATAAAAGCAGAAAACCAAACTAAGAGATTGCAGGTGGACGAATGGAAAATGTTGTGTTCCACTGGGACATTCATTCCGCCAAAGTGAGCTGGCAGGGCACGACAGGAGCAGTCTGTTGCTAGCACAAGGCACGGGAGACAGAATGCAGTCTGAAGCACAATTCCATCATCGAGCTGTGAAATTGTCTGCAAATTACTTAACTAAAATTAGACAAAGGTTCTTTTTATTCATTTTTTAAAATGATGATAATACAGGGTACTTCAAAAAGTACTCAGAAAATGCATGTTATGATTTGCATAATAGACATAGAACCTCACATGACTACAGCAATAGGTGCTCAATGACTCTCTCTCAAGGTAGCACGTTCTACCTTTACTATCAAATTAGCAAGGTTCTATCCTGATACATCAAAATAAATCTTTAAATTCTATTTTCCTGAACAGGTCTTCAAAGAAGGAGGTACCTTTCTCTGAAGGGAGGAGAGAACCTCCACTTTGACTATGACCGTGTCTGAACAAGGTAAGAGTCGGAGAACTCAAGGGGCTTCCATAGCCTTGGAAACTCATGACTGGTGCATAGGGAGATTACTGATGCCATAAACAGGAGTGTCAATTTGTAAAGTCAACAACAGGAGTCACTGTGCACTTACTCCTCATGTAGGATCTCTGTCCTTAATGTGCTGTACATTGAGGCTTAATGCTATAACGAGTACTCAAACAGTATATTTCACTTTGTGTTTCTATGGAGGTGCAAACTGTTGAAATCTTTACTTAATGTATACTAAACTGATCTTCTGTAAAAAAAAAAAAAAAAAAAAGAAGAAGAAGAAGAAGAAGAAATTATCAATTCCCAACTTGACTCTCACTGGGATTAAACATGACAATAGGTCTGATCTGATTTCATCATCATTTAAAAAATCATCTATTATTTTTCACTTTATGTTTCTGTGTGGTAGCAAACTGTTGAAATCTTTACTTAATGTATACTAAACTGATCTTCTGTATATAACGAGAATTGAAAATGAATCTTAGCCGGCGCCGCGGCTCACTAGGCTAATCCTCCGCCTAGCGGCGCTGGCACACCGGGTTCTAGTCCCGGTCGGGGCGCCGGATTCTGTCCCGGTTGCCCCTCTTCCAGGCCAGCCCTCTGCTGTGGCCAGGGAGTGCAGTGGAGGATGGCCCAGGTGCTTGGGCCCTGCACCCCATGGGAGACCAGGAAAAGCACCTGGCTCCTGGCTCCTGCCATCGGATCAGCGCGGTGCGCCGGCCGCAGCGCGCCGGCCGCGGCGGCCATTGGAGGGTGAACCAACGGCAAAAGGAAGACCTTTCTCTCTGTCTCTCACTCTCACTGTCCACTCTGCCTGTAAAAAAAAAAAAAAAAAAAAAAAAAAAAAAAAAAAGAAAATGAATCTTGATGTGAATGGAAGGGGAGAGGGAGCGGGAAAGGGGAGGGTTGTAGGTGGGAGGGAAGTTATGGGGGGGAAGCCATTGTAATCCATAAGCTGTACTTTGGAAATTTATATTTATTAAATAAAAGTTTTTAAAAAAGGAAATTGTAATTTAAAAAAAAATTCTATTTTCCTATGAACTTTTTGAAGATCTCTCATTCTATATGAAAAATACTGTGAAAATTCAAAATAATGTAAATGCACTGCTTCATTTGTAGTTATTTTTGTACTGGAATTACTGGCAGCTGTGGTATACAACCATAAACAAAGCGCTCAGGAATTCGGCATTTTATCCACATGCCTTAGAAATATACTGTGCTTAGAATCAGCACTGCAGTAAGGCCTCTAATATAATAAGCACCGGACCTGTGGTCAGTCTCCCAGTGCCAGTCACACTGCTGACAGGGAATTCTTCCTGACAGTGCAACATGAAGCCACATCACTGCTCCTAGAATCCTTTAAGTCTGCCCTGCTTCAGCCTGGAAAACCAGCCACCAGCAACTACGAGTTCCCTGGCTGCTTTCTTCAGTTCTTGTCTACTTCCCTCCGGGCACCACCGGCTAGAATCTAACCTCTTTCTCTTTCTGGAAACATGGTTCCCTTTCATTCCAGTGGGCTGCACTGTCAGACCTCATTATTCGGCTGCTCTTTTTCAGTCACCTCTGCTAGAATATTCTCCTCTATCCAATTTTATACTAGCACTTCCAAATGCTTAATCCAACACTCATCACTTCTCTCTCTCTCTCTCTAGGTCTCCCCTTCAACTCTACAAGCAAGTTACCACACACATGTCAACAACTACCACATTGTTTAACTCAGATCTCACCTACAAGCTCATGATCTTCCTACTACGGCAACAGAACTATCTTGCTTAAAACTGAAACCGGTTATAAGGCTCCTATCCGTGCCTTAAATATGTACCTAGGTTGTAAACTGCCTCAGCATTCTCATCCTAACGCCTGTCTCGTGCTGTGTTCTTTCTCAGCATTCGCCCTGTAGATAACTCACGAGCAGCAGCTGTACTGCTGCATCAGCTACTTCTCAAGGACAGGGACACATCTTCAGTACTCCAGAGCCTAGCAGAGGACAGACATAAATCAAACAAATAAACAATAAGATATGGCCTGTACTACTCAATGTTCGCATCGTCTTCAAGTCCCCTTTCCCTCTGTTTATCTTTTCCTGGCTTTAGGAGTCTGGCACAGCAAGATTTGTTCATGCTGTCACTTGCTGTGGTTCACCTGGGAAGAAATGTCCTCCTTCCTCCTACCTACTTGTTAGAATCATAAAAACCCAAAGGCTGAGAACTGGAAGCACCAGTTCTGCCAGGGCTCCCCTGTAAAATGCACTGGGTGAACCAGAAAGAACTGTGGTAACAGGGTCACCACCCCTTCCTCACCACCACACCCACTGGCAGCCACCTCCTACCTTTTCCAATTTATCTACCTCTGCAATCTCTCATTACAATTGGTAAATAAGGGCTTTCAGTTAAATATGGTTTGAATACTATGCATTAAGTTCTCCTTAAATTTCTCCCTGCATATTCCACCAGCAAACAGTAAGATTTCTTTGATAGGAGTTGAGGAGAAACAAGCATTCAAGGGGGCACGGGGGCAGGAAGAATAGGCAGCATGGAACACAAAGAAACTACATCATTATCTTCCACTCTTGGAAGTTAACAGATAAAGGCCAAAACTAAACATAAAGAAAGAAGCACACAATAATGCTAGTCACAGAAACGGAGGCAAACACCAAAGCTTTCCTCTAAAACAACTGAGAGCAGCTGCTGCTGGAGCGTGGGACATGAGGGAAGGCACAAAGGACTATATGGTTTGCTTTTTGCTTTTTAAAAAGCAAGCTTTCTAGAATGTTAACTCATTAAACTATAGTTATTTGCAAATATATACAAGTTTGATAAAAATGAAAACTACATTAAGAACACTTTTTTAAAAGCACACAATAGCAAAAACACAGGAGGACATTCAATTACAATTACACTGAAATTCACTAGAGTGAAAAAAGGAACTAAGAGTTACATATTCTATTAACTCAAGATAGGAAAAATGCAAAGGCACAAAACAGCCATTTGCCCTAGCAGTTAAGACTCCCAAGTTCTGTATCAGAGTACCTGGGGTCAATACCCAGCTCTGGCTCTGGCTCTAGCTTGTTCCTAATGCAGACCCTGGGGAGGAACAGGTTCAAGTGACTGGTTCCTGCCATCCATGTGAGACTTGGATAGAGTTTGCAGCTCCCAGCTTCAGCCCAGCCTGGTCCCATAGGCATGTGGGGAGTGCGTCAGCAGATGAAACATTTCATAACATTTCATAACACTTATATTTATATATAAATATTATATATTTAATATATATTCAATGCAAAGGACAAAAATGAAGGGGAAAAAAATTGAAGGGAAACTGCCAACAGGAAGAAGGCTTCCAAATTTCATTTGCAATGATTACATTACTGGTAAGGACTTTTATTCATCACTTTTTTAAACACAGAAATTAAAAATGCATAGAAAAAAAATCCAATACTCTGAAAAGAACTCTCAAATAAAAACCAGCAATCCCTACACAATCCTCACTGCTACTATCCTTGTCATTAACTACACCATGGTCAAGCATTTAGCTTTCTTTCCATTCTTTACTTCCAAGTGTCTCAACAATGTGCCTGGCAGGACTGTTTCCTGATGAATCTACCTTAGACATTATTCAGTTATCTGAAGTCACAATGATTCACCTTCCCTATACTCTTCCTCTCATTATGAACACATCACCCTCTGGATTAACAACTAATGTTTACATAATAATGATTATCTGAATATCACTTACTACTGAGCCACAGGTAAATTATAATAAACAGTCTGTCTCCAAAAAACATCCTACTTTCCAGAGTTGCTACCTGCCCACTACAGCCTTCTGTCCTCTCCCATGTGCTTATATGTATCCATTGCTGATTTTTTCCAAATTCTATGAAAGAACCATCAATTACAAAATATGCAACATTTGGAAATGCTCAAAGATATCAAATAATGTTTCATTAAAAAAAAAAAAAAAAGTTTGCAAGAAACCTGACTCTGAAAGCTGCCCTGGCTCCTCCAGTATCTGCACTGATTACTCTCCAGGTAGAAGGCAGTGTCGTCAGAGCCTGCCTTCCTCAGACTGGGTTAGAGCCTAGATTTTCTCACCTTACTCTCTCATTTTAATAAAGTGAATCTTGGGGGGGGGGGGGGGGGGGAAGAGTTCCAAGATGGCAGAAGCAGCAGGAAGGTCTGAATCACATGAGGCAAAACTGATATTCAGAAAGCATAGAAACTACACGTCTGAGATAAACCCAGGCATCCAATGAGAACAGAAGAGACAATCCAGGTCCACACCGAAAGAACAAATAGGAAAAACAAAAAACAAAACAAAACAAAATCAGTAGAGGCTTGCACCCGGAGAGGTGAACGCTGGTCCCAGCAAACCAAGTGAGGGGGAAAAGGAGGGTCCATGGAGCTGTGAATAGCAGCGGGAGGGAGTGCTTGGCGATCTGCTTTTGAAGTTCCACATAGAACAAAAATAAATGAGAAAACAGGGAGGTGGCCCAACTCCCCCTTCCACCCACCCTACAGGACCCAAGCCAGCCGGCAGAAGTCATTCTGATCCTTTGTTGTTGTTGTTGTTTTAATTTATTTATTTAGTTTTGGACACGGTCAGGTGGCTGCCTCCCGTGCACGCCCCCCGCAATAGCGGGGGTCACCTCAGCCCCCACCCAGACAGCAAGGGCCACCACAATTCAGAATCCCTTCTTTCTCTATGCAAACTGTATGCCAAGGGAAGCCCTGCCTACCTACAGCTCATACCCACCCACCACCACTGAGAAGTGAGCTGGGCTCCAGTAGGCAGGGGCTCTGTCCACCCACCTGTAACGCACAGACCTATATAGCAGCTCATATCAGAGGAAACTGCGCTCACAGGAAAGACGCCACAGATCAAAGGTGAAGTTCATTAAGCAGTGTGAACTAGTGCCAAACACACCAGGGACTCACACCAGGGCATGCTGCAGCTGTGAGGAGAAGGGCAGATCACACCAAGAGTGGTGAACACCCTTCTCCATCCAGTCAACCAGAGGAGAGTTACAAAGCCCCATGGAGGCCTTAACTTGGATACTTGCTCCACCCTGAAATACTGAACAGAGCACACAGGCCACCCCTAACACGCACATTTGGTACTCCATGAAAGTAAAGATGTCCCACTAAGCTACAAAGAAACAAATCAAATATAAAAGCAACCAAGTTAAAAAAAATACACAAATGCTGAAAAATCAAAGGAAGAAACTTAAATAAGAATAAGAAAGACACTATGAGCCCACCAAAGGAACATTACAACACTTCAATAGTAGAAGATGAAGATGAAGAGATTGAGTATATGTCAGAAAAATAGATTACTTAGAAGCAATCAAAAGCATATTCACGAACTAAATGAAAATTTTTCCCATGAAATTGTGATATTAAAGAGAAATTAGAATTAAAAACTAGAAATGAAGAATTCATTACAACAAATAAAAAAATGCAATGGAAAGTCTTAACAGGGTAGGTGAGACAGAAGAAAGAAATATCAGAGCTAGAAGACAAATTTCTGGAAATTGTACAGTCAGACTGAAAAAAAAAAGAAGAAATTAGAAAACTAAAAAACACTGTTGGAAATCTACAAGATACTATCAAACGAACCAAAGGAGTTACTGAAGGCATGGAGAGAGAGAAAGGAATAAAAGGCCTTTTTAATGAAATAAAACCAGAAAGCTCCCCCAATTTAGAGACAGAAAGGGACATCAACATAGGGGAAGCACACAGAACTCCCAATAGACAGGACCAGAAAAGATCTTCACCACAACACACTGTAGCAAAACTCTCTACAGTAAAACACAAAGAAAAGATTCTAAACTGTGCACCAGATCACATTTAGAGGAACCCCAAATAGACTCACAGCAAATTTCTCATCAAAAACCCTACAGGCTAGGAGAGAATGGCAAGATATATTCGAAGTCTTAAGAGAAAAAAAAAAAAAAAAAAAAACTGTTAACCCAGAATACTGCACCCTGCAAAGCTCTCATTTATGAATGAAGGTGAAATAAACACCTTCCATAACAAACAGAAATTGAAAGAATAGGTAAATACCTGCTCAGCCCTACAAAAGATGCTCAAGAATGTGCTACACACAGAAACACAGAAACAGGAACATCACTACAAAAGAAGGTGAAGGCTGAAAATCGCCCAGAAAAAGCAAAAAGGAAACCCTAAGTAAAAAAACAGGACTATTAATGGAAATATGACAGGGCAAAGTCGATACTTAACAATAGTCACCCTGAATGTAAATGGCCTCAACTCACCAGTTAAAAGACACAGACGGGCTGAATGGATTAAAAAACAAAACCCATCTATTTGCTGCCTACGAGAAACACATCTCATCCACATAGATGCATGCAGACTGAAAGAGAAATGATGGAAAAAGTTAACCCATGCTAACAGAAACCAAAAGAGAGCTGGCGTAGCCATCCTAATACCAGACAAAATAGACTTTACTACAAAAACTATTAAGAGACAAAGAAGGGTACTTTATAATAATTAAGAAACCAATTCAACAGGAAGATTTGACTATTATAAATGTCTATGCACCTAATTACAGGGAACCTGGCTATTTAAAAGTAATGTTAAGGGACTTAAAGAGAGACATAGACTCAAATACAATAGTAATAGGGGACATCAATACTCCACTTTCAGCAATAGACAGATCAACCAGACAGAAAATCAGCAAGGAAACAAGAGTTAATTGACACTATAGAACAAATAGACCGAAGAGATATCTACAGAGCTTTGCATCCTATAGCCACAGAATATACATTCTTCTCTCCAATGCATGGAACTTTCTCTAGGATTGACTACATGCTAGGCCATGAAACAAGTCTCAGGAAATTCAAAAAAAATCGAAGTCACACCATGCATATTCTCTGACCAAAACTGAATAAAATTGGTAATGAATCCCCAGAACATTTGGAAGCACATGAAGACTGAACAACATACTCCAGAACGAACTGTGGGTCATCAAAGAAATCAAGAGAAATCAAAAATCTCTTTGAAACAAATGAAGATGATAATACAACATATCAAAACTTATGGGATACAGCAAAAGCAATGTTAAGAGGAAAGAGTATAGCAATTGGAGCCTACATCAAGAAATTGGAAAGGCAACAAATAAATGAGCTATCAATGCATCTCAAGGACCTACAACAATAACAACAAAACAAATCCAAAACTAGTAGGAGAAAGGAAAAAAATTAAAGAACTCAACAAAATCAAAACCAATAAAAGAATGCAAAAAAAGAAAAATGAAGAACTGGTTTTTTGAAAAAAATAAATAAAATTGGCACACCATTGGCCCAACTAACAAAAAAAAAAGGAGGGAGAAGACCAAAATTAATAAAATCAGAAATGAAACAGGAAATGTAATAACAAATACCACAGAAATAAAAAGAATCATCAGAAGTTACTACAAAGAGCAATATGCCAACAAAATGGGAAACCTAGACGAAATGGATACATTCCTGGGCACTTATGCTCTACCTATATTGAGCACTGAAGACACAGAAAACCTAAACAGACCAATGACCAAGACAGAACTCGAATCAATAAAAAAGACCCTCCCAAAAAAGAAAAGTCCAGGACCAGATGGCTTCACCACTGAATTCTACCAAACATTTAAAGAACTAACTCCCATTCTTTTCAAGTTATTCAAAACAATCTAAAGGGAGGGAATCCTCCCACATTCTTTCTATGAAGCCATCATCACCTTAATTACTAAACCTGAAAAAGATGCAAAGGAGAAAGAGAACTACAGAACAATCTCTCTCTGATGAACACAGAAGCAAAAATACTCAACAAAATACATTCAGTTGAATCCAACAACACATCAGAAAGATCATTTACCTGGATCAAGTGGGATTTATTCCTGGAATGCAGGATTAGTACAACATTCGCAAATCAATCTATGTGATACATCACATTAACAAACTGAAGAACAAGAACCATAAGATTATCTCAATAGATGCAGAGAAAGCATATGAAAAATGCAACACCCTTTCATGATGAAAACTCTAAGCATATTGGGATAGAAGGCACATTTCTCAACACAATCAAGGCAATTTATGAAAAACCCACAGCCAACGTCCTATTGAACATGGAAAAGTTGGAAGCAATCCCACTGAGTTCGGGAACCAGACAAGGGTGTTCACTATCACCACTGCTTCTCAATATAGTCTTGGTCTGGCTAGAAAGCCCACAAGAGCATTTCAGGCATGGAAAGCCAAGACACACTGGAAAAAAATGTTCTACATAAAAGACCTCTGTGGGTGAGAACCTAGTGGAAACAAGATGTCACCAAAGAAGGCTGTACTTTTCTCTAAAGGGAGGAGAGAACTTCCACCTTGCTCATGGTCCTGTCAAGCTAATAGATCCATAAGGCATCTATAGCAGAGGAAGCCCATGTCAAGAGTCTTGGTTGATCACTGATGTCATTCATAAGCGTGTTATTTATAAAATAAACAATAAAAGTCACTGTGAACTAACTTCCCATGCAGGACCTCTGACCCCAACTAATTGTATCATGAGACTAAATAGTAAAATTTGTTCTCAAGAATCACTTCCTTTTAGTGTACTAAATGGAGATTATTATGTCTCATAAGCTAGAATTATATCCAAAAGCTCACAAAACATGTATCATCCTTGGATTGTTCTTTTTTTTTTTTTTTGACAGGCAGAGTGGACAGTGAGAGAGAGAGACAGAGAGAAAGGTCTTCCTTTGCCGCTGGTTCACCCTCCAATGGCCGCCGCTGCAGCCGGCGCACCGCGCTGATCCTGGCAGGAGCCAGGAGCCAGGTGCTTTTCCTGGTCTCCCATGGGGTGCAGGGCCCAAGCACCTGGGCCATCCTCCACTGCACTCCCTGGCCATAGCAGAGAGCTGGCCTGGAAGAGGGGCAACCGGGACAGAATCCGGCGCCCCAACCGGGACTAGAACCCGGTGTGCCGGCGCCGCAAGGTGGAGGATTAGCCTATTGAGCCACGGCGCCGGCTGGATTGTTCTTTAAAAACAAATAAGTTTCTAAAAGTCTAAAAGGAAAGAAGAGGGAGGGAGGAAGGGAAAGGAGGAAGGAAAAAAAAAAAAAAAAAAAAACCTCAAAACTCCACAAAGTCACTTTTGAGGAGCAGTAACATACAACAGCCCTTGTCTAGACTGTTGAAGAACAGTTCTCTTAGGTTTTTTTATTCCATTCTTTCTTTCACCCTGTTTCTTTTTCTTTCTCAGACTAAACAGGAGAGGGAGGAGAAAGGGGGAGGAGTGGGTGGTGGGAGGGTGGGCATGGTGGGAAGAATAACTACGTTCTTAATGTTGTATTTATGAGATACATACAAATAAAATGAATTAATTAATTAACTTTAAAAAAGTAGTAGCTGGAAGGCTCATCCTGGCCTTATTACTCATCTCAGTTGGAAAGCCTCTAGGTTCTCACCACTGGGTATGAAGTTAGCTGTAGGATTTTGTAAATATTCAATAGCAAGTTGCTGAGAGTTTTAAGTCATTATTGGGTTGTGATTTTGCCAAATGCTTTTTCTGTGTCTATTGATATGATCATGTGATTTTTCATCTTCAGCCTGTTTACGTGAGGGATTACATTAAATGATGTCTGATGACAATAAAAATATAAATAAAGTGAATTTTACAATGGCTTCCCGAAATAAGATTTTGAAGCCCATCATTTCATTCTAACCTGTTCTATGCTTAATATTCAAGAACCTAGAGGCTTTTCTAGCTCAATCCACAGGCTCCCTCACTCAATATATGGGTCCAAAAATAAATCTCTGGGCCCATGCAGGGAAAACATGGGAGGAAAGACAGTGGCAGAGCACATGCAGGAGGTAAGGGTGCAGGATTCCAGATATTCATCATAATTGCTTTCAGCCCCATGTATCTTCTACCCTCTTCAGCAGCCCCTGATGCCTCCACATTCTCTGGCATTCCAAGGAAAATCTTACAAAAAATAAAACTGAACCAAGAACAAAACCGCAGGCTTACCATGATGTGTTTACATGAAAGACCGAAAGAGAATACCTCAAAACAAAAACAGTTGCAGTAGAAATTGCTGATGAAACAATCACTTGCAGAATAATTCATGTGAAGCATTTAACAATTCCCATTAAAGATTTTTTAATTCAGTCAAGAGTATGTTTCAAAAACCTCACCTAAGCTCTCCAAATCAAGGAAGCCAACAAATAAGGAACCATAGGTCATACATCCCTCTCCCTAGGCCATGATTCACCCAACCCACAAAGAAACGAAGGTGCCTCTTGCTGGCTCATACTGACCTGCACTCCAGCTCCTCACACCAATCTTTAGCTCGGTGTCTACGTTCATGCCAAGGAATGATCATCAAGGAATCACCATTAAAACTTAAATTTAAAAAAAAAGAAAAAAAATAAAGTTTAAAATACACAATACCTCAATGACTAGCTACACAAGAAATATTTTGCATAAAATATTACTATAACCTTCATGTAAAAAATTTGAAGTGGTTCATGATGCATTTTTTATATAGCAAGTGAATACCACATGGCTGATTTCATTTGAATCCTAAAATAGCTCAGAAAGAAAAGGAAAATCACAAAGAATCTGGCAAGCAATTGAAGGAAGTCAAGGTACATGTTCATTTACACATTTGGAAACATCCCCAAGAGGCTGTATTATATGTACATTCTTCATACCAACAGAAATGATCTCTTGCCCCAAAAGCTTACAGCGTAGAGCAGCACAGTCTAATAGTATTTCCTGTGATCACAGACAGGGTCTACATCTGTGCTATCCAACCTGATTACTAGTTACTTCAACACACAGTAAACAATTGAAATATGGTTACTGATATTAAGAAAATAAACTTCAATTGCATTACATTCTAATTAACGGAGGGACTACCATATTGGATAGCACAGCCCTAATGGACGAATAATAGAAAGAGTGGAGGGATGTTTTTGCAGGGTGAAAATACCTAAAAGAAGACAGAAAGAAAATATAAAGAGACAAAGAAAAGGGCCGATTGGATAAAATGAAGAATGAATCAAAAAGAGAAAGCAAAGTTAAAAACAGTATAATAATACAGTAGAATCAGGAGATAAGGGAAAGAGAAACATCTATCCCAGGCTACACAATCTCTCACACGTGACTTTCTAAAGTGAACAGCCTTAAACACTATCTCTATGGACTCCTATAGCTGTAACATTTAGAAATCTATGAAAACTCAATCATTCTGAATGAAGAATAACATCACATTTTTTAAAAACAAGCTTCAACTGCCTTGCTTTTACAGTATTTTGATAAAAAACCTTTTTTCTCATATTCCTAAATATCAATAGAAATATGTTACTAAAATTTATCATAGCCTCAGAAAAAAATTATACTTTCTTTTACTATCAGTTTATGAAATATGCTTTGCACAGAAATACTTCATAAATGTTTGAAAATTAGGTTGGTGAAGAGATTGGTCTTCATGTAAAAAGTAATAGGAAACCACTGAAGGGTTTTAAAAGAGAAGAGGAAAGCTAATGAGGTCTGGAAGGGGCAGTGATGATTCATCAATCAACTGCACTGCCCTTGCAGTTATTACTGGGGCAAATTATCCAAAGTCAAGGTTCTCCACTAGATACACAAAACAAGTTTATTGTGTAGTATATTAAAAACACAGATTTCTCAGTTAGCATGTAACAGCCTAGCAAACTAAGTACCAGAGACATATTTCTGAAGGAGACTGAATTCACATTTTAAAATTTTTGAATCATTCAGATGATGATTTAGAACAGATGCCACAATCACACTATGTCTTTTGTCACCAAATAAAAAATCTATTTTATTTCCTTTCATGTCAATAACTAATATTTTATCACAGACAAATGAAATGAAAAGTAAGAAAGATAACATTTGGATACAATGATAATGATAATGCTTACTCTTCCAACCTAAGAATAAATTTCAGTAATGAATTGAGGAACAGGGAAAAATAAACTTAGCAAGTTATTATGCCTTTTCAAAATAAAGCAGAAACAGTTCCTTAAGCTACACAAAATGTTTTCTAAGGAATTTTAGAAAAAATGTATCAAAAGAGTTGCATTTTCTATATACAGTATGTAACACATACAAGGGTTTCTACTAAAATAATTAATAATGGTGTGAGACCTGCAGCAAAAGAACATTTCTTTGGTACTTACAGGTTAGAAAATCGTAAGATTTTGTTATCTTTACCAAACAGAAATAGAACTAAGAATGAAATAAGAAAATAAACCTATTTTTACCAAAACATAGTAAGAACAAATTCTGCTCAAAGGTCCACTCTAAGAGTGAAGCCTGAAGAGTTCGGGCTGACAAAAGAATATTTGCTGCATTTTCAGGGTGCAGCGCAAGAGGACTGTTTCTAAATGTGCTGATGACCACTGACATAATAGTGATGGTGTAACAGTATCACTAACACATTGTATATCAACAGTGGTCAGCAACAACAATAGTCCTTAACATGCATTGATCATTTATCGTGGACCAGATGGTATACAATGCTTTTAACAAACAAGATCTCAATACAGCCCTCCCAGTCTTACGGAGGACATATCACTTCCCCCTATTAGAATGAGAAAACTAAGATTTAACTTATCTTGTCAGTCATCATAAGACTACTAAATGACAGAGCCAGAATTTGAACACAATTAAACAGTTACAAACCAAAGCTTACAATTTTAGGTGACATACTATATACGGTTTGAGAGAGAGCCCCAAACCATATTTCCACCCTTGTCCTGCTTCATATGTAAGAGCAACCAGTCACATCATGTACACAGCAAGCAGAAAGTAATTTGAGCCTTCCCAAGATGTAAGACAAACAACCCAGTAAGAACCATTTTCATGCATCTTCAAATGATACATTTAAACTAAAATATATGACTAATAAGTCTGATGAAAATAATGTTTACCAAATATGGCATAATATTATGTCTGAGCACCAAGGTTTACTTAAAAAAATAAATTTAAAACAAACTTTCTAAAAAAGATTTTCTGCTTATTCATTTTCTTATAGGATGCTTTTGCAAAACAAATTATTTTAAACTAAATCTTAGAAGTTTGAATTGCTTCTTATAAATGCATCAAAATTCCTTTCTGAAATAATTAGGTAAAGTTATTAATCAAATATCTGGAAATTACATGTTCCTTTTATAGAACTATTAAAAGTTTGGTCAGTTGAAAATCTTGCATTTCTAAATTTATATAAACACAAAATTAATTACATATACTTTTTAATCTTATTCTTCTACTTTTTCTACTTCGCTCAGCAAGTCTTAAAATTTAAATGTAACATCTTTATTCACAAAAGTAATTACAAGGAAAACTTTGAATCACCTCTTTACAAAATAATGCCACTTTTGTTTAATTTTAGGATTCATTATATTAGAACCTCATTCACTATATTATCCCAAACAATAAACTCCGCCTGTTTCATCTGAAGGTAATAGTTATCTGTCAGCAGGAAAGAAATGAATATAACAAGTTCTATTATATTCAACAATTTTCTCACCAGTCACTTTTCACACTAAATATAAATGTTTTATTTCAAGGAAATTTTATCAAGAACAGACTTCCAAAAAGTTATTTTATTTATGTTCTATGCCTTGGAACAAAAGGCTAAATAGACAGTATATTGCCACTAATTGCCACTTTTTATACACTGACTTTAAGATGTAGAGTTGTATTTATTTCCTTTATTAGTACAGGATAAAATGTTCTGGTAAATAAAAGACAAACAATAATAATAATTTGGGCCTACATGTGTAACCACACTGTGGCTACCAACACTGAAGAAACTGATTTGAAACTCAATGGGAAACTAACTAAAAAGGAATTATCACTCATAATACTAAATTGGAAACAAGCTCTCCAAAGGCATCATTAAGAGTTCTCTTCTGGACCAAGGAGATTCAATTTCATTAATAAATAACTTAGGAAACAAAGCAGAAACTAATAAAATACCAAAACTGATCAGTAGTCACAGATGCTAGCAAATGTGTATAAAAGACAGAAATGACAACAAAAGGTTCCAATATTTGGCTTCTCCTCCTCCCACCACCACCATTACTGGGACTCAGCTATCTCATCTATTTAATAAATACTGTAATATTACATACCCCAATAAGGAGAAGACCAAAGCAAATATTTTCATGAATTCTAGTCTATAATAAAGCGTATGCTCTGTGTCAGAACAGTGACTCCACCCTGCAGAGCTGCGTGACCTTGATGGAGTTATTCAATCTGCCTGTGCCTCTATTTCCTCACTACTGAAATAAAGATACAGAAATATTTACCTCATCTGAGTGTGGGAAAGATCACATTAGTACACACAAAGTCTGCAGAACAGGACCTGGTGCACAGTATCTGTGTAATACAGACTGACCACCACAAAACACCAGCAACAGGGGGAAATACAAGTAACTGGCTGATACTTCAAGATCTACTTCCTGATAAAAACACCAGATTCATCACCATATCGATGGTTAGATTTACAAAGACTACTTAACTACAATAAACTCTGCTTACACCATCCTGGGTAAAATGAAAACAGGCCAACGCAATAACAGTAGTAAGGAAATATGACAAGGGATCGGTACTTAGCACAGTGGTTAAGATACCACTTGGGATACCCGGATCCCATACTGGAGTACCTGGACTCCAGTGCTGGTTGCACTCCAATTCTAGATTCCTGCTGAAACACAGCAGGTTGTTTGTTCTCTGCAACTCACATGGGAGACAAAGATTGAATCCTGGGTTCCTGGCTTTGACTTGGCCCAGCACCACTTACCGCAGGCATCTGGGGAGAGAACCAGCAGAAGAGATGTACCACCCATCCCGCCTTTGAGACAAAAAATATGTACCATCTAAATTTGTCAAATATAAAACTACTGAAATGTAACAATGTTCATCAACGTACATTATAAAACGTAAGCAATATGAGTTTGTAGGACTAATGTATTTTGAACAAAAGAATTAGGAATCCAATGGTTTCGTATCTTGGGCTTAGATTCTTGATCCACTGTGTGTCAATTTTTGTATAGGGTGTAAGATAGGAGTATTGCTTCATACTTCCCCATGCCCAGACCTAACTTTCCCAACACCATTTGCTGAAGACTGTCCTAGCAGCCAACACTGTGGCATAGCAGGTAAAGCCACCGCCTGTGGCACTGGAATCCCATGAGTGCCGGTTTGAGCACCAGTTGCTCCAGTTCCAATCAGCTCCCTGCTGATGTGCCTGGGAAAGCTGCAGAAGATGGCTCAAGTGCTTTGGCCCTGCACCCACGTTGGTAATCCAGAAGAAGCTCCTGGTCTCTGGCTGTTGTAGCTATTTGGGAAGTGAACCAGTGGATGGAAGAACTTTGTCTTTCCCTCTCCCTAACTCTGCTTTTCAAATAAATAAGTCTCTTGAGAGAAAGAGAGAAAGACAGAAAGAGAGAGAGAGAGAGAGAAGGAGGGAGGGAAAGGGAAGGGGAGAGGAACAGGGAGGGGGGAGGGGAGAAGGAGGGGGAGGGTGGGAGAGAGAGGGAGTGAGGGATCATGTCCTCTGCACACAAGGGTAATTTGACTTCTTCCTTTCCAAGTTGTATCCTTTTGATTTCTTTTTCTTGCCTAATGGCTCTGGCTAAAAATTCCAGAAATATGTTAAACAGCAATGGTGAAAGTGGGCTTCCATCTCTGGTTCTGGATCTTAGTGGAAATGCTTCTAACTTTCCTCCATTCAATAAGATGCTGACTGTGGATTCCAATATTTATAATCTGGATGATTCATCTGACATTTATATTTACTTAATCTCATGAAAAATATATATATATATGGTATAGTTCTCATGTTTTCCTGGAGTTCTTTGCTTTTTAATTAATTAATTGGTTATTTGAGAGGTAGAGTTACAGAGAGAGGGAAACACAGAGAAAGGTCTTCATCCAAATGGCAGAGCAGAGCCCATGTGAAGCCAGAAGGCAGGAATCTCTTCCAGGTCTCCCACACAGGCTCACGGGCCCAAGCTCTTGGGCCTCCTTTCTCTGCTTTCACAGGCCATTAGCAGACAGCTGGATGGGAAAAGGAGCAGCCTGGACACAAACCAGCACCCATATGGGAAAGCACCAAAGGCAGATACTTAGCCTACTATGCCACAGCACCGGCCTCCCTAGAGTTCTTATACCTATTTCTTTGTTATTTCCCAATAAAGGGGCCGACGCTGTGGTGCAACAAGTTAAAGCCCCAGCCTACACTGCCAACATCCCATTTGGATTCCGGTTCTAGTGCTGGCTGCTTCACATCTGATCCAGTTCCCTGCTAATGCGCCTGTGAGAGCAGCGGAGGATAGCTCAAGTCCTCGGGCCCCTGCACCCACCCACATGCGAGACCCGGAAGGAGTGCCTGGCTTTGTGTCAGTCACTCCATCTGTTGTGGCCATCTGGGGAGTGGGCCAGAGGATGGAGGATCTCTTTCTCAGTCTCTACCTCTCTCTGTAACTCTTTCAAATAAATAAAATAAATCTTTAAAAAAAATTCCTAATATTTTTTCTTCTCACTCTTTGCATCCATTACAACACCCAATCGTATTACATATGGCAATAATATATGAATAATTTTAACTAAATCTTTATAAATGCATTATCTCATTTAATGGTTGTCATTTAATGATCAACCACAAATATCCATTAAGTTTGCAGATAAGTAAACCACAGGAACTCAAAAGGTATTTCTAAGGAGTGAATGATCAACAGAAACAGATCCATTTTTATTCAAGAATCAACATCATCAAAATGTCCATTCTCCCAAAAGCAATTTATAGATTCAGTGGGATATCCAAGTGCAGTGAACAGTATGAGGATTAGGATGGTATGGCCATGTTTCCGACTGAAGGCCTTTGCTCCTTCTAGTACGCCACACTACCACCTTTCCACATCAGTACATGGCAGTAGCAAGTCATGCGATTCCCACATTTATACGTCATGAGTACTTTTGCTTAGTTTTTATGGACAGTATTTAAACTTTGTGAATTTTATTTATTTATTTTAAAGGTAGCATTACAGAAAGAGGGAGGCAGAGACAGAGAGATATTGGGCATTGCCTAAAATAGTTTCTAACAACATGGCACCTGGCGAATGTTCAGGGGGTGTGTTTGCGGCCTCTGCGGTTAAGTCATGCGAGATCAGACCACCTGCAGGGATAGGTCCGCTTTAGTTCCAGACACGTGGACAGTGCATGATCCCTATATGCCCCTGTGCGTGGTCCACCCACGCCTGCATGACCTTTTTGCTGATTGGCTCCCCTACCGCGCATGTGTTTCGTAAGCTTTATAAGCCTGAACACTTCCTCAATAAAGTAGTTCCTGCTTCAACAGAACTCACCGGTGCTTGCCACAGTGTGCTTGACCCGTCGACCTTACCTCTCCCATTCGCCTTGTCAGGGAGTGCTTGTACTGTCCCCTGCTGGTCAGAGGCCAGTCTCAGGCTTAAGACCCCAACAGAGAAAGGTCTTCCATCCACTGGTTCACTCCACAAATGGCTGCAACCACCTGAGCTGGGCCGATGCAAAGCCAGGAGCCAGGAGCTTCTTTCAGGTCTCCCACACAGGAGCAGGGGCCCAAGGACTTGCAGCCATCTTTCACTGCTTTCCCAGGCCATAGCAGAGAGCTGGATCAGAAGTGGAACAGCCGGGACTAGAACCGGCGCACATAGGGATGCCTGCGCCACAAGCAGAGGCTTAGTCCATTCCGCCACAGCACCAGCCCCCAGTATTTAAACTTTTAAAAGAAATGGGTATACACAGAGGTCAAGAAATATCTTAAGATAATGCATAGATTTATCTATAAAATATGAATTTGATTGAACAGAATTTTTTCTTATTCCAAATACAATGTTTAAACAGGCTTGCCTGTATCAAAAATTGGAGACAGTATCACACTGGGTTATTTATATGTTAATTAAATATAGTGTGATATGGACACACTGCTGTTACAGACAAGTATTTACATATTAATGAAATCTAGATGGTCAAATACACTGCCTGCTTAAAAAGAATTATAGGCAGTATTTCCCTGAAGCAACTCCACCACTCAGAAGATGTTACAATCTACTTAAGGATCACATGTTCTGAAATTATTGGTCAGGGTATCTTTAGAAGAAAATGAATAATGAAAAAAAAACTCATCTGTATGAAAACAGCATCACTTTGCATCACTGTGTAATACTGAATCTAGTAAAAGGGAAACATACCAGTAAAAAAATTAAACTACCCTCTTAAAGACTTTTAAATTTCAAATAAAAACATGAATTTTAAATATTAAACCACATCAAAAGCATTGAACAAGTTACATCCACACTAAAATAAACAGGCAATTAAAATTATTTGCTAAAATAATTCCCTAATAAATTCCCATATTTCACTAATGGCTCTCAAATATTTTGCCCTAAGGTAAGATAATCCCTTTTCAACTTCTCTCATGAATATGCTGTGAGAACTTCAGGTGAAACATAAAATTGGATTGGAAACTAAAAAACAAAAGGTGCATACTCAATCAGGAAATGTTTGTTAAATAACAGCAAATAAGTAATTACTCATTATACCTTCCTTTCTTTGGCACTCTTCAGAGTACCTGACACCTAACAATGGCAGGATCAGCGTGCTTCCAAGGCCCAGAATAATTACTCTGAAATTAAATTCACTTCCACCCTCTTAATCAGAGAAATTATCCTAACTATACTTTTTCCTTTTAGGTAAACAGGAAGACAAGAACTAATTCAATCAAGAACTGAAATGCCCCCCTGTGCCAGGAGACATGCAAACCAATTATCCACCCCCTCATCCCATCCCTTCCCACCCACCACGCCCCCCGCCCCAATCCTACTCCCTGACAATGGAGGAGAGTCTGTCTTTCTTTCCTCATCCAACCACCTGCAACTTCCTGGTCTACAGAACTGC